>NC_091950.1:195348990-195718990 GCF_031021105.1 Erythrolamprus reginae
CAAAACTTAGAGGAGAAGGAATGAAAATCAATAGAGAAATCTGACAATTTCTTTTAAGACAACATTTATTCAATATGTTGCTCATTTAGTAGATCATTCCATTGGCATCCTTCAGTCTCGAAATACCATGGTATCATGCTCTGGATTCCCCAGTGAGTTTTACTAGGTCATAAGATAATGGAAAGTGGTCTTAAACGTGAACATTTAAAGCAGGATTCCACTGCCTTTTGGAGCTAGTGTACAAAAAGAAATCTGAAAACATACTAAGACATTCATAACAAATCGTTAGTATTATGGCCAAGTTTAATTTAAAAAACCCCACTCATTTGGTTCAGCGTTAACTGGTACAGTTGAATCCCACCATTTTCTCCTATTAGAAATGGTCCCCTCCTAACTGAAACTCATTACTGCATTGTGTGTGTGTGTGTGTGTGTGCGCACGCGCGCGCACGTGTGTACAAATAGACATAATAGCACTAGCACCTTGAGCTATATACTGCTTCATAGTGCTTTACAGCCCTCTTTAATCAGTTTAAAGGGTCAGCATATTGCCCCTAACAATCTGGGTCATCATCTTATATCCTCACAAGGATGGAAGACTGAGTCAACCTTGAACAGTTGAGAATCAAACTACTGGCACTCAACAAAATTAGGCTGCAATAATGCATTCTAACCACTGTGCCACCACGGCTCATAATTCCAAATAAAACTCAGAAGATTTACTTGAAAAATCTTTTCTATAGCATATAGGCTTTTCTTTTTTAACCCTGCTGTTCTGTTCGGGTCTGTGAGACCCGAAATCAAGGTTTGAGACCCTGTAAAAAATTTTCCCTGCATATCTGAAACTTGAAATTTCATGACTTTTCATCATTTCAGGGGTTCTCTCTATGAGAATTTTTTTGGGGGGGTGGGAGGTTTCTTTCTTGCTGAAAAAAAAAAACTCCCTAATGTTATGTTCCCGGGTCACCCTGACCCGGACCGAAAACTCTTCATTTGCAGTGCTTATGTTTGGTCTTTTTGAAAGCTTTTTTCACTTGGAAAGTAGTCTGAACATTTCTTCACACAATGGAATGAAAATTGAACTGAAAAAATTAATCCTTATTGGTTTATTTTGCCCATAAATGTGCCTCCCCCCCGTTTTTGTGAAAGTTTTTTCAATTTATGGATAGTTTTGCTTGCAAAATGCAGTCTATTTTACTGGAGTTGGTGTGGGAATGGTACCTTGAACATTTCTGAATATAAGAAAAATATAAAGGAACTGAAAAAAATGATTCTTACTGGTTTTTTAACATCAGAAACAAGGCCTCCCCCCCCCCCTCGGCTGCTTGCAATCATTTTCACTTTTTATTTTTTTATGCTCCAAATCCAAAATATTCTTTAAAATCTTAGGCATTCATTTACTCAATTTAACAATGCTGATCATCAAAAAATATTTTTGGGGTGGTGGCTAATTGTTTTCTGGGCAAAAAAAATTCATAACTTCGAATCTGTTTCTGTTCGTATATGACCGGACCAAAAATATTTTTTTTAGGTACTTGAATTTGATCTTTTTGAAAACTTTTTCAACTGGAAAACTAGTTTGAACATTTATGAACATAATGATATGAAAACTGAACTGGAAAAATTGAGACTTATATTTTTTATTTTGATCAAAAAGCCCCTCCCCCCATCCTTTCTGAATTTCGTGTCAATTTCTATTTTTTAAGGCTACAAATCCCTAAGAAATTTTCCCCCCAAAAGGTTTGATATACTAAATTGAACATTTCTGAATATAAGAAAAATATAAATGAACTGAAAAAAAATGGTTCTTATTGGTTTATTTTTGCCACAAAAGGGACACACCCCCCCCCCCGGCCTTGCTGTGTGCCATTATTGTCACTGTTTATACATATTTGTCTAGAAATATTTGGAATATCCTTTTGAAAATCAACCACATTGTAGCCAGATAACTAATTTTATGAAAGAAATCCATTTTACTAAAAAAAAGTATGTAAGTTTGAAATTAACAGCATAATTTTTATATAAATTGAAATAACTTTATATGCAAAATAAACCAATATGCATCAATTTTTCCACTTCAATTTTCATATCATTATGTTCAGAAATGTTCAAGCTACAAATCCAACACCAACTTTAGCAAAATTGAATGTATTCTGCTAGCAAAACTATCCATAAAGTGAAGACTATGTCACAGAAACGGGGGGGAGGCACATTTATGTGCAAAACAAACCAATAAGGATTAATTTTTTCAGTTCAATTTTCATTCCATTGTGTGCAGAAATGTTCAAACATGTTTCCAGGTGAAAAAAGCTTTCAAAAAGACCAAACATAAGCACTGCAAATGAAGAGTTTTCGGTCCGGGTCAGGGTGACCCGGGAACATAACATTAGGAACTTTTTTCGAACAGCATACAAGGGTTAAATTAAAAGAACATTTGAAAGAAAAAATAGAAACAGATATATTTTTTTCATACTGCCATCCACAGAGTCATATAAAATATTTAAGCTTTAAAACAAGTCCTTGTAATATGTCATTACTTCTGGGGCTTCTCAGAGACTGGCCAACACATTTCAAGATTGGATCCTAGGTATAACCAGATTTACCTCAAGACAGTATGGGTATGGCCTATTCTGATATAGTCAAGTTTGTGACTGGAAATCTGAAAAACACTTGAATCCAGTATCTCCCTCCCCCCATTCCAATACATACTGTATGAGTGCTCAAATATTTTTAAAAATTCCTTCCCCACTTAGTGGTGTGGTACTGCTATGGTGTTGCCATTTGCAATATGGATAAGCTCTGTAATAGTAAACCAGAATTAAACTTTGCAAAGGATTTTAATTCAGAACAGGGTAGACTAGAGTTGTAATATTACTGAAAAAGTTGGGAAGAAAGGTTTAGGATAAAAATGGGAATGTGAAAATAGAGGCAATATCTCTTTTTATATCAACTTTACTGGATTTCATCATTTTTTCTAGAAATTATCATTTCTATTCACATCTCTAGGTTAGATTTTTCTAACCTATTTTGAGTGGGAGAATAACTGTCCTAATCTGTCCAAAACTGCACTGGATTTGAACTTTTGCTCTTAATTAAAGCATAGCTCTTATAGGTTTCAATTATTGTGAACAACTATTTCAAACAACTATTTCTTCAAGCCACATTCAGACACAATGAAAAATGACTTTGGAGTAATGATGTTCACCTGGTGGTGTTTCAATACTACATACACAGATTTAAATGTGGTCTTGTACCCCAATCTTGAGGATAACCCAGTGTGTTTTACACAGAAGTAGCACTTATACTGGTTAACAACTAAGCCTACATCTGTTGCAGTATTGTAAATAGAACAATCTCAAAATAGAACATGGAAGTTTTAATCAGGAACAATATACAGTAGCCAGTCCTATGGGACTCAGTGTGTAACTGAATTGTTTTCAGACTATAAGCTGCTAAAGGAAGGAAAGGGGAGCATTAACACCAGTGGTGGCTTTTGAAATACTGTATGTTATACTGTGCCAGGAAGACTTCATTATGCAGGAAACTTTTTTTTTTATAAAGTATCAACTCCAAACGTATTTCAAGCTGAGGATCTCTACAGATATTAAACACAGTGGTATAGTCTCTCTTTTAAACACACCAAATCCCCATATGACTCCCCCCTATTCAAGACTGATTTCCTGATTAAAATGTTATGTTCCATAGCATAACACAATTCAGGCTCTTATTCTTTGGATACAGAAAGTATGTATATAAATATTATTGGTAAAATTAATGATCCCATTATAATATTTCCATAGAAGCAAACAATTCCAAATACAGAAGTCAAGGACAAATCAACTAGCAATGGATTAAGCATCATCAATCTACATTATAGATCTTTCTACTTTTTGTAAGTATTCTATTCAGTACCCAAGGCCTAAATTGTACACTAAAATGCAGCTTATAGTAATTTTTAAAAAAATCTCAAAACTAAATTTTATGTACTCCGTTCTTTATCCCACCCTTAATATTTTAGTTCCAAGAGGCATGCCAGGGCAGTCTACTGAGCTAAGTTGCATCAGTGTAAATAATAAAAGTATACAGCTAAGATTCTAGGGGAAAAAATTGGAGGAATGCAAATTGTTGAATAATTCTGTAACTTGCCCAGAAGTACTGTTTTTTTAAAACTGTCCTGTAGTAAAAATTCCAAATTCTACTATTTCTATACTTGGGAAAGTATATGCTGCCATTTGCAGCTGGCAGCATTTTTCTGCCAGCTGCAAATGTATCCTTGTTCATTCTCTTACCCTTTCTATAAATCAGTAAAGAAGAAACACAGATATATAATATTTGATTTTTATTACTTGAGAAAAGCCTTTCTATCCATTTTGTTTTTACAAAGTCAACCTTCAACCTCAAATATCAATCTGTAAAATTTAAAAAGAGGAATGATCTCTTCACCAGAGTAACAGACTTCGATGATATTCTGCTTTTTGTCAGAAATATTTTTATTAAGGAATTTTCTCCATGAAGCAATGCTTTTACACATCAGAAGGTCACAATCTACAGAAAATTTTCAACAGATTATAACCAAGTGTTGTCACACAAATCAGATACGAAGGCCTAATGCCACAGAGGGGAGAGAAATTCATGTTTTCAAGATTTCCTGCACTGTTTCAAACATATACACTTAATACCAATGAATCCACAGATATTATTTGATACAGGAAGATGGGTGTGGAGAATGGAAAGAAAATTCAATTTAATAAAAAATGATGCCACTGAAATCATCTGTTTGAAATTATAATCACTCTTCCTTTGACAGTGGATCAATAAAAAAAATATGCCCAATTCAAACTGGAAAAATACATTTAGCTCAAAAAAATAAAAACATCACCATGGTGATGAAAGAACATGGCAAGTATCCCTAAGAATTGTTATCTATCTCCAAAAGGCAGAAAGAGAAAAATAAATCAGTGCTGTTATAATGTTTGTAGAGGGTATCTACAAACAATAATATTTACACAAGAGAGTATCTACACTGTCACAATTTCTTTATGTGTAAATAACTGCAGTCAATTACAGTACTTTGCAGTAAAGACACAGAAAAAACACATTACCTGATTTTTGCTATTTGCTATGGAATGGCTCCAGATCTATTTTAAAAAGTAACTCCTCCTCCTTTCCATTTCCCAAACAATGGTTTAGAAATGCTTTTTTAAAAAACCTTTAGATTATGCAGAATCTGTCAACTGGCCATCTTTCTCTAGGTAGAGGCAATACTGTATCAAACAATGGACCAACCCAAGACTGTGGAATCCATCACTTTGGTCATACCTTACCTACCAATACATTTGAAAGGGCAAGATGGCAATTTTACTACCCCAATGCTAAATCGTCAGAGCAAAAGTTTCATGTGAAACCAGGCGCACTCAAAGATGTAGGGTTTTTTAATCGTTCTGAGTAAAAAAATAATCAATAGCTTTCTTCCTTCTCAGAATCATAAGTCCTTTTGTTCCAGGATTTAAAAAAAAAAGTCTAGAAAACCTTATTGTGGAAATAACATAGAAAACTAGGGGAAATGATATTGCTTTAGAATAGAGAGAGAGAGAGATACAGAGAGAGAGAATTGGTGCCTTCAACCACTCTTTGCTCAGGGCTAGGGTTGCAAAATGTCAACAACACAAAGGGAAAGGGAGAAGGAACAGAAGAAAAGCACGGACTCTTCCCTACCAGCGGCTGTGTGTGTGTGTGTGTGTGTATGTTAGTTACTCCACGTTATAAAGCTGTATAAAACCTACCCAATAGGCAAATAAGGAAATACAGTACCTGTTGCTCTGGTTCTTAAGGCAATTCTTGCTTAAGGCAGAGCCCTCCCCTCCCCCCCCCACAAAAGACAGGGGCAAGCCACGTTGAAGAAAGCACTTTCCGCCACGATTAAAAAAAAAAAAAACTACCACCATGCAGTGGCAGAAATGCCAGGTTGTAGGAAAGGGGAAGAATGGCTGGAGGGGGGAGGGATTTTATGAACACACTCTCTCTCTCTCTCTCTCACACACACACACACACACTTTGACACTCACACCCACCCACACTGATTTAGGTAAACATGCGGCGGCAGCCTATTCCCCTCATTCCCAGGAAGCTCCCACCCAGCACGGTTTTACCTCCGCAGCCTCAGGAGGGAGCAGCCAGCCAGCCACGGCGAAGCCACCCAAGCGGCGGGAAAACAAAGCCTGCTCAGGCTGCAAGGCCGGGCCTGCTCTGCTCTGGCCTCTCTCTCTTTCTCTCTCCGTCCGCTGCAGCTCCCGGGAAGCGCCTGGCCAAGCAAAGCCACAACTCACCTGGGCCGAGCGTGGCCGTTTTGCGCTTGCCAGCCCAGCGAGGGGGCCGGCCCGCGGCGCCGTTTTTGCTGGAACGGGAAAGGCGGGACCAAAAGGCCGGCCGCGAGCGAGGGAGCGCGCGGCGAGGAGCGTCGCCGGGCTTCTTCCTCCTCCACCGCCGCCGCCGCTGCCTTCGCTACCCAAGCAGACAAAAAGCAGAGGGCCGGCCGGCGGAGGCTGCTTTCGCCACGGCTGTCAGTCCCGGCGAAGGCCGCGCGTTGCTTAGCCGCCGGACCCGCTCCTAGCCCCCTCTGGAGAGCGCGTCGCCTTTTCGGAAGAAAGCCCACCCTGGGTCAGAGAAGGCGATGACACGCATCCCTCCCTGACACTAACACGCGCAACGTGCACATTCCCTCTGCCTCTCTCCCTCTCGGCTTGCCGCTGCAGCTGCTCTCAGGCAGGGTCAGCCCAGAGAGCCCGCAGTGACAAGCCCCACCCTGAAGTTGGAACAATGCACCAGCCGAGCCACCCGCCTTGCGCGGCTCCTTCTTTCCTCAGGCCTCTTCCCCCTGGGGGGGGGGGGGGGGGGGAATAGGATCGCGCACTTGTGCGCAATAGCCTCGGGGCTCTGGTTTAGGGCGAAAGGGACAAAGTGCTTTCCCTTTGACTTTTCGTTTTCGCCACGGCGGCGGGATTAAGCGAATTGATCCCGAAGGCTCTCAAGACGACAAAGGCCGAGCTGAAGAAACGAGCATTTTGAAGCGATTTGGAGTGCTCCGAAATCGTACTGGGCACTTCTAATTTGACTTAAGCGCATCAGTTCTCTGCTATCGCGGTTCGGATGCTGTATACTTCCCCCTCCCTCTCCTTTCATTGTCGCCCTTCCTTCCTTTCACCAATGCTGGATCACCCACCGCGGTCTATTTCCCCCCCCACCCACCCTTTTTCTCCCCCGTCTACCGTAGAATCCTGGTCTGAAGTAGGTTGGGGAATGAGCAAAGGTGCATTCTTATGAATGAGGCTTTTTCCAAAGCACGTGGCCCTTGTGAAACGTAGAATTGCTGACTCCCCCCCTCCTCTTTTCTCCTTCCTTTTCTTCCCTGCCTGATCAAGAATTATCTCCTGTGGCTTGTGTCCTTGTCTAGGGCTAATGAAGACCCTGCATTGACAAGGATTTCGGAATTGTCTTTTTTCTTTCCAGGAAAAAAAAAGTGAGGGTGGATACAAGAAAAAAATCACTGCATTTTATATTGCCCTTTTGCCAGTGATGAGCTCCTACGGGTACAATCAGGTACACAGAACCGGTAGATAAATTTTACATTTTTTTCTTTTATTCCCTTCTGGGTTCTAGGTATGTTTTTCCTATCACAGTAAATGAGGTTGAATGTGTACAATGTGACTAAGTCCTTAAATTGTCAGATTCTTCCCTAAATGTCCTTAGTCCCTTCCAGCACTGATGTAACCCACCTCTTAATTGAAAGCTTCCTATTTTGTGGATTCCTGCGGCTTCAGATCCGCCATGTTGATCCACATCAGCAGACGTTTTTCGCGTCGGGTAGGGAGGGTGCCCTCCGCCACAGTGGGTGAATGCCTTTGCCACACTGGTGCTCAGGATGCCCCTCTTCTCCACATTCTCCTTCAGATTCTCGTGCCTCGAAGGGTCCCCAGATCGCGAAAATAAAGCAGCCTTCAGGAGTGAGCGAGCTCCTGTCCTGCTGCAACACCCCACATCTCCACCGGAAGTCCCTATAATGTGTATTTTTGTGTGCCTATATGTAATATGTATGTACACATATGGCCTACATACATAGGATTAAATACTAGTATACAGTGATCCCCCGAGTTTCGCGATCCCGATAATTGCGAAAGGCTATATCGCGATTTTTCCACCCGATGACGTCACGCCCTTTCTTTCTCATCTTTCTTTCTCTCTCTCTTTCTCTATCTTGCTTCTTCCTCTCTCACACTCTCTTCCTCCCTCTCTCATCTCTTTCTTTCCTTCTCTCTCTTTCTCTATCTCTCCCCCTCTTGCTCTCGAGCGGCAAGCGAGCAGCCGGGCGGGTGGGCGAACGGGCAAGCGGCAAGCGAGCAGCCGGGCGGGCGGGCAAACGGGCAAGCGGCCGGGCAAGCGGGTGATGGGCAAGCGGCAAGCGGCAAGCGATCTTGGGGTTTCCCCTTTGCCTGGGCGGCGGGAAGACCCAGGGAAGGTTCCTTCGGCCGCCCAACAGCTGATCTGCTCCGCAGCGCGGCAGCAGCGAGGAGCCGAAGATGGGGTTTCCCCATTGCCTGGGCAACGGGGAAACCCCATCTTCGGCTCCTCGCTGCTGCCACGCTGCGGAGCAGATCAGCTGTTGGGCGGCCGAAGGAACCTTCCCTGGGTCTTCCCCGGGTCTTCCCCGCCGCCCACACACAAACTCCACCATCTGCGCATGTGCGGCCATGGAAAAAGGGGCGCGCATGCGCAGATGGTGTTTTTACTTCCGCAACCCTACATCCCGAAATATCGATTATTGCGAGGGGTCTTGGAACGGAACCCTCGTGATAATCGGGGGATCACTGTATTTTGGATATTCAGTAATAGTAAATAGGGAAATTGTATCTCTTTGAGACAAGGAGAGGTCAAGCACCCCAACCCAAACCTTTGACGTGAGTGACATCAAGTTGGCCACCTTTAAGCCAGTCACATGACCTTAAAGCCATCCCTGGTCATATGATCATCAAGCCACTCCCACCTAGTCATGTGGCCAGCAAGCCACACACACAAAATAAGCCAAGCCCACAGTGTGGTAGTAAAAAAAATTTCAGCCCCTCATTGCCTGTTGCCAGAACAAGATTACCTGCTAACCCAGGTATCCTGCTATGCCACCTAGAGTCCGCAAGGAGTTGGGTGGTCTATACTTTTAATGAATTACATTAATTAATACTAATCCTTATCCTTTCATATTCCAAAAATGGGTCATTTTTGTTACATTATCAGACTAAAGCATATAGGCTTCAGTCAGGTCCTCCATTCTGGAGGGAAAATACTGACTGCTGATTGGCTAGACTCTTTGGCAGCTCCTTATAAAAGGGCTGGTTGTCAGACGGAACCTTTGCTGGGTTGTAAATAGTTGCCAAATAAAGAGCTGTTGTATTGAAGCTTCTTCTGTCTGCCTTTTCCATTTATCCTATCTAATACTGGCGATGAAGATGGGATTGGAAGGCAGATAGGCCAGAAAAGAGCTGACAACCTCGCAATCTAGTCTGGGGCAGTAAGTGTTTGACAAACAGCCTTTCTAAAGCATCAGCTCAGCTGACATGGTGATACACATCCCATCGAGTCACTTCAACCCAATATGGGAGCGCTGGGACACCTACATGACTTGCTTCAAATAATAATAATAATTTATTAGATTTGTATGTCGCCCCTCTCCGAGGACTCGGGGCGGCTCACAACAAGGAAGCAAACAACCACCTTGGGTTATCAGACAAATACAAACGAAAACTCTTCCTGAACTACTACAGCGTTGGAGACAGCCCAGGCACTTGCCAAACCAATGCCGGTTCAGACAACCACCTGGTCTGCCCTACAGACAATGCTTAAGACCCACTATGCCCCAAAACCTTCCAAATTCATGCAGTGGCACACCTTCAATATGCGGAAATAAAAGGAGAGAGAGTCAATTAATACATTTCTGTGCTACACAAGATTGCTGCCCATTGTGAGTTTCACTATTTAGATGAGTAGTGCCGAGGATTTTAACATGTTTTTCGCTGATAAAATCGCTCAGATCCGGGCGGACCTCGACTCCAATTGGAAAACAGAGTCGACTGACAATGAGTTAGTCGAGGTGACTGGGGCCCATACTTGTCCACCTGTCTGGGAAGAGTTTGATCTGGTGACACCTGATGAAGTGGACAAGGCCATTGGAGCTGTGAGTTCCGCCACCTGCTTACTGGATCCGTGACCCTCCTGGCTGGTTTCGGCCAGCAGGGAGGTGACACGGAGCTGGGTCCAGGAGATTGTCAACGCTTCCTTGGGGAGGGGATCCTTTCCAACACCCTATAAAGAGGCGCTTGTGCGCCCCCTCCTCAAGAAGCCTTCCCTGGACCCAGCTGTACTTAATAACTATCGTCCAGTCTCCAACCTTCCCTTTATGGGGAAGGTTGTTGAGAAGGTGGTGGCACTCCAGCTCCAGCAGTCCTTGGAAGAAGCCGATTATCTAGGTCCCCAGCAGTCGGGTTTCAGGCCCGGTTACAGCACGGAAACTGCTTTGGTCGCGTTGATGGATGATCTCTGGTGGGACAGGGGTTTATCCGCTGTCCTGGTGCTCTTGACCTCTCAGCGGCTTTTGATACCATCAACCATGGTATCCTTCTGCGCCGGCTGGAGGGGTTGGGAGTGGGAGGCACTGGTCTTCAGTGTTTCTCCTCCTACCTCTCCGGTTGGTCGCAGTCGGTGTTAGTGGGGGGCCAGAGGTCGACCCCGAGGTCTCTCCCTTGTGGGATGCCTCAGGGGTCGGTCCTCTCCCCCCTGCTATTCAATATCTACATGAAACCGCTGGGTGAGATCATCCAAGGGCATGGGGTGAGGTATTATCAGTACGCTGATGATACCCAGCTTTACATCTTCACCCCATGTCCAATCAACGAAGCAGTGGAAGTGATGTGCCGGTGTCTGGAGGCTGTTGGGGCCTGGATGGGTGTCAACAGACTCAAACTCAACCCTGATAAGACGGAGTGGCTGTGGGTTTTGCCTCCCAAGGACAATCCCACCTGTCCGTCCATCACCCTGGGGGGGAATTATTGACCCCCTCGGAGAGGGTCCGCAACTTGGACGTCCTCCTCGATCCACAGCTCACATTAGAGAACCATCTTTCAGCTGTGGCGAGGGGGGCGTTTGCCCAGGTTCGCCTGGTGCACCAGTTGTGGCCCTATTTGGACCGGGACTCACTGCTCACAGTCACTCGAGGTTCGACTATTGTAATGCTCTCTACATGGGGCTACCTTTGAAAAGTGTTCGGAAACTTCAGATCGTGCAGAATGCAGCTGCGAGAGCAGTCATGGGCTTCCCAAGGTATGCCCATGTTTCACCAACACTCCGCAATCTGCATTGGTTGCCAATCAATTTCCGGTCACAATTCAAAGTGTTGGTTATGACCTTTAAAGCCCTTCATGGCATCGGACCAGAATATCTCCAAGACCGCCTTCTGCCGCACGAATCCCAGCGACCGATTAGGTCCCACAGATTGGGCCTTCTCCAGGTCCTGTCAACTAAACGATGTCGGTTGGCGGGTCCCAGGGGAAGAGCCTTCTCTGTGGCGGCCCCGACTCTCTGGAACCAGCTCCCTCCAGAGATTAGAACTGCCCCTACCCTCCTTGCCTTTCGTAAACTCCTTAAAGCCCACCTTTGTCGTCAGGCATGGGGGAACTGAGATATTTCCCCCGGGCCTATACAATTTATGTATGGTATGCATGTATGTATGTCTGCTTAATAATGGGGTTTTTTTTAAAAAAAAAATTAAATTGTAAATTATTAGATTTGTTATGAACTGTTTTATTGTGTTGTGAGCTGCCCCGAGTCTACGGAAAGGGGCGGCATACAAATCTAATAAATAAATAAATAAATGAGCTACTGCTTGACCGAGTGATCTGTGAAATTCAGGATATTAATCTCCCAACAGAGGTTACTTTCAAAGGCCACCTTCACTCTCTAGATTTTACTGGATGAAGCCAGGGCAGCTGAGACATCCACTAGATCAAGTGAGGCACTACACCAACCAAGCAGCCTGAAAAATCTGCGAAAGACAGTTGGCATGCATTGTGAAAGTTTGGCACGACACTCGTCACCTGACAGCGATGAGAAAGTTTGCTGCCTTCAATTCAAAAAGCATGAAGTGGCAAATACACCCCATGATAGACTTCCACCATGTGCCAGCTGTGGAGGGCACCATCACCACACAGACTGCTGATACTGTGAGGCAATCTGTCAACAATTTAACCGTCAGTCATCTAGCAAGAGTCTGCTGTGCCAAGCTGCCTTCACCATAGGCACTGAGCAAGCCTGGCTATGCCAAGCAGCCTCAACATGGTGGTTTGCAGCCAAGATGGACAACTGACTGGGCCTGTGCGATTGAGGCCTGGTAAACAACCATGCTACATCAAAAACTGTGAGTCACCACCCTGGTTGATGGGTCACCATGCAGCATAAAAATCAACACCTGGTCGTCTCCCACCATTGTATTCTGGGCCATGCTGCAACAAGCAATACCAGGGACCCAGAAGAAACAACAGCAGTGCCAAGAGTTAAAGCTGACTGAGTATCAATGGTAACAGCTGAAGGTACCCTGCTCCAGGATGCAAATTAACTTCGCTGGTCCTACATATGGGCAAACTTTCCTTGTAGTCTTGGACGCATACTCAAAGTGGTGAGAGATAACCTTCATGACCACCACCACCACAGCAGAGGCAGTCATCAAGGTGATATGGAGACTTTTCTGCACACACGGCCTGGTTTCAGACAATGGGCCCCAATTCACAGCCTTACAATTTGAAACCTATTTAGCAGAACGGGGGATCAGACACGCCCTTTGCTCACTACTCTATCCCTCCAGCAATAGTCAAGTGGAGATAATGGTGAGATGAACAAAAGAATCCCTTTCACAAATGGGCCCAGGGGATTGGCAAACTTGAATCAATAATTTTTTATTAGTGCAGCATATCATGCCTAGCACCACCACTGGTAAAAGTCCTTCCGAACTTCTAATAAGTCTCTGACTACGATCCCACCTATGTCGGCTACACCCTGACTACTCTGCCGAGGCCCCAATAGATTCCCATAGTCAGTTCTGACATTTTAGCTTGGGGCATCAAGTATATGCCCACAACTATGCTGAGGTCCTCTCTGGGTTCCTGCCATGGTCACAGAGATCACCGGTCCTCGCTCTTATTGAGTAGAGCTTGAGGACGATAGAAGCTGAAGGCAACATGTTGACCAACTCCAAGGGTGACTCAGCTGCTCCACTGTTAGGCTACCAGAACTAACTTCTGAGTAAACACCTAACCAACAGGAGCAATCACTTACTCCTAGAGAACTCAAGCCAACCAAGTCTGAAAGACTTACCTAGTGCTCATGCTGGGGGCTGATCTCCGACCGAGCTGGCCCTCGAAGCTCGAACAATGCCCTGGGCTGAAATCTAGGAACTTCCATTGGTCAAGCCTGGGAGCAACAGAAGCTCTTCCGACCTGACTGCTCACCCAGCTCTGACTGTGTAGGTCTGAAAGACCCAACTAAATGCCCTATCTATTTGTGTGACTACATCACATGTTAGGTTAGCCCAACTAAGAGGGGAGGGCACATAGGCTTCAGTGAGGTCCTCCATTCTGGAGGGAAAATATTGACTGCTGATTGGCTAGACTGTCTGGCAGCCCTCTAAAAAATGGCTGGCTGCCAAACAACCTTTGCTGGATTGTAAATAGTTGCCAAATAAAGAGCTGTTGTTTTGAAGGTTCTTTTGTCTGCCTCTTCTATTCACCCTTTCTAACCATTTTATTCACTGAGTGGGGCAAGGGACAATTGTTGCCCCCTGCTCCACTTTCCACAGCATTCGGGCTGCAAAGGTTCTGGCAGTTTTCTTACTTGAGCAGCTAAAATGTTTGAAACCACAATAATTTAGCTAAACAATGACAAGTTTCACTGCCAGAAACTATACTACAGCTTTTTCCAGCTTCATGTTATAGAAGACTGAAAAATTAATTTACAGCAGAAAAAATTAATTTGATGAAATTAATTATGTTAGGGAAGCTATATGTCAGCTCATCTTGGCGAGATGCACAAATATGGATAATGAAGATATGTAACATTTTCCAGATTGTGGGCTGAACTTGGTTTTTGTAATAAAGAGACATTAAGAGGGGTGGCATAGAAATCCAAATAATAATAATAATAATAATAATAATAATAATAATAATAATAATAATCCACTGGAACTTATGCCAGAACTACCATCTACCAGTGGCAAAGAACTGGTGGGATCATAAGCCCGAAAAAGTGGTCGAAAATGAGCAAGCAAAACTACTGTGGGACTTCCGACTTCCGACTGACCGAATTCTGAAGCATAACACACCAGACATCCTGATTGTGGAAAAAAAGAAAGCATGGATCATCGTCATCGCAATCCCAGGAGACAGCAGAATTGAGGGGAAGCAGCTAGAGAAATTAGTGAAATACGAAGATTTAAAAATCGAGCTGCAATGATTCTGGCATAAGTCAGTGAAAGTGGTCCTTGGCACGCTGGGCGCAGTGCCAAAGGATTTCAGTGGACATTTGAAAACCATCGGAATTGACAAAATCTCCATCTGTCAATTGCAAAAGGCTGTTTTACTGGGATCGGCAAACATAATTCGCCGCTAAATCACGCAGTCCTAGGTGCTTGGGAAGCACCCGACTGGTGATGAAATATGAAATCCAGCATAGTGATCTCGTTTACTGTGTTGTATTGACATAATAATAATAATAATAATAATAATAATAATAATAATAATAATAATAATATGCAAAGGAAGTGTTTACATTTATGTTAAATAAGGTAATCTCTAAAGAGATTATTACTGAAATAATGCCCATTCAAAAATAACTTGAAGTTAAAAAGAAACAATGTATTCCAAGTTAACTTATTTGTTTACTTCATTTGTCACAAGATAAAATGGGATTGGAGAAGATACATATAACACTATTATGAGGAGAAAAGCCTAGGTATCCTTACAAAGATTGGATAAACTCAAATCCATTTAAGATACATGCGTGAGATTAGGTGGGTAGGAGTTTAAGTGGGTAGGAGTTTAAGAACAAGGATGGCCTAACCTCAGCTTCATGGAACAAAATACAGTACAGATAATGAACCCTTCAATATATTGGAGATCACTTTTAAAAGTCAAAACCATTTTTGATCTAGGTATTTAAAGGATGCCTGGAAGGTCCTAGAAGTGTGCGATGAGAAAGGCAGATAAAGACCTCTAAACTGTTTTTGATTCCTCCCCACTTTGACAACAATAACTCTGTGGTAACCCTAATGGAAAAGGCTCCAGGTTATGTTTCTACATATTGGAATGTTATTCATGAATGCAGCTGTTATTTATTTAAATAGTTGCTAGATTTCTTATCCTGAGGCTGTGCCCGTTGCTCCAGGAAGAAGAAATTAATGAATGTGATTCTGTTGAGGTGTGGCCTGGGCAAAGGGTCCTTTGCTTTTCTTCTTTCAGTGTTTCTTTATATTGGGTGAAGAACTCTCAGAGGTAGTTAGGAGGAAATGTTTTCTTCCAAACCCTTGTTACTTCAGCAGGTGTCTAAGTTGACCAATAATTCCAAAGCAAAGTAAAATTCTTGGATCCTGCCAAAAACATGCAATGGAAACATATCTAGCAATAATTACATTCATAATAAACTTAGTGTGTATATAAAAATATGCACAAATACCTTGAGCATTGGTCTTTTTTTGTCAGGGGATGAGGTATCAAAGATGTAAACTGGTGTGGCAACAGAACTGAACAGAATGATAAACAGAGAAATATGGTAAAAATCAAATTGACAATTGTTCATCCCTCCCTCAGAGGCAGGGGTGAAATTTCATTTCATTTCATTTTATTGGATTTGTATGCCGCCCCTCTCCGTAGACTCGGGGCGGCTAACAACAGTAATAAAAACAACGTGCGACAATCCAATACTAAAAACTAAAAACCCTTAATTTAAAACCAATCATACATACAAACGTACCATACATAAATTGTGGAAGCCGCGGGGGGAAGAATATCTTAATTCCCCCATGCCTGACGACACAGGTGGGTTTTAAGAAGCTTGCGAAAGGCAAGAAGGGTGGGAGCTATTCTAATCTCTGGGGGGAGTTGGTTCCAGAGGGCCGGGGCCGCCACAGAGAAGGCTCTTCCCCTGGGTCCCGCCAAACGACATTGTTTAGTTGACGGGACCCGGAGAAGGCCAACTCTGTGGGACCTAATTGGTTGCTGGGATTCGTGCGGCAGAAGGCGGTCCCGGAGATAACCTGGTCCGATGCCATGAAATGCTCCCGATTGGTTTGTGCCGGTTGCAAAGGCAGCGCGAGGTTCCACCCACCCACTCAGATGCCGCCATTTGGGTTCTTTTACCCTCTGCACAGAATGCTTTGCACATGGGGCAGAGGGTAAAAGGACCCAAATGACAGCGTCTGGGTGGGTGGGCAGAGCCTTGTGCTACCTTTGCGACCGGCTCTCCGATGACTGACAGGCACGCGCGAACTGGGAGCATTTCACCCCTGCTCAAAGATACTACTGTAATATAAAAATAAAGCAGCCTGATGTTTCCCAGATGTTATGAATTAAAAACCCCAGTAGCCCTAAGTGTCTAGCCAATTATCAGACTTGGAGTCGCGAAAAATCTGTGGGATACTGTTTTTTCTCTTTCTGCAGCAACCAGCAGTGCCAGCTCTTTATATTGCTGATGGCTTGAGAAAACCATGTACATTCAGGACAGTAATGAGTATGAGGCTTATGAGAATAATGGGTAAATCATCTCTACTGTGGAGAATTGCTCTGTGGATTAAACTTCTAAGGATGATTATATTAAACCACCATTTAATCACTTTAAGGATATTCAATAAGACCTTCTGTTTTAAAGATTTTCCAGAAGTTAGATTGAGGTTTACAGTAACATCAGTGTAATAAAATCAAAGCCATTCTCAAAAATTTTCATAAATAAAAAAACAAGTATTCATTTTTCTGCCTCCTTGGAGGTGGGGTGTTGGTGGTAAATGTTAAGAATAAAATAATTATTGTGAAGGTGATGATGTAGGATGTTATTAGTAAACTTTATTCTTTATATTAAAAGATTAGGCTTTGAATTATGTTTTACCCTTATAAAATCTGAATTAAATATCACATAATACTTACTTATTTAGTTTACATGTTTAGGACATTTGTCCTCCCAGGGGGGCACCCATATAAATCGGGAATATTTTTTAAATGAGTAAACATGAATTAGATTGTGCAATCACATTACACACAAACACAAACATGCACGCACACGCACACACACAAATCTAGACTGTTCTTCATCTTGATGCCACTCAGATATATTGAGACTGCAACATTGATATAACGGAATATTCTAAAATGGCAATTTCTGAACTTCCTGCAAGCATGAGAAATATCGTTTATGCTTTTAATAGCTTTCACAGAACTCTGGCATAAAATAACAATACAATACAATCACAATTTAATTAGAAATATTTCAGTGCTTTCAAGGGGTCCTATATCCAGAAAATAATAGAGTAATAAGATCTTAAATACATTGTATTTTGCAGACTCAAAAAGAATCCTCCAGTAAATTAATTTTGAGTATGTGTATGCAGATAGATAGAAAGCTAAATCTTTCTTTCTTTCTTTCTTTCTTTCTTTCTTTCTTTCTTTATTTATTTATTTATTTATTTATTTATTTATTTCTACCTACCTACCTACCTACCTACTTACCTACCTACTTACCTACCTACTTACGTACCTATCATCTATCATCAAAAAATGCCAATAATATTTTTCTTTGGTGATAACATTGCAAAATGGGGTCATAGTGCAGTACATTTGGCTTCAGCTTGAACTCAGCTACTACAGTTTGTAAACCATAATTTATGACTAAATATGCTGAGGGCCTAATCATTATGGGTTATTCAATGGGCTATTAAATGATTACAGTAAGTTGTAGCTTAGTGCAGAAGTATGCAACCTAAGGCTCCAAGCCTGCAAAATATATGATGAGAAGCATATGATTAACATGTAAATGAGTTAAAATTTATGATGGCCCTGCATTTTGATGATATAATGCTGATTATTTGAACTCATTGAAATAGAGTTTCAAATGGATATGGTATTGAGTCCGATGTGATCACCATAGTTGCTGATGGAAACAGTGTCATCCTACTAAATATGTTAAAGGGTTAAATAAGGTTCAGGAGGGAAGTGTTTTTCATAGGAAAGTGAACACAAGAACAAGGGGACACAATCTGAAGTTAGTTGGGGGAAAGATCAAAAGCAACGTGAGAAAATATTATTTCACTGAAAGAGTAGTAGATCCTTGGAACAAACTTCCAGCAGACGTTGTTGTTAAATCCACAGTAACTGAATTTAAACATGCCTGGGATAAACATATATCCATTGTAAGATAAAATACAGGAAATAGCATAAGGGCAGACTAGATGGACCATGAGGTCTTTTTCTGCCGTCAGTCTTCTATGTTTCTATGTTTCTACTAATACTTTTAGATATGTTAGCAGCTTTTGATACTGGCAGTATCCTTCTGGACCATCTTTAGCAGAGGTGGATTTGGACCAGTTTTATAGAACTGGTAGTGGGAATTTCCCCCACTCGCCAAATCAAAGCGATCACCGGTTGGCCATGCCCTTGAATTGACTCTGTGTGCGCAGAAACATTTTTGCTTAGTGGAGCACTGTGCATGTGGTGCATGCAATGCGCATCACGCCTGCGGGACGGGAGGAAGCGAACTGGAGGTGGGGTAAGTTTGAACCCATCCCTAATCTGTAAGGCTGAGTTTTTTAGAAGTACAGTGGTTCTGTTCATTCCCATCAGTTCCATAAGTAATGTGCTCTATGATTACCACTCAGCACTGAGGCCATTAACCTCTTTTGTTGTACCTTATTCTATCTTGTCTTTCTTGTTCACTAGCTATACGATTTTTCAGAGCTTTGGAGTGGATAGCCACCAGTATGCCTGACAAAAACCAGCTCTGCCACTTTTGCAGCCAACTTCAGGGAAACAATCAGCACCATTAATCATTGTGTAAGTTCAATAATGAGCTGTATAAAAGAGAATTAGTTAGCTAAAATTAATTCTGGATAAAAAGCGAGGATCTGAAACTGGAGTCCCGAATGAGAATAAGGTTCACTTTTTCTTGATAGCTTGTACTTCTTTAAAGGTAATCTGTAGCTTAGGAGTGATAGTGGACCCCCAGTTGTTTCTAGATTCATAATGAGGAATGTAGTAAGGAATATATTTGCACAATTACGATTAATATATTGTTTATAACGATATTGCCAGATTTGACAATAATCTATGCCCTGCTTAAATCCTGTCTTTATTATCCAGGATCACACTTAGAGTTCTGATCACCACAACATAAAAAATGTTGTTGAGGCTCTGGAAAGCTCCAAGCAAACTGTGCACAAATGTCAGCGCTTGCACCGCTTGCTTGGAGCTGGTCTGGAAAGGAAAAAACAACAACAGAACCACAAATGGCAGGACTTGCCCCACCCAGGTCCCTCCGAACAGGTCTCCCTCCCTCCCTCCCTACACTGAACTACCCCAGTGTTCTCCCACTCAAAAGGAGCCCACCCTCCGATCTCTTACGATTGCTTGCTCTTTCCTGCACGAAGAAGATGGGGATGCAAAAAGCACTTCCCCTCTACTTGCATGCTGTTACCAGCTATGTACACACACACACACACACACACACAAGTCCAACAAGATGCCACTTTCAAGGCCACTGGTCACTAACCTGGGTGCAGAGAAGGGGTGAAGAGCTGGTAATAAACAGCATGCAGGTAGAGGGAAAAAGCTTTTTGTGCCCCCAGTTTGTTCGCTGCAGAAAGCAGGCTTTAAGAAGAGCTCAAAGGGTGGGCTCATTTTGGATGGGCGATAAACAGGGGTGGGCTGCTGCCCGGATGGGGGGGGGTAGTGAAAATGGAGCTCCACCCCAGAGCACCCAATTTGCACTGAAAGATGTTGAAAGAAAATGCAGGGCGTCCTGCATAAGCCACACCCACAGTGTGGTAGTAAAAGTTTTGATAGCTCTGGCAATAAATGTCGAGTCGCATAAGTCAGCATTGAGGCTACATAGAGAGACCTATTCAGAGGGATCTGGATGGTGTGAGTCCCGCCTAATTTGGCTGCATTTTTTTTCCTTTCCAGATCAGCTCTAAGCAAGCTGTGCAGAGGGCAGCACAAGAGCTGCTGAGGTTTCTGTACCACTTGCTTGGAGCTGGTCTGGAAAGAAAAAAAAGCCTCTGGCGGGGTGGGAGGAGGGAAACCCCAGCCTGATGTTCCTGCCACCCACATCCCTTCATGCCTGGCAGCGGCAGTTCTCACACTGCCACTTCCCCGGCGACTGCGATAAGTGGTAAAAGGCACACTGGCCAGAAATATTCCTTTAGAAGAAACCTAAGGTGTCAACATTGGCATCGGGTGAGAATACCTTCAGGACTGTCTTCTGCCACACAAATCCCAGCGTCTGATAAGGTCCCACAGAGCCGGCCTGCTCCGGGTCCCGTCGATTAAGCAATGTCGTCTGGCGGGACCCAGGGGAAGAGCCTTCTCTGTGGTGGCCCTGGCCCTCTGGAATCAACTCCTCCCGGAGATTAGAACCGCCCCCACCCTCCTTGCCTTTTGTAAGCTACTCAAAACCCATCTATGTCGCCAGGCATGGGGTAACTGAGTTGCCCCTAGGCTATGCTAAGGCTATGGTAGAATTGTGTATGGTCTGTTTGAGTGTATGGTTTTTAACTTATGGGTTTTAATGTGTTTTAATATATTGGATTTGTGACATGGTACTTTTGTTGTGAGCCGCTCCGAGTCCTTGTAGAGTGGCAGCATACAAATCTAATAAATGATAATAATAACATTTGCCAGTGCAAATGGCCATGCTGGATGCTGCCCAGAGCGTGAAGCTAGCAGGAGGATGAGGAGCAGACCGTTCGCACTGGCAAAGTTTTCCAAACCCAAAACGGGCTGGGGAGGGACATGTACAGGTGGCGCATGTGTGTGAAAGTGCACAACGGAGCAGTCGTGCACATGCACAGGTGGGACATGCATTGTATTGTGGGTCCAGCATCACAGACACACACACACACATTTTTGTGCATGCAGCCAGAAAAAGGTTGGCCATCACTGGTTTAAGGTCTCCTGTTTAAGCAGGGGGCTGGACAAGAAGATCTCCAAAGTCCTTTCCAATCCTATTATTCTATGTTCTATATTAAATTGCAGCACAATCTATATGGGAGCTCACAGTGAAAAGTTGCCTGGAAATTGAAATTGGTGCAAAACTTGGCATCAGGGTTGTTGACTATTATAAGATGCAAGGATCACAGGATGTCTACACTTGTAGAGCTGTATTTGGCGCTATTTGCTATCCAAGCATAAATTAAGATGTTAATTTTAAACATTTAAGCAGCTTAAAGGATGTGACTATCAGGGGAATGGCTTTCCTCTTACAAAGTTTATGAGCATTAAGATCTGCAGAAGATAGACTTTTGAAGATATTCCCCTCATTTATCTGGTTTGGAGAAAGAGCTGTGTAAATGCACTGTTAGCCTTTAGAAGAATAATCACTATGCATATCTTTCATTGGGCAATTTGTTTTATTGGAAATCTTAATATGTTTTTAAAACATCTTTGTATGTTTGCATTTCTGTATAAACTCCTTGAGTAACAGGACTAAATAGTAAACAGAATTCTTGGGCACCAATATATACAAAACACTTTAAAAATATAATGCACACCCGATACATTTGGAGCGAAGGGCACAGACATTCCATTAAAGTGTTTGAAATATTCTATAAGTTCAGATTGGAGCACTGGCTAAAAAAAAGATTGAAGAGGAATCCTTATTTCTGTATTAATATAAGAAACGACCATTTGAGAAACACTTCAGAGAATGATTTGATTCATTATCCTTCAGGGAGGAGTACGTTGTGAAATATACATGTTGTTTCTTTTATTAGACCTACGGGAGATTATCCACAACAAACCTCTTTTTTTCTATTTCAATTTGACCTTAATTGCTGACACTTTTTTTTATATTTATCATGGGCTACATTTCCTTTTCTCAGCACTTTGCCTATAAGGCTGCAAGTTGCCGTGTTATATTATCAGCGTTTTAAGTAGCTTTGATTCAGGGTAAAGAAAGTATGGGAGAGAATGCCCACAAGGCTTCAGTCAGTGGTGAGCATAGTGGCAATGATGCAAATCAACAAAATGGGCATGCATTTCAGCAGACATTATTAGAATTATGTGATAAAACAAATTCATACGATGATGAAATAGGTAATGTTAATATTTGTAGTTCAGAATTTAAAATTACTGAAACTTGATATTCTCAGTGCTGATGATGGCATAGAAACATTTGCAAGAAAACAACCAACCTCACAGAGCACAGAGTCCCCCCTCATTTCAACCCAATATTTCAACAAATATTCTCCTTTATCAATAATATCTAAATGATTCTAAGGGTCAGAAATGTGCACCCCATTCAGATTTCGGGTTTTTTTTTCTTTTTAGACTTTTTAATGTAAAACTGTTATTTTAGATTTTAATTATTAGATTTGTTACCATGTATTGTTTTTATCACTGTTGTGAGCCGCCCTGAGTCTCCCCATTCAGATTTCATCTCTGGTTCAATTCATCTTTCCTTTATACACAGCAATGGCCTGGAATAAAATGACTTCATAATACTAGCTGGAACAGAAGAAGCTTACACCTTTTAGTAAAATGTGTTAATTTGAAAAGGTACTGCCAGAGTCCCTACAATATTATTATTATTATTATTATTATTATTATTATTATTATTATTATTATTATTATTATTAATTAGATTTGTATGCCGCCCCTCTCCGTAGACTCGGGGCGGCTCACAACAAGTGATAAAAACAATACATGGTAACAAATCTAATAATTAAAATCTAAAATAACAGTTTTACATTAAAAAGTCTAAAAAGAAAAAAAAACCAATAGATAAAATACATACACACAGTCATATCATGCACAAAATTACATAGGCAAGGGGAGGATGTCTCATTCCCCCAAGCCTGATGACAGAGGTGGGTTTTAAGGAGTTTACGAAAGGCAAGGCGGGTGGGGGCAGTCCTAATCTCTGGGGGGGAGTTGATTCCAGAGGGTCGGGGCCGCCACAGAGAAGGCTCTTCCCCTGGGTCCCGTCAGACAACATTGTTTAGTTGACGGGACCCGGAGAAGACCAACTCTGTGGGACCTAATCGGCTGCTGGGATTCGTGCGGCAGAAGGTGGTCTCGCAGATATCCTGGTCCGGTGCCAAGTATCCTTGACTTCCTCAGTATCTAGGCTGAAAGAGTTAACTTACCTACAGTTATCTCGTGCATTAATAAGAGAAGTAGCTTTCAGAGCAGATTCAAAACTGCTGTCAAATATGGAAGCTCTCTGTGGGGTATTTTTCTACTGTATTTGCACTTTTAACCCAAACTACCTGATCAAATTAGTATCTGGATAAAAGTGGACGACTGCATATGATCTATGAGCTGCAATTTAATTTGATGAGTAAATCTAACAAACGGTCTTCTTAGATCACAGGAGATGATTGCATAAGTTACCGCAAACTACATCAGCTCATAGAAAGCAGCACACCGTATTATATGCTACCACTGAGGCATTTATCCACAAAAGGCCAAGACTAACAGACCATGGAAAGAAAACAAATACTAAATCAAACAGCCTGAAAATTTGTGGCCAAGCCAATCATATACCCAGAGCTAGAATCCAGAATACATAAATGGTAGACTCTAGAAGTGGCGGGTTGCCCTTGCATAGGGAAGGAAGTTCAGAGGGATTAGCTCTGGTTAGTTAGGGAAGATTTCCAGAAAATGCTAAGGCATTAGATTGTACTGGAAAATAAAAGCAAAAACATCAAAAGTGAATGCAACTTGGGGTTAGTTTGGGGTAGTTTCCAAGAAGCTTACCACAGCTGCTCCTTACAAGTAAAGATAACCTTTATTGACTTTTTTTTTTCCCTGTGAACACTCTGGCACAAATTTAAAAAGTCAAATTCTGTTGCCTGCTCTCAAAAGTGTACACCAACCTAACACACCAGCAAGTTGCTATCAGTTTGAGCGAATCAGTCCGAATTGGGAGAAACCCACCCCTGGTATTCCTACATGTTTGGATGGAATCTCCCCCCCCCCCAACCATTACCACTATCAATATTGCTGATGTTTCTTCTCTGTTACATGAATTTTTCATTAAATTGAATGAAACTCAGATGAATGCTATCTATGACCTTAATTTCCTTCCTTCGTGAACTTCTATATATCAATCAGCATACTTGTCTATCACTATACACAGATTGTAAAGATGATGAAAAATCTGAATTGCTTTTGGTGGTATTGTGAAAAAACTCATCACTTGTGAAGAAAAACTTTTTTTTTATTTTTTTAATACAAAGAACAAGATAATCCAATGAGGGCTTGGCATTTCGTGGTGTGTATGTGCATGGATCATAGCTGTCTAGCTCCTCAGTATAGATTATATTTCATTTTTCTGAAGTACAAAAATAACAGACAAAGTTTGGAAACCTTTTAAGAAACTCCAAATCCATAATTAAACAAGCTGAAGGTTTTTTAAAAAATAATTAATTTAAAAGTGCTAAGGAATTCTTTGTTAGCCAAGAAAGTTTTAAGAAGAGGAAGTATGGATCTCTATGTTGAAAACTTTTTTGCATTAAGCCACTATTTTAGACAAAATATAGTGTGTCAAACAGCGTGAAAATTGAGATTTTTTTTAAAAAAAATAACTGTACAGATGTGCTGTTAAATTGCACCAAGGACTCTTTCGAAGCTTGCTGTGAAGAAGAAACAAGCAGAAAACTGTTTCTTGTTTTTTGGGAATCTTAAGACTGAGCTATTAAAATCCAACCTGCTGTGTGATGCAGATATTTCATGATGGGTGGAACGCATTAGAACTAGGTTGTCTTTATGTTAATAAAGCTGGAGATAATTTAAATCTTGTAATAGGCATGCTATTTTAATTAATAATTCAGTTTTAAGCATTATTTAAGCAATTATTATTATTGAGTGGTGCTCATTCTTCATATGTGGTGTCCCCTACAGCTACTTTTGATTATACTTCAGATATTTTGAACTATAATCCTATGATACTAGCGATCCTAGATGGATAGCTAGTATCATATGAAAATGGAATCTGTTATGTTTGCAAGTTGTTAGAATAAAGGTGATCGCTGATTGGAGCAGGAGCGACCAATGAGAAGCCCGCAAGCGCAACCAATGGGAAGCCAAGGCACGACCAATAAGAAATCGCCGGGCGCAACCAATAGGAAGCCCCGGCACGAAGTCTTGAAACATTGTCACCAATCCCCAGCGCTGGTAATAAAGTATATAAGGTGCGGTTTTGGCCGCTTGTCTTTAAGTCACTACCTGCCTGCGAGCTGGTCACTTTTAATGTTCCTGATTATTAAATAAAGAGCTGTTACCCTCTTCCTCGGCCTCCAGCCTCTGATTTAACAGAATCCATATCATAAGACCATAGAATCCAAGAAGTCTGAGTACTATTGTTTTAATTGTTGTGAGCTGCCCAGTGTCACTGAGGTGTTAGGCAGCTAAACAAATTGAATGAGTGAGTTAATGAAACTTCCATCCATTCATCCATTTATCCATCCATCCATCCATCCATCCATCCATCCATCCATCCATTCATTCATTCTAGTAGTGAAGTTCCAGAATGAGTGATCATATTCAACCTTTTGCCTCATTATATTGAAGGGACCTAATAATAATAGTATAAGCAGAATTACTGGGACATAATAATAACTTGCTGGTGCTGTTTCACTTCTGCATGAAGTGCTTTGCTAAGAAATATAACTGCATCTGTCGTTTGTTTTTACCAGAGATCCAACTCCTGTTATCTTGCTTTTTTGTACAACTCTGTGCCTGATGGATATTTCAAGAAGCGGGGTATGTCATGGTTTGGCAGGGTTACATCAGGCAAATACCTCTGAAGCTAAGCACTCGGCCCCTCTGTTGTTAAGCACTCAGTCCCCTTGTTCCTTGCTGCACAGCCAATGCAGGGCTAAAAGGAAGGCATGCACTTTGTCTTTATGTTGTGGTATGGTCTCCCCCCTCTTCTTTGTACAAATAAGAACTGATATTTTCCCAAGCCTTTTCTTGGGACCTTACAATATCAAATACAATAATAATAATAATAATAATAATAATAATAATAATAATAATAATAATAATGAGGAGGAGGAGGAGGAGGAGGAGGAGGAGAAGAAGAAGAAGAAGAAGAAGAAGAAGAAGAAGAAGAAGAAGAAGAAGAAGAAGATAAGAAGAGCCATGCTGAATCAGGCCAAAGTCCATCGAGTCCACCAATTGTCCAGTGGCCCACCAATTGTCCATGGGGATCTTGAGCAGAAAGAGAAGGCAAGACCCTCCCTTTCCCCTGGCTCCCAACAAATGGTACTCAAGGGAATCCTGCCTGCCTCAACCGAGGCGGCACATGGACATCCGTTTCAGTAACCACCGATACACTTGGTATCCATGAATCTGTCTAATCCTGCCTTGAAGCTATCAAGGCTGACAGCTGTCATGACCTCTTCTGGAAGTGAATTCCATAAACCAACAACCCTCTGGGTGAAGACATATTTCCCTTGATTTGTCCTCACTTTCTTACCTATGAGCTTTAGGGAGTGCTCCCTTGTCCTAATATTTTTCTCTATCCACCTTTTCTATCCCATGCATGATTTTATACACTTCGATCAAGTCACCCCAATAATAATAATAATAATAATAATAAACAACTTGGGATGAACTTACATGAACTTAGTGATCTATAAACTATGGCTTTATCAGTAGTGGGCTCCTACAGGTACAGTCTGGTGCGCAGTACCGGTAGCAAAATTTTGGTCAGGTACACAGTACTGGTAGTAAAAAAAAATTGTTGTTGTTTTTTGTTTTCCTTTCTGGGCTCTGGGTATGCTTTTCCTATCACAGTAAATGAGGTTGAATGTGTGTGCATGTGTGTACATACATTTTATATAGTCGATAATCAGGGGTGGGCTACTGCCCAGATAGGGGAGAATGCAGTAGGGTAGCGAAAATGGAGCTCCACCCCAGAACACCCAATTTGTACTGAAAGATGTTGAAACAAAATGCATAAGCCACGCCCACAGTGTCGTAGTGAAAATTTTGGTAGCCCATCACTGGGCTTGATGTACCTGCTACCTATGCCCCATTGAATAATTAAGCATATTTAAACTTCACTTTTCTTGTAGATCCAACAAAGCCAATTAGACTTAAATGAATTATAACTATATACGGGCAAATATAAACCTAAACTGGGAGAAATGTCTTCACCAAACTATATACATAAGATTTGGAAAGATAGAGAAACCCCCCCACAAAATTATTTATAGATAGGATGTAATAACATGTGAGAAAAAAATGATTGCACTATATATGATAAAAATATGATAGAGAAATCTGGGGAAAATATAAATACTAGGAATAAATAAGAGCTATTGAATATATTTACTTGCTATCTTTTCAGCAATTTTTATGTTACATTAAAGATGCCATGAATAAACTGAAAATTCATTCTAAGTTTAGAACGGCTAGAACTGAAATAGCTAACAGATGGGAAACTGTGGTTATTTGAAGAGATTAGTGGCTTCAGGGAGAGTGAAACACTTTGCAATGGAAATAATGTAATAAGTCAATTTAGAGTAGAAAGTGAAACAGAAATGAGATGAAATGCAATAAAATAGCTTTGTTATTAATAGCTTCTTCACAGAAATCTCAGATGTAGTTAGAATATTTTTTACACTTTAATTCCGAACTGGATACATCCACTCAGAGTATATACATTGGGCTAAATGCAACTCATTCTTGAAACTTTGAAGCAACTAAATAGTATGTGCAAGGACAGCATTTTATTTGTGTATCATGGTTTATGACATATAACTTCACACTGATTAAAATAAACCAGGTTTAGCACAATTATAAAATTACCTGATTGTTTCAAAGAGACATATTTCCAGGGCATATGACATGCCCATTGTACTTTTCTTGTTAAATGAATTAAAATCCACTGATATGAGACATGTATTATACTCATTGGTCTGGCTAACTGTGCTACGTCAAATTTATTTAATTATGGGCGAAGGTCAGAATTGGCTCGTGCAAGAGTCTAAATTAACACCCAGCCTCAGTACTTGGCATGATGTAAGAACTTGGTTTTGACACTACCATACCATTTACTAGACTGGATGGCAATTTTAAAGTATTTTAAGAAATAAAAACCAGAAGTAGAAACGACTAGTACAGGAATTAGACCTTGAGTTTTGTTTAAAGATTTGCAAGGGCCTTTTCTCTTATCTCTAAAATGTGGCTGGCCTTTAATGCTGCAGGAGGAGAAGAAAGGCTGCAGGAAGTTCCCTTATTTGCCTCTCCCTGTGGGGGGTTATATATTTTTCTCCTGTGATTTTTCTATTGTTTAAGATTTTATTTTATTTTATTGTGGGATTTCAGGACTCAGCATTCCAAGCTGCAGCAAATTTCGTCCAATTGCCAATCCACCCTTTCCATTCTTCTTTTGCTGATCCTGCTTTAAACTAGAGTTTTCTTTCTTCTCCCAAGTGTGTACACATCCCTGATAATGTGAGTGACAGCACAATCAGGGGTTTTCCCAGCAACTATTGGTTGTCTTCTTTCTGATGCATAGGCAATGTTGTCCATGTACATTTTGCTCTGCAGGGTAGACGGGACACATGGTTTCCACAGAGACATCTGCCTGCATAATGACTGACTGGGATTGTAGAAAGTGTGGTGCTTGTTAAATTGGGGTTTGGAGAAGGCCAAGAAATTAATTAGGCAACAGATTGGAAATATAGAGCAGTAAAATATAGAACTGAACCATATTACAAAATATGAGGGACATACAGAGGATCGCACCTGCAAAATATTTATTTTTTTGTGATTTACTCCAATTATAGATGGATCTTTTCCAAGCCTGGCTTTCACACTCTTCTGTCAGCCATCTAGAAAGGCAGTTTTCTGGGGGTGGGTGGAGGGGAGTGGGAAATAATATTGCCCTATATATTTAGATGAGGCATGATTGAGTCCTGGAACATGGCTTTTTGGGTTTTGTTTCTTTTAGTCTGATTTGAGAGGACGGCTCTTCCAGCCATTATTAAAGAATTTCCCTGACAAATGTTACACAGCTGTTTAAAATCCTAAAATCATCTGTTGTGCAGGAAAGTTTTGCTACTTAGTGCCAAGGTATGCAATGAGAAGGTCACTATTGTTAGCATCCCACAGAGCGCTTATAACCAATATTAGAATCCTAAACTTAAAACAGAGCATACGTGGCGGTGGTGGTTATTCAGCCAATAACCCAGACTAATAAGTAGAGTATAAATATTATTTACATATATTCAATAGTAGTAAGTAACCAGTCCACTTCAATAATAATAATAATAATAATAATAATAATAATAATAATAATAATAATTTATTAGATTTGTATGCCGCCCCTCTCTGCAGACTCGGGGCAGCTCACAACAATAATGAATCGTCGGTTTTTTAAGTAGAAATTTAGATTTGTTGTGAATTGTCTTTTGCACTTTGTTGTGAGCCGCCCCGAGTCTGCGGAGAGGGGCGGCATACAAATCTAAATAAACTTGAAACTTGAATCAATGTACAATGTGATAAATCTAATGTTTAAAAGAAAATACATTAAAAACCCAACATTTAAAAACCATGAAACACAAGCATACCATACATAAAACTATATAAGCCTGGGGTAGATGTCTCAATTCCCCCATGCCTGGCGATATAGGTGGGTCTTAAGCAATTTACGAAAGACAAGGAGGGTGGTGGCAGTTCTAATCTCTAGGGGCAATTGATTCCAAAGGGCCGGGGCCGCCACAGAGAAGGCTCTTCCCCTGGAGCCCGACAGATGACATTGTTTAGTCGACGGGACTCGGAGAAGGCCAACTCTGTGGGACCTTATTGGCCACTGGGATTCATGTGGCAGAAGACGGTCCCGGACGTATTCTGGTCCGATGCCATGTAGGGCTTTATAGGTCATTACCAACACTTTGAATTGTGACCAGAAACTAACCTAGGTAACCCCACAATAGCTCTCTCAGCCACATTCTGCACGATCTGAAGTTTCCGAACACTTTTCAAAGGTAGCACCATATAGAGAGCGTTGCAGTAGTCGAACCTCGAGATGAGGTTCCCTGTCCAAATAGGGCTGTAACTGGTGCACCAGGCAAACCTGGGTAAATGCCCTCCTCGCCACAGCCGAAAGATGATGTTCCAATGTTAGCTGTGGATCGAGGAGGATGCCCAAGTTGCGTACCCTCTCTGAGGGGGACAATAATCCCCCCCCCAGTGTAATGGACGGACAGATGGAATTGTTCTTGGGAGGCAAAACCCATAGCCACTCCGTCCTGTCGGGGTTGAGTTTGAGCTTGGTAAGATGAGTGGCTCTTAACTTTTATAAATAAATAAATAAAACCAGTAATTTTGCTAATATATGAAAACTGATGAGGGCTTTAAAATGTTTGGTGAGTTATTAAGTCCAGTCACAAATCAATAGCCATAATTAAAGGAATTTTGTTTAATGGGGGTACTATTAGTTGCTATTTTGAATAGTTGCTAGACCTGTGTTTAAAGGAGTTCCTTAAACCTGCCAAAACCTCATCATTACGGACACCAGCAGAACCCTCATTCTCATTGAGAGTGTGATGACCTGGGGCAAAGCACAGAGGCAACACAGCCAACTGGCAGCCTCTGGCTGTGAGTAGTCCAGCAAAATGCTGTTAGCCCATCGTCAAGGAAAGAAGTCTAATGAGACAAGAGAACAAGGCAGTGGAGCAAGGCAATGAGAAAGCAAGAAGTTCAGCAAACTTCAGACGTCAGCAACGGCAGACAAAACTCCTCAAATTCAGCATTTGCTCCTGACAAATGCCCCTTTTCACAGCGTCTCCTTATGTCTCAGTTCCCATGCGTGACTTGTGAAATGGGTGGGATGCTCTCCTCTCAAGTCACTGGGTTGGCCTGCGCTGTTCTTGCCTCCTGTCCATTCTCCGTACTTGGGGATCAAGAGAGGTTGCCTGAGTTTGTTGCCTGAGTTCTGTTATTCCTCATCTCCACTCTTCTCTTCCCCACTCTCTTGATCATCCCGCCCCCATTCCTCCCTGCTGGTAAGCCGTCCCAAGCCTGAGGGATCTGGGGCTGCCTCCTCAACCTCCATTGGCCCCGGCTCATCATCCTCTGCGGACTCAGTTCCGATGGGGCCATGACAGAGGGTGAATAAATCTTTGAAGTAAAGGAAATCCTAGATTCACACGAATTTCAGTTCTGGCTTTGCTTTACTGAAGTTCAAATGACTGCTAATCAGACCGTACCGAGACAAGGATTATTTTTACTTAAAAGTTCAAGTGGAGGCAGGACTGGCATGATTTCTCAGATTCATTTTTTTCTTCCACAAATATATGATGACCCAGGAAATTGATTTATCTTGGGGAAGAAAGACAGGTTTTTGCCAGCTATATTACTCTGGCTATTTTTGAACACTGATCTACAGCCCTAGTCTTTTGGAAGAGCACTAACCCTGATAAAACAATATGGCAAAGTAAGGTATGGGTTGAAGCAAGATATGCCAAGAGAACTCCTTCCTACTCTATACTCTTCTCCACTCCACTGACTTGTCAACTGGGCTGTTTCAGAGACAGGTTTAGTTCTCTTTCAGAATAGCAATAGACTCCTGTTTAGAAACAGCTTGAGTGATGGGCCACCAGCTCAAAGAATCTCTTCAGGTCGGCTGTCACTCAGACAATTTGAAAGGTGATGAAAGTCTCTGTGCCAGGTGTTTCCCAAAACAAAGTTACCACATGTTAAAAGCAGTGATGGGAGGTTCTGCCAAGGGATGGTGGATAGAAAGGAATGAAAATGGAGGAAACGTTTCCCTTAATTTTCTTCTGTCAAAATTGTAAACGCAGCACCAGTCGTTTGCCTTTTCACAAAAGCAGAAGAGGGGCTGGCTCACAACAGCACAGTTTATATTGGAAGATTTTTTCCCCTTCCAATCAGAGTCTGGGGTAATACAGATGTCTAGGAGCATGAGAAAAAGGGGCCCAATGCCAAGAGTCTGTATCACCATTTATACCAAGCAATGAAGTTATTTTTCTCGCATTATGTAAAGGTTTCATTCAAGACAGATTTCTAAAATGTATTTGTGTGTGTGTGTCCCCAAAGTGAGGGGCGGAGAGGGGCGGCATACAAATCCAATAAATAAATGAATGAATGAATGAATGAATGAATGAATAAATAAATAAATAAATAAATAAAGTGTGATTGCTTCTCCACCCACAAACAAAAGCTGATTAGATAAGAAAAAACTATCCAACCACCATCCATGCACATGTAAGCTGCTTTGACTCGTCATGTGCAAATAGACAGCACTAGAAATTTTCTAAAATATAAATAAACAAATAATAAACAAATTGTTCAGTCAGTAAGCCAGCCAGCCAATCATGGAGAAATGATGTGTGTTTTATTTAATTGTTAACTCCCTCTAAAAACCATTCTGCAGTTGTTCTTCTCCCAATAAATGTGTGTCCTAAACATGTATAGATACATGCACATACCTGCGTGTGTCTATGGGATATATATAGCCTATATACACACACAGGTATGTGCACATCACCTCACATTAACCACTCTCTAACTTATTTTTTAAAAAGAGGGGCAGAGTCAGAACAAAAACAAATCAAATATTAATTGAAATAATGGCCACCAATTAAAATTAATGACCTGTAAAATAAGGGACTGTGAAATTAATTGATCTCTTATGTACACATCTAAACAAGAGCCATTATATTCCAGACAAACCACTCTCACGCACTAAGAAAGAGAGTCTGGACATGTAGGCTCAGTGAGCATAAACCATTCCAAATGACCAGTTAGTTTCATGATTGTTACTCCTAGCTCAATTGAGCAGCCGCTCTGCTGCTTGGCCCAGTTTTCCCCTTACACTCTGGGGTGGCAACAGGAGAAGCCATCCTGGGGGGGGGGACTTTCTGTTGACCTCCTTTTGTCATAGGGGAGGATTTCCACTGCAAAAGGGACCTCCATGATTGGGATATGTGTGAGTGCCTTCAAGTCAGGGTTGACTCCTGGTAACTTCCTGGAAAAATGCCTACGGCAAGGTTTTTCAGAAGTGGATTGCCATCACCTGTTGTGGTTAGCTCTGGCCCAGCTCCTGCCCCAAGGAATGTGCAGGTGGATGTGGGGGAAACATCCACATGCCACAGGCCTGTTTTTCTCCTGATGGAATCTGCCAATGAAGCCTCCTCTGACCAAGGAAGTGTGAATGACAGGGAAGAGGGGAGTTTGGCAGACAGCCCAGGAGGAGATCAATCATCTGTATCATCCCTGGATTCTGAACAAGAATTAATGACACATCCATGCATGCGTAGAGTGATGCATAGGAGACAACAAGTGAAGGATTATTACAAGAGAAAATGAGGCCACCTGTGGTTGGGTGGGGCTGCTGTAATTAGTGCTACAAATAAAAGTGCAGCTTGGTGTTTTAGCCTCATGGCAGTTTATCCGATTCGTTATTTCGTCAAGATTGTGGTTTTTGTGCTGTTCAAGATTGTGTGTGTGGACTCTCTGGACTTTAGAATTGGACTCAATTTCCCAGTTATTGGGTGAGCAATTGGACTGCATTTAACCTGTGCCTTGTGTGTACCAGAAAATCCCTTTGACATTTAAAAAGGGAGCTGCTTAAAAACTTTTGGGTTTTCCTTTTATCGTGTGGTGTGTGTCTTCCTGGACTAATTACCCTGTAATTACGGGCGGTTGAAACACATCGGCAGAACATCACCTGCTTCTTAAGGCTGAGAGAAAATGACTGGACCAAGTTCACCCAGGTGGCTTTGTATCTAAGGCAGAACTAGAACTCCCAGACTCCCATTTCTAGACAAAGGTCTTACTCACTACAGCAAACTCCGAGTTTTCGGAGAGGGGCGGCATACAAATCCAAATAATAAATAAATAAATAAATAAATAAATAAATAAATAAATAAATAAATAAATAAATAAATAAATAAATAAATAAATAAATAAATAAATAAATAAATAAATAAATAAATAAATAAATAAATAAATAAATAAATAAATAAATAAATAAATAAATAAATAAATAAATAAATAAATAAATAAATAAACAAACTCTTTCTATAAAAGGATGGGGACTAAATTGCTTCTTTCCTCCCTCTCTCCCATTTCTTTTAATAGTTGTATTTGTTCCACCTACCCATTTGTTCCATCTTATCTTTGCCATCCTGTTTCCGGAGTGTCCAGAAGATGTGGTCAAAAAAAGGTCGGGATTGTGGCCACAGGAGTGCAATCAAACCTCCACCCATTTTTGATTGACAATGCATGTGAGATGCACACAGAAAATGGAACCTTTGATCACATGGTCACGGCTGCCATCTTGCCTTTTTGGACCATATCCTACAGATACCCTGCCTGTTCTTTGATATTTTGAAGAAAGATGGCCCCATTTAGCTTAAAGGTCATTATTTAGAGGAGGAAAAACCTTGTTAACTTCCTTTCAGGGGAAAATAATATATTATCCATATTGGATTGTACATTTTAAAATTATGAAGCTAGAAAATCTGGAAAGGGAAAACTAATAATGCATTATTACCAAGTAAACAAATTCTGCTTATCAGTATCAGAATAGGACTGTATGCAATTATTTTTCCTAGCAGTTGTTTATTTATGAATGACATTTTAAAGGTTCTATTAATAACTTTTCAAAGATAATAAAAATTGCATGCCGGTGCTTGCCAGGAAAGTTTCCATCTGCAATGCTGAGCAAAAAATAATTGCCTAACACTTTTTTTCATACATAGGGAGGTTTGACTTTATTGAATCACAGCGATCCTGTTAATTAGCTCTTCCAAAAACATTAACTCACATTAATGACTTTCAGTTGTTTAAATAACCAATAATGTGAAAAAGCTGTTTGCACATATGGCAAAAAGAGAGACATTAGCAATCTGCAGCAGCAGACATTAGGATCTCTGCAACAAAAAGAGCGCCATTTCCCTTCTCTAAAATTTGAAGAATAATATCCCCCCATTCCCTTCTTTATGCTACACTATGTATAGTACAAGTCATAATGGCATTGGTTTGATTTCGACTTAGTGCTATAAATGCAGACATTATGGCTGTAAATCATAGTGTATTAATCCAGGCAATATTAATATAATCTGAACTGAACAAACTGTAGCTCAGCCCAATAAGTGATGACACCAATGGGAACCCCCAACCAGTTATCAGCCACCTTGAGTTTCTTAGTGAAAGGATTTTTCCAACATTGGCAGCTGAGGAGCAGTTTGGCTTAGACTTTAGATAGAGAATGGGGGGGGGGAAATCTTAAGATTTGTATTACTAAGATTTGTATGTATGAATCTACACTAGGGGTGTCAAACTTGATTTCATTGAGGGACACATCAGGGTTCTGTTTGACCTTGGCAGGGAAGGTCATGGCCAGAGTGGGCATGGTCAGCTCAATGTCACTCGTGTTGGGGGCACCTATCGTGGTCCAAGTGCTTGACCAGCAAAAATGGGCTCCCGAGCTCTGACAACCTCTTCGAACCCTCTGCCGGCTAAGGGTGGCCCTCCCAAGCTCTATTTTCACTGGCAGAGACACTGCAGGCTGGTTCTTCTTTGTTCTCATGGCGGCCCGGAGGGCCAGGTCTAAGCACCTCCTGGGCTGGATCTGGCTCCCGAGCCTTGAGTTTACCTTGCTTGAGATGTTTTAACTTAATAGATAACCTGAAATACAGCAATTATTCAAAGCCCTCACATTCATGGATTAACCATGTTTAATTTCAGTTGGGGTAAGAAAAATCTGTGGAAAAATACATATATTCTTAAAGCTAATGTCTACCTTCGCAATAATAGGAAGGGTATATGCAAAATCTGTGTTTATTAGGCAGCATTGCAAGTAAAACACTCTTATTTTGATGGACCATGCATCAAAATGTGGCTTTTTAAGTGCTCAGCCAAACATGGCACATTTACAACAATGAGAAATCAAGAGAAATGAAATTGGATGGATTTGTTCGTTGCTAATTGTGAGTGCCTTCTTAGGAAAAAGAATTGCCACTTCAGATTCTCCCTGAAGACTATATATTATAAAATGTCAACAATAACAACAGTGAACAACAGTGAACAAAACATTTTATTTTATGAAACACATTTTACTCTTTCTCACTGAGCAAGGAGTTTGTTTTTTTATTTAAAAAAAACACATCAGAAAGCGTCTGTTCATTCTTCTCCCCATTATTCAGATTATTCAGATCTACCAAAATATCTTACTAGAATGTTCCAATGAGATCCCCAGATGATGAACTCTTTTAGAGTGCAATTGAGTTCCATGTCTTCTGCGTGGAACATCAACACCATCAATGGAAGCCCAATGGAATTATGGGGAAGAAACATCTTAAGACTTGATTGGACGTCATCTCTCTTTGCAAAAATGTATAATAAATATGGTGAAACAGATTGGTACTTCTGGGAAGGAGGCACTGTACTCTATCAAAAAAAGGTTCCCTGGCTACTGCTGGAGTCTCTGGAATTGTGCTGTTCAAAACACTGAACTGGAAATCTGCAGGAACTAGAATTGTGGTCAAAGTTCTTCTTCTGGATAACATAAATCAGTATTTTTCAAACTTGGCACCTGCAATTTTCCTGCTGCCTGGAGAATTCTGGGAGTTGAAGTCCGCAAGTGTTAAAATTGCCAAATTTGAAAAACACTGGCCTAAACCAATGAACAGTTTAAAAAAAAACCATAGGAAATTTCTATAATCAACCTAGTGCAGCAAAAGTGCACCCAGGCAGTTTTGAGTGCAATCCATTTACTTTGGGGTCATAATCCAAGAGAAATTGAATCTGTCATCTGTATCTCCATAACTGTCTGGTTTGGTTCTGCAACCAAATAAGACTTCAAAGGATAATTAGAACTTCAGAAAAGATCATTGCTACCAACCTGCCTTCCACTGAGAATCTGCATATTGCACGAGTCAAAAAGAGGGCTGTGAAAATATCCACATACCTCTCATATCCTTGTTGTGGCCCATCCACCACTTGTTCAGCCTGGTCTTTTAGAACCTTCAGTGCCTCTTGGCAGGGCTAAGAGAGGAGGGGCTACTATTCTTTTCCTGAATGCAAGAGGCAGAAAGGTCTACTCTCGAGGTTTATTCAGGAGTAATAATAATAATAATTTATTGGATTTGTATGCCGCCCCTCTCCATAGACTCGGGGCGGCTAACAACAATGATAAAAACAACATGTAACAAATAACAATCCAATAATAAATTGGCTAATTGGCCACTCGTCTCTCCTAGTCTATTTAAGAAGAGTCAATGCAGCTGGGAAGCTGCAGAGAACAACTTTAGAAAAACCCGTTTTGATAAGAGTTTGTTTCATGATACCTGTTTTGTTTTTCTCTATTGGCATCTTGTAATCAGAGACCAAACTCTAGGAACTTTGCCAAGCTGAAGAAGCTCCATAAGATAACTGGACTTAATTGCTCATTGTTGTTTGGGACTTCTTTGAAGTAATACCAACTGCTAATGAAGTTAATTAGTAGCCGATTATTTGCCAATTAGGACTGTTGTGTATATTCTTTACTGATAAAAGATTTATTAGTAAAAATCTTGCTTTAAACTGCTTGTGTGGTTATGTCCTTTGTGGGGACAGAACAATCCAGAAATAAATTGTTTCAACTTCTACCCTCAAATAAGTAGAATAAGTTAGCAATACATTTCACTGGATTTATTGACTATATTGTATTTATTGTTACCTACTATCGGACTGAACATACTGTATTCAATATCAAATATAAACTAATCAGCCAGGCAAACCCACAAACAAAAGACCTGGAAAACAGCAGCAACCCAAACGACCCCAGCACATGCTATAAATGCAATGTTGCCATCAACAAACATGACACTTCCAAAAAATGCCACATATGCACCAAATTTGCCTACCACTCCTGCCTAAAAATAACCAAGTAGGTAGCCACTTTCTCCAAGAAATTCTTTCATTTTTCTATACAGTGTGCAGAAGCCTTTGTGCATGCGCAGAGGTTTCTTTGCCAGCTGCTTTCAAGCAACAGCAACCGGGGAACAAGTTCGGGGGCATGGCTAGACAGCCATCTACCGGTTCGGAACCATAACCAAATTTCTACCACCGGTTCACACGAAGTGGTAGCAACCCACCACTGACACAAACACACACACAGGAGCATGCAATACAGTGTTCGAACTTCGCGAATATCCTATACCACAGTTTTTCAAAAAATATTAATTAAAAAATACTTCACGGTTTTTTTCCTATACCATGGTTTTTCCCACCCGATGACGTCATACGTCATCGGCAAACTAATAATTTTTGCAAATAAATAACAAAAAAAATTATTGTTAATAAATAATTATGGTTATAAATATCAGGATCACTAAGTGTCTTATTCAATGGTGAGTACCAGTAATAATAGTGAGTAAATGGTTGTTAAAGGAATGGGAAATGGTAATTTAGGGGTTTAAAGAGTTAAGGGATGGCTTGTGATACTGTCCATAGCCAAAAATGGTGTATTTACTTCCGCATCTCTACTTCGACTTTCGCAGGCGGTCTCGGAACGCATCCCCCGCGGAAATCAAGGAAATACTGTATATCCCCATCCTGCTCACCAAAATTAGTCTACTTCATTGCTATGTCCGACAGGGTCCAAACATTAGAACAGTGATGGTGAACCTTTTTTCCCTCACGTTCTGAAAGAGCATGTGCGCATGCTCTCGTGCATGTGTGAGTACTGATATCCATAATTCTATACCTGGGGAGGGCGAAAACAGCTTCCCCCATCCCCCAGAGCCCCTCTGGAGGCCAGAAACAGCCTGTTTTCCAATTTCTGGTGGGCCCCGTAAACTCATGTTTCACCCTCTCCAGGCTCCAAAGGCTTCCCTGGAGGGTAAAAAACCATCCCTCACCCCCTAGAGGCTCTCTGGAAGCCAAAAATGCCTTCCCAGAGCCTCTGTGTGAGTCAAAAATCAGCTGGCAGGCACACACATGCATATTGGAGCTGAGCTAGGACAACGGTTTGCGTGCCAGCAGATATGGCTCTGCGTGCCACCTGTGACACCCATGTCATAGGTTCGCCATCACTGCCTTAGAAGCAACCATAAACAACCATAGAAACCATTGAAACAAAATTAGAAGCACAACTACTGGCATTCCTAGAATCATGGACACTGGCACACCTAGACCCACGTTTTACATCTTGGAAAAAAATCCAAGCACAGAAAAAATGCAGACCCAAAAAACTAAATACCTAGCTCCACTCAACAACCACCACCTCAAGCACTACCTCAACCACCACAACAAGGACTTACCAACTCAACCACTGTCATCACCATTATACTCAAAGACACCATGCCATTGAGTGAGAGCAAAAACATCATAATGCAATCCTATTTGGACTAGAAAAAGATGATGAGTCTGACATCACCAAAGTATGCAAAGGAATAATGATTCCATTATCCCCAATGAAATCATCGAAGTTCCCAGAGATGGCCCTGAGCACAAGAATAACAATGGCTCAGTGCCCCCCTGCCCCGATTCAGCAGAGTGGTTTGTAAAACAAATCCATCAAATTGGAAATTTATCCACTGCCAGAAACAATACCAATCAAAGTAAACTTAGATCTAGACCGGATCTATCTCTATTACAATGCATCCGCCCCTGTGAACTCAAAAGATGACTAGATCTAGGTGGAAAAAACTTATACATAGATTACCATGCCAACTGCATCAAAAACAAGACCCACAATCTATATCACAACATCCAACCCACCATCCCCTAACAACACTTCTCAGTCAAGTGTTTCTTGCACTTCAATGTAAATCTTATGTAATTATTCTATTGGGTTCTTTTTACAATTATCTTGATGAAGCGTTAAAGATGATCACTGAACCAGTCACACAAGGAAAGGGGGAGGAGCTTTAAAATAATTTTCAACTGGATGCTTGATAACAATATGTGCTACTTTTAAAACATTTGGGATATTTGTCAGAATGCTTTATCGCAAGGCCAGAAAATAATCTGTTAGAATTTTTTGCCTCTTTAGTTATTACGTTTTTTAAAAAAAATCAGGATAGAAAAACCTGTTGTGCTTTTTAAGGCACTGCCTGAGGATTAACCTCCAATCTGAATATTTCTGGAAGGCCCCATGTTGGGTAAGAAAGGACTAAATGAAGTGTAACATTCCCTCCATGGCTCGAATCTGTGTGAGACATTTTCCTAAACAAGTTTGTATTTCTTTGAACAAAATTACTCTGGCGTCAGAAGATTTAAACACTATATGATTGATAAATAAGATAGGCAGAACATAAGCCCCTAGTTTTCAAAACTGTTTTCAAAACTGACACCTGCGTTCAGGTATTAAAGTTAATCTTATCTCATGCTGATACACTGTTATAGTTTGGAATGCAACAGGTTTAGTGCATTTTGCATCTCTGTTAAACTCACATATGTCAACAAGGCCATTTTTGGAAGGGCAAGAAATTACTTGCGCAGTATCAATTCAACTAGGCTTTCAAAAAGACTCAGAATCACTGAGAACAAATTTGTAACTGTTAGATTCCCGCATAAAAGAAGAGACAAGTCACAGGAACAGTTTAGCACCTTTATTGTATTAGAACTAATACAGACTGCTGGCAGGCTGCAGGGAAGCCACTTTTAAGGGCTTCCCTGAAGCCTGCTAACCATTGACAGAAGTTTATTTATCCCGCCGCTAGATTAGCCAATCAGTGGCGGCTATGCAAATTGATACTACATCCGCCTATCCGTAACAGTAATTGTTAATCTACCAATTCTTATATTCAAAATACACCATGTTTTTCATCTCAGCTGTCCTCTCCAAGTTTCTATCTTTCTCACTGAGACATCCCCCACCCCACAAACACATATAAATTGTGTATATTACAAGTCTTACCCTGCTAAAGCAAATTCAGCCTTGTGTGTTAAAAGAATGAGCCTGTCTGAACAATGAGTTATACAAATCTCCCTCTCCCACCTTTGATTTTTATGGCAAGAATAATTTCAGTTGTGGCTGAAGACAAGACAAGCAGCCATTTTACTATAGTCTTTTGTTCTTCCTTTTTTTGGGACCCAAATACCTTCCCTACACCAAAATCTCAAGTACCATCTACAAAGTAATCCAATTTATAGTTCTCCAAAATGGAACAGTGCTTTAGAAAATTTGCAGCAAACAAGGCAGTCATCGATTTCAGCAGAAAAACATGGGTTCATTCAGCTCTTAATTTTATTGTGCTCTTTCTGTGATGAAACAGAATGAAGTATGGTTCACCAATTCAGTTATAAGGGGCTTTGATTGATTTTATTTATTTATTTTATTGATTGATTGATTGATTTTGTCCAATATACAATGAGGGTTTTAGTGGGTATACACATGGTAAAATACATAATGAAGGTTATAGAGGATATACTCATAGTAAAATATATCTAAGAAAGAATAGAAGAGAAGATATAGGAATAAAACATATCAATGAAAGAATAGAAGAAGAGATATAGGAATAGAAGGAAGGTATAGGAGATATAGGAGAGCAATAGGACAGGGGACTCTAATGCACTTGTACTCACCCCTTACTGACCTCTTAGGAATCTGTATAGGTCAACTGTGCATAATCCAAGGGTAAAGTGTTGGGGATTTGGGGATGACATTATGGAGTCCGGTAATGAGTTCCACACTTCAACAATTCGGTTACTGAAGTCATATTTTTTACAGTCAAGTTTGGAGCAGTTAATATTAAGTTTAAATCTGGTGTGTGCTCTTGTGTTGTTGTGGTTGAAGCTGAAGTAGTCGCCGACAGGCAGGACGTTGCAGCATATGATCTTGTGGGCAATACTTAGATCTTGTTTAAGGCGTCTTAGTTCTAAGCTTTCTAGGCCCAGGATTGAAAGTCTAGTCTCGTAGGGTATTCTGTTTCGAGTGGAGGATTGAAGGGCTCTTTTGGTGAAGTATCTTTGGACATTTTCAAGGGTGTTAATGTCTGAGATGCGATATGGGTTCCAAACAGTTGAGCTGTATTCGAGGAGGGGGTCTGGTGAAAGTTTTGTAAGCTCTGATAAGTAGTGTGAGATTGCCAGAGCAGAAGCTACGTAGGATTAGGTTTACAACTCTTGAAGCCTTCTTGGCTATGTTGTTGCAGTGGGCTTTAGCACTTAAATCTTTTGTTATTAGTATACCGAGGTCTTTAACTGAGTGGGGGTTATCTTTGATAATTTGATTATTCAGTTCATATTTGGAGTTGAGATTCTTTGTGTGTGTGTTATACAAATCCAGTCACAGGGCTTTGAAAATGCTGGTTTATTATTTGGCCTATTAAGTGAAGTCAGTCAATAGTACCGCAGATGCCTTTTCAAGAGGCAACTGGACTTTCTTTGTTTTTCCTTGAAGACGTTTTGCTTCTCATCCAAGATGCTTCTTCACTGAGGAAGTTTTTGGGATGAGAAGTGAAACATTTTCAAGGAAAATCAAAACAAGTCCAGTTGCATCCTGAAAAAGCACCTGTGGTATTATTGAAAATCTCCAAAGACACCAGCCCATTGTACTTTCAATGAATTGTGATCAAACAAATCTTAATTTGATTTACCTCGGGAAAGTTATTAAGGATTCTGCAGCATCTATAGTGGGAGCAAATGCAAAAGTGCCATCAAGCCATGGGAACACACCTCTCCTTTTTGTGCATTGGGATGTCCTACACCTCAAAGCGTGATACTTTTATAAATTGGTGAAAGAAGTGGGAACTTACAGATCCCCCCTACATCATCTCTTTCTAAAAAACATTTAGGATGGTATTTATTCATTTAAATTATTTATATGGTGGTCCATTTTGTGAAATTCAATGCAGGTTGGCTAACAACAGTAACAGCTGAGCCTGCCTCTTTCTGTACTCTCCTATTCCTGTATTAGGACTTCAACTCCTAGAATTTCAAGTCAGCAAAACCAAAAGGTTAGAGAATACTGAAATGATTCTTTTGTCTGCAAAGATTAACACATTGCCTATATTTAAGACATTTGTCCAGGGATTGCAATCTCTAAAAGAGGACATTCGGGCTCTTTGTGTTTTAGTCCTCTCACTAACAAAATACAACCATCCAGCTGCCCTGCCATTGCCCCCAACATCTTGGTGACCAAGACCAAGCACTGTGATCTGGATCTTCAAGGAAAGTTTCCTTCCTCGTATTTCCCCATGCAAGGACCTACAGTACCATCATATCCAAAGGTCTCTCTGAAAGGTTAAGGCAGAGGTCCCCTAACTAGAAAACTTTAAGACTTGTGCCTTCAACTCCCAGAATTCTCCAGCCAGATACGCAGAGATGGGTTGCTTGCCAGAACAGCTAATTGTGTGCAGCTCTGCGGCTCTGGAACGTGAGTTTAGGATCGACCACAATTTTGCTTCTTGCACCTGTGCAGGTAGCAAAATCTTGCACACGGATGCCCATTCAGGTGCATTTTGCTGAGGTTTATTGCTTCCCCTCACCAAAACGCACCCGCACATGCGTCCCTGTGTGAGATTTTACTACCTGCACAGGTGCGGGAAGCAAAATTGCGCTCGATCCCACACTTGCGCTGCAGAGCTGTGCACAATTAGCCATTCCTGAAATAGCCCATCTCTGCAGAAATGCTGTCCTAATTCTGAGAGCTGAAATCCACAGGTCTTAAAGTTGCCTAGTTTGGAGATCCCTGAGTTAAGGGATCCTCTGAAATGATCTTAGTAAGTCCTGATTCATTATATTGGTGCTCTGTTGAGGAAGCTGCAAGTAACTCGATTTATGCATTGCACAGTGCCCAGGCTAACTACATCATGGTTTGAGTCAGCCTAAGAACCAGGCCTGTGTATGTCTGTCTTAGAAGGAAACAAAACTGAGTAAATAACTGAATAGCCTTTTGGCTGTGCATGTGTGTAAAAAATGGAATGATAAATGAGTCAGGGACAAGGTTGTTGTGGAAAAACTAACTTTCAAAGTTTCTAAATAAGGCCAGCTGTTCCAAGCCTCCCCTGCTATTGCTTCACTTACTTTGTAAACATCTGGAGACAAACTCCTCTATTTAGGAAACCATACAGGAAGAGAAAGAGCTGAAGGATTTGGCACAAATGTGTGAGCACAATGTTTTCCCTATTCTGTTTTTCCTTGGCATGCTACTATCTGTTTGGCTGAGTAGTTCCAGATTGGCATCTTTGAACCAAATCTTTGAAGCAAATCACTGTCATCAAAGTACATATTGCTGGGCCCATTTATCTTGAAAGAGGTGATACTCTCTTTAAGGGTTTCTACATCACATAGATACAGCTCAGTTCTATTGGGCATAGCATAGAAACATAGAAACATAGAAGACTGACGGCAGAAAAAGACCTCATGATCCATCTAGTTTGCCCTTATACTATTTACTGTATTTTATCTTACAATGGATATATGTTTATCCCAGGCATGTTTAAATTCATTTACTGTGGATTTACCAGCCACGTCTGCTGGAAATTTGTACCAGGGATCTACTACTCTTTCAGTAAAATAATATTTTCTCATGTTGCTTTTGATCTTTCCCCCAACTAACTTCAGATTGTGTCGCCTAGTTCTTGTGTTCACTTTCCTATTAAAAACACTTCCCTCCTGAGCCTTATTTAACCCTTGTAACATATTTAAATGTTTTGATCATGTCCCCCCTTTTCCTTCTGTCCTCCAGACTATACAGGCTGTTTGGAATCTGTTCCTGGCAAGATGTGTTTTACACAGCATGTAAAAGCATCTATTGAATAATAATTGTAGATTCCTCCATAATCGATGGATAAATAGACAATGACCACCCATGATGTGCAAACTTAGAATATTACATTATAGTGGTGAAATCCATTTTTTTTTACTACTGGTTCTGTGAGCATGGCTCAGTGGATGTGGTGTGGCTTGGTGGGCGTGGACCTTTGGTGGGTACTAAATCAGAAGTGAACTCACTTAAGAATATTTTATATCAGTATCTTAGATTTGTTTAATATAATCCTTTGCACGAGTTATATTCTCATGTTTTACTACTCAATTTTAGCATATTATACTGCATTTTAACTTATTATTTATTCAAATTCCCTCTATTTTAGCCAATTTTATTGTATTTTAACCAGTCACAGTTTTATGACGACCGATGTGGTCCTTTTCCTTGCTTTGATATGGTTGATTGACTAATCAAATAAAGTTGATATTGACTGCAGAAGTGAATGCATTAAAATAAAAGCAAAGTCTGAGGAAAAAGGTGTGATAGTTGCCCATTACAAAGTAATCCCAAATGTCCTCCTTGGCAATTCACGCAATTCCCATTGTCCCTCTTCATCGGGTGGATGCATCTTCACCAACACATCATACTTTTGGAATGCACGCCACTAACTCACCCCTTTATCACCCCTTCTCAGGAGAAACAAAACTTTCTTGGGCTCCTCCAGCAGACTTCCCCACTCCCAAATCCCAACACCTGCCCCCACCCCCACCCCGTTTCTCATGACAGATGAAGCGCAGTTGAAGGATGGAACACAGCAAGGCTAACAATTTGCTTCTGAAAGGATTTTTCCTCAGATTTAAAGAAGCGGTGTGGGGGAAAAAATAGAAAGGCTTTCAATGGAAGTTAGCAGCATCTTGACTCCAGCAAAATACAATGTGAGGCAAGGTGGCTTCACTGTACCTAGTCTCTTGGAAGCACCCAACGTGAACACGGGGCTGTATTTTGCTGTTGGCAATCTATTTGGGGCTGCATCTTAAAAAGTTATGACGGAAGAGTGAATCCCATACAAATTTGGTCTAACAAGCTACTCCTGCTGCAAATGCTTTTTCCATTGAAGTATTCTCCCTGCAGCTGACTTATTGATCTTGCTATTTGCTACAGCCAGATTCTATACATTGCCAACAATTAGAGTTATGAAACTGCCGAGTCACTGATTAAATTTTTCCCCATCTGATATAATTGCTTTTGCATTCCATTGTAATGTAAAAATTTCAGCAACTGTGTGTACAAAGTGCAAGACCTATTGATAATTAAATCAAGATTCAAATGCTAACATTTCTTTTTCACACTCATGTCATGTCATAAACTAAAAAATTGGGTGGGAGAGATGATTTTCCCCTGTCTCCTGTTCTTTTAAGAAATACCCCTGGGTCCTCAGAGAGAGGCAGTATACAAGTCTAATAAATTGAATTGAATTGCATGAGCATCTGAAAAACTTCCTTCAAACTGTCCCTTTTCTTACTTCTGGGTACCATGAGCAAGAACAGCATCTCTTTCTCCTGCTCACATGATGGGACTGGCTAGAAATTGTTGTGGTTCAGCCTGAGCCAGATCAAAGACCAGCTGCGTCTCTGCTGGCTCCATGCCCGGGGGAGTCTGAGAGCGGAGGGGAGAGTTCTTTGCAGCCAGACAGTGGAGACAGCAGTCTAGAAATTGACTATGAAGCAAGGCCTGGGAGGCCTGGGGAAGGGCTATCTCAAGCAAGTAGCTTGGATTCTCTGGATTCCTTGGAGTCCCTGGATGATGAAGCACAAGCTATCATTAGTATGCGACAGAGATGCAGAGATCAAAGGAGAACTCAACTGCGTAGATATTATCAGCACTGAATGAGGAACACCTGGGGGTTGGGTGTGGTCCTCATTAGCAGGGAAGGGTTTATAAGGCATGCGAACCCTTTCGGCAGCGTGGAGTGTTATCAAAGTGGAGTTGGTGTTATCTGCATTTTCTCTCAGCGTTTTTGCTCCTGGCTCGTGGCCCAGCAGTCTTGAAGACTGGTGGGAGGTTTGTGTCTGTTAGCTCAACAGCCTCGTTTGGCATTAAGGATCCTGTTTTTCTGTATGAACAATTGCTTTCGTGTTTCTTTTGGAGTTCCAGTGCATTCCTGACCTGTAAGGACATTTTCTGTTGGCTTCTTTTCTCTTTACCATTATAAAACTGTGTTTGGATTCAACCGGTGTGTCTGGCTTATCTTTTTGGATTGGTCATAGCTTCCGGAGTGACCCAGACAGAACAGAAATCCCACTTTTGGGGGCAGGAAAGACTGTTCCCCCACATCTCGTTTCGATAATTCACAAATCCTCTATCAATTTGTTTGCTTGTGATCATCTGAAAACTGGCTTTCACACAGGGCGGATATAAAGAGCCTTAAAAAAAAGAAAAACAGAAGAGAAGAAAAAAGAAACATCTCAGGGCTTTACACAGTTTGAATTTGTTTAGGAAAATGTGATTCAGACCTCCTGTAAATGTGATTGACACTTAAAGCAGCTACAGCATAGACGCTTGGGGAAAACAGTAATCACTTTATTGAACAGCAGAGAGATGTGGCGATTACACAAGACTTGAAGCACTCTTCTTCTAATCCAGTATTTCTCAATATTCCTAATGCTGCAATCCTTTAATACAGTCCCTCATGTTGTGGTGACCAATCATAAAATAATAAAATTATTAAGAAACTCAAAGGTTTGCAAAAAAAAAAAGCAAAAAACACGAAAGTGACACATGCAGAGTGCCAGAAATTCAGTTTCAGTGTATGCTCAAAAGTTCCCATGGTACAGATATATATACTGTGTATACATATGTGTATATAGGTGTGTGTAACATATTTTGCTGATAATGAAAAGGAAGGGAGACTACTATAGATATATTTCAAGCTTATTTGCCTTCATCAGGTTGCCACACCCTTCCTGGGATTTGAACCTGGAGCCCCTACTTTGTGTTCTGTCGGGCTCTCTGGTAGACTCCTCCCAAAAATTCACAGGTACAAATTTCAGACACACACACACGTTTGAAAATTCAAAACAATGTTCTTTATAATGAAAATTCACTTAAACTAAGCCCTCTTTTGGTAAAGCAAAGAGCACTTTGTCTCCAAACAAACTGGTAATTTGTACAAGTCCCTTATCAGTTCTGTGATACTTAGCTTTCAGCTGTGAGGCAATTCACAGTCCTTCTTCTTTCACAAAGTGAAACACACTTTTCTCTGGTTTAGTTTCAAAGCGGGGAAAAAGCAGCACACAAAAGGTCAAAGTCAGTAAAGCGGTCACGAAACACAACGATCAGATAATCCTCCACAATGGCCAAACCCACAGGCTGCTATTTATAGCAGCCTCACTAATTACCACAGCCCCACGCCCCCACCCAACCACAGGTGGCCTCATTTTCTTTGATAATAATCTCTCAGTTGTTGTTGCCTATGCATCGCTCTTCGCATGCGTGGCTGTATCATTAACTTTTGTTCTGAATCCAAGGAGGAGCTAGATAATTGATCTCCTTCTGAGCTGTCTTCCACACTCTCCTCCTCCCTGTCACTCATGTCTTCTTGATCAGAGGAGCCTTCATCAGCAGATTCCACCGGGGGCAAAACAGGCCTGCAGCATGTGGATGTCTCCCCCACAGCCACAGTCCTTGGGGCAGGAGCTGGGCCAGAGCTAACCACAACACTTTGTAAGGCAGAGACCTTAGCCATTAGACTACAGGGTCATCTCCTGTATCAGCTTGTACCAGCGAAGGGTTATGTGCAGTGATGGGCTACCAAAATGTTTATGACCACACCGTGGGTGTCGCTTATGGATTTTGTTTCAACATCTTTCAGTGCAAATTGGGTTCTCTGGGGTGGAACTCCAAATTTTGCTACCGGAACTGCGTTCCTGACTATACCCATAGGAGCCCATCACTGGTTATGTGGGATTTTTTGTCGTCACCCTGGTATATTGAAGGAGCATCACAGCTTCCTTTTATGTATATATTTGCAATAGCCTATTTGCATGTGGGTGGACCCGCCTGAAGACAGATATAGGAGTAGTGTCTCAATTCTTAAAACCATTGGAAACATGTGTTTTCTAATGGTTTTGGGCGATCCCTGTGAAAGGGTCATTTGACCACCAAAGGGGTCGCGACCCACAGGTTGAGAACCACTGTTCTAACCAATGTCAAACTATGCACAGCACTGTTATAGTTACAAAGCATACATACATACATACATACATACATACATACATACATACATACATACAAACATACAGGGGTTGGGCAGCAGGCAGGATGGGGTGGAACACAATTCCACCAGTGGAAATGAAGTTGCATGGACAGCTCCAGCTGACCAGTAGCAGTCACTTCCTGGTTTACTGGTCTCGGCTCAGCTCTCTTTTTATTCCCTCCCACTGCTGCTGCGCCTGCACTCCTTGCTTTTTTCCTCTTTCCTTCTCCCTGATCTTGGGTGAGCTTATGTCTCTCCTGCCCAGGTCCCCTCCAGCCTCACATGGCCACCTCCTGAGTCCAGGAAGGAGGAAAGAGGAAAAAAGCAAGGACAGCAGCAGGGGGGGAAAGGAGAGCGGAGTCAAGCTGAGCTGAGCGGCCTGGGCTGCAGTCTTTTCCCCCCGTGCGAAGCCCTCGCTCCGCCTGCAGCTGAGTTGAAAAGGCATCATGTGGCAATAATAACCTTGTAACTCTCCCTTGGCTTTCTGATATTTTTAAATCCCCACCTCCCATCCTCCTGCTCCTCCTCAGAAAGTGGCAGGGAGACCAGCAGGAGTTGCAGGGGGGGCTTTTCCTCTCCCTTCTTTTCCCAACAGCTGATCGGCATCCGTTTGCCTAGCTACCCAGCCTGAGGCAGGGGGTGACCCAGGAAGGAGAGCACAGGAAACACAAAGCAAATTGTCACTCCAGCGAGCGACACTGGCGATGTTGTAAGTTGAGGACTTAACAGTTCACTTGAACGATGATGATAGTTCAAGCCACTCCCACCTGGTCACATGATTGGCAAGCCACTCCCACCCAGTCATATGATCATCAAGCCACACCCACAAAATAAGCCACACCCACAGAGTGGCAGTAAAACTTTTGGCTGTCCATTACTGCAACATACATACATACATACATACATACATACATACATACATACATACATACCAGGCTCCATTACAATTCCAGGTAGGAATAGTGGTGCTTAATCTATTGCAGCCCATACACTCAAATGTCTTGGGATGCATTTATCCTCGCATTAGCTTTCCTGAAGTGCATATCATTGCAGGAAGCAGAGTCGTCCTCCCCAAAATTAAAACCAAGCCTGAATTTGGGTTGCAAGACTGGTGAGTGGGCCTAGGATACAAGTTAGAAGTGTTCCAGTATTTGAGGGGCTGCCACAACAAAAGATGGTCAACTTATTTTCCAACGCAAGGTGAGAAACAATAGATGGAATCTAATCAAAGGAGAGAAGCTACCTGGAATTAAGAAGAAACTTCTTAATAAGGAGAACAATCAACCAGTGAAACAGCTTGCCTTCAGAAGTTGTGAGTGCTCCATCATTGGTTTTTAAGAAGAGATTAAATAGCCTTTTATCTGAAATAGTATGGGGTCTCCTACTTGATCAGGGGGTTGGACTAGAAGACCTCCAAGGTCCCCCCCAAAGTTCTATTCTGATTGACTGATACAGTATAGACATGATATGATATTTTGGAAGAGATGGTATTCCATAAATTAAAAACAAAAGCAATACAAGAACCAGCTGCTTGAGATGAGTGGCTATTTAGGTCAAATTAAACAAATAAACCAGCCTACTCAAGTAGAGCAGACCAGACCCCATCTGTAACAATAGGCTGACAATTAACAATATTTCTGCAAGATTGGCCTGACATAATTTGTCATAAAAGATTGCTTCTTATTCCGGGAAATGACAACTCCAAAGAAGATAATAACTTATTGTTTATATTTAACATGCCAATCACGGCAGACATCCCCCTTCTTTCAGAAAAGAATCATTTGAGAGCATCCGCTCCAAGCTACTGATCTTGCAAAAAGACAGCTTCCCACTTCAGCGTCTGCTGCATCAGTGTTGGCTGCCGTCCATAATAAGATCGCTACTGTTGTTGAAGAGTCAGGACTAAAAGAGTGAGTTGGATTCTCCTTCAGGAAAGAGTGGGGCTGGCTCTGATCATAAGATAAGAGAGAGGGAGGTGGAGGTGGGATGGATAGTTCACAGTACAACAAAGCAGAGAGATCTTGAGTTCTCGGAAGAATGTCCAGGGCTTTGATATTTTCATGCATACTTTTTTTCTTTGATGAAATTGCTTGAGAAATCCTTTCAAGGGAGAAAAAACATTAAGGGAGAAATTATGTTGGTTGGAAGGTGATGTTCTTGCACTTTTAAGGTGGCCAACTGTGTATGTGTGTGTGTCAGAGAGAGAGAGAGAGAGAGAGAGAGAGAGAGAGAGAGAGAGAGAGAGAGAGAGAGAGAGAGAGAGAGAACATCTTGCCTTTTATTCTACATGAACCTCTCCAGCACTCTGTACTCTTCCCTGGCTTGGTACCCTACTGTTAAATGATTCCCAGGCAGGGCATGAAGAGGGAATGATTTCCCTTGGGTGAGGCCTTCAGAGGATGGGAAGATGTCAACTATTTATTTTAATTAATTTATTTATTTTGTCCAATACATAATAATACACAATGAAGGTTATAGTGGATATACTCGAAGTGAAATATATCAAGGAGAGAATAGAGGATGTTGTGGTTGGCTCTGGCCCAGCTCCTGCCCCAGGGAATGGGGAGGTGGATGCAGGGGAAAATTCAACATGTCACAGGCCTGTGTTATTGCTGAAAGAATCAAATCACAGTTTAGTTTCCTTGGACGAAAAAGAAGGTGGGAGTGACTTGGCAGAGGAGGGCTTGGCACACCGCCAAGGCAGTCAATCTTCCTTATCTTCTATAGCTTCAGATGATGACATTTTGGACCCACGCAAGTGCAGAATTATGCATAGAAGAGACCAAGTAAGAACATATTACAGGAAATAAGGGAGGCCACCTGTATTTGGGTGGGGCTCCAGTAATTAGGGCTGCTGCTATAAATAGCAGCATGTGGGTTTGGCCATTGTGGAAGAATATCTGTTGCAGTTTCGTCAGGAATGTTGTGTGCTGGACTTTGTTGCTTTTTCACGTCTTTGAAACCAAAGCAGAGCAACATGTGTGTGTGTGTCACCCTTCATTGGAAGAAGAAGGGGTGTGAAGTTTCTCCACAGCTCCTGGCTAAGTACTTAATGACCGCTTAAAGGAAATTGTACAGAATACCCGGTTGTTTGGGGAAGAGTGCTCTTTGCAATACAAAAAGAGTGCTTAGTTTATTTTGACTTTTGTGATAAAGAACATTGTTTTGAATTTTCAAACGTGTGTGTGTCTGAAATTTGTATCCTTGAATTTTCGGGAGGCTCCTATCAGAGAGCCCGGGAGAACAGAGGAGAAAATATAGGAATAAAATATATCAATGAGAGCATAGAAGAATAGATATAGGGATAGAAGAGAAGAGATATGAGATACAGGAGAGACAATAGGACAGGGGATAAAGGCACACTGGTGCGCTTATGCATGCCCCTTACTGACCTCTTAGGAATCTGGAGAGGTCAATTGTGGATAGTCTAAGGGTAAAATATTAGGGGTTAGGGGATGAGACTACCGAGTCTGGTAATGAGTTCCATGCTTCAACAACTGGATTACTAAAATAGTATTTTTTACAGTCAAGTTTGGAGCGGTTAATATTAAGCTTGAATCTGTTGCGTGCTCTTGTGTAGTTATGGTTGAAGCTGAAGTAGTCATTGACAGGCAGGATGTTGCAGCATATGATCTTGTGGGCAAAACTACCCTGTTTCCCCAATAGTAAGACACCCCCGATTGTAAGACGTATCGGGGGTTTCAGGGGGGTTGGCTAATATAAGCTGTACCCCGAAAGTAAGACATATGTCTTACTTTCAGGGAAACACGGGGGTATTGCCACCTCCTGCCCACTTCCGCGCCGCCCCCCCTCCATACGTCACCGCCGCCTCTGTCTGATCCAAATGTTGCTGTTCCTGCTGCTCCCGCTGCTCCCGCCGGCGTCTCAAGCGGATGCCGTGTTGCCCGTCCCGGCTAAGCCGGCCGGACGTTGTCCGTCGTCGGGGAACAAGCAGCGAAGCAGCCCGGCGAAGGCTTCTCCTGCTGAAAGGCGCCCGCCAGAGACCGGTAAGCTTCGGAGACGCCGGGTGGGCGGACACGTGTCAAGGGCGACGTGTGCACCGGATGCGGCTGCCACGTCATGGCGGGGCCCGGACCGGGCGGGCAGGCGGGGATGCGGATGTGTCTCCGTGTGTTTGTGTGTGGGGGGAGGGTGCTTCGGGCTCTTTGTCCCCCCCGGTGGGTAAAAATGAAGACCCAGATTTTTCAAGAAGATTTTTTAAAATACTACTTTTTACCGGACACGGGTGTTGCGGGTTCGGGTAGGTGGGTTGACCGGGTGGGTCTTATTTTTTCCAATATAAGACATACCCCGAAAGTAAGACATAGTGGGGCTTTTGGGGATAAAAAGAAAGTAAGACACTGTCTTACTTTCGGGGAAACACGGTAGGATGCACAAACTTCATCCTTGAACCCTCAATGCAGGAACTATAAGATTGAAAAAAAGTAGAAGTCCCTTGTGGAGAGGGACCAAAGTATGATTTTGGCATGGGAAGGTGGAGGTGCCTTTGACTCAGTGTTGATGCTGGAAACTGCCTGGACATGCTCCTAAAATTTTCTAGACAACTTTTTTTTTTTCCAGAAGTGGTTTGCCGTTGTCTGCTTCCCAAGGCAAGAGAGAGAGGGACTGGCCGAAGGTTTCCCATCTGGATTTGTGTCCAAGGCACGACTAGGACTGATGACCTGACATTATTTGTCATAAAATATTGCTTCTTATTCCAGGAAATGTCAACTCCAAAGAAGCTTGATGCTTTAATAGCAAATCCAATGTTGCCAGAATCACAGATGTGCAGTGGAGTTTAAGATCACGAGAGTTCTTGATAATGCCAATGTCGCCCTGTTTCTTTTCCAACCCAGAGGCTCTGGTTCTAGCCTTCCCTACCATGATATCCTGCTGATCAGGAACTTCCGATGCATCAGTCCAAAGAGATAACACGAAGGCCATTAGAGAGGACTTCTTGGATGGCTGCATAGCATGTGCTTAGATTTATGACCTGCATGTTAAAGAGCTCATTATCAATGCCCTACACATCCATTTCCCCAGAAAGAGCTAGTGTTAAACTTTAAAGAACAGATATTATATTCTTGAAAGATTAATTTGTTAAATCAAATTTTGACCTTTTCAAGCTTCTGCGGGCAAAGTATTACATTGTAAGCACTCAAAGACAGAATTCACCACAAACTGATATTGTTGCAAGGTTCATCTAATTCAAACGAAACCCTTATTTTTAAAAGTATAATTTTATCTCTCTGGGAAGAAGTAAATAACAGCAAATTAAATATCAACCCAGCATAAAAACAGAGCTCTTTTAAGATAGTATTTACTATAGAAAAGACTGGTTGGAACATAATTCCAATGTCAGCATTATTTCGCTTGCGCCAAATTAAAGATACTAACTGAGCAATGGTGCAGGATTGCATTCCAGCACTCAATCTGACAACCCACAACACAGCCGGATACCCCTTGTGGGTAAAATGTGTAGAATGAATGCATTTATTTATTTAGAAAATGCATATGGCTTCCTCACCTTACACTAATCTGGGTAGCTAATAATCCTCCAATAACGCCTCTATCGACATGCAGCATTTATTTACCGGTATTTTATTTTATTTTATTTTATTTTATTTTATTTTATTTTATTTTATTTTATTTTATTTTATTTTATTTTATTTTATTTTATTTTATTTTATTTTATTTTATTTTATTTTATTTTATTTTATTTTATTTTATTTTATTTTATTTTATTTTATTTTATTTTATTTTATTTTATTTTATTTTATTTTATTTTATTTTATTTTATTATTTTATTTTATTCTATTCTATTCTATTCTATTCTATTCTATTCTATTCTATTTTATTTTATTTTATTTTATTTTATTTTTTATTTTATTTTATTTGTTTATTTGTTTATTTGTTTGTTTGACTTCTATGCCACCCAATCCCAAAGGACTCAGGGCAGCTTACAACAACAATGTAAATACAAAACGATAAAAAGAAGTCAAATTTAAAATCTAAAAAGCTCTAAACCCCTAATTAAAACCCATACATTTAGCAATCACAACAACATGAATACAATCATTCATATGATTTGGCCAAGATAGTTGTTAATTCATGCCACCAGTAGGGTGGGGGCAGTATGGACATCAGGGGGAGTTGATTCCATAGAGCCGGAGCAGCCACAGAGAAGGCCCTCCCCCGTGACCCCGCCAACCTACATTGCTTAGTTGATGAGACCTGGAGGAGGCCAACTCTGTGTGCTCTTATAGGTCCCCAGGAGGTATGTGGCAAAAGACGGTCCTGTAAATAGTCCCTCTATAGCAATAGCAAGAAAACAATTAAAGTAACCATGACACAATGCAGGTCATCCCCAAGTTAAGAATATGCAACTTAAAGGCAACTCCTGGATATGAAACCAGGCTGCCTGTTACTAAAAATGGTGGAAGACATTCTTCTCCCTTGAGCCAATGAAACGCTGAAGCAGCACAATGTTTCAAGAACCACTAAAGCCCCATATTTGTAATATATAGCCTGCTTTCTGCAGTTTTCAGCAGTTCCCAAAAGCATTGCACAGCGTTGGTACTTTAACGGCTTGAGAAATATTCACACTATCCACCATTTTAGTAATAGGCAGTCCAGGACTAAGGCAAGTTCCAACTGACATACAAATTTTGATTAAAGAGAGAGCTAGAGAACAGAACTCATTCTTAACTCGAGAATTAACCAAGGTTCTGCATATCAACTCACAGCATAGACACGTATGTATTGGCCCCATTTAGTGTCTTTGTCCAACACCTGGTGGGAAGCCAGGTCTTCATAGCCTTCTGGTAGATGTGCCAAACCCTGCCCAATGCTATTTAAAAATCTCCCAAGTCTTCTTTTTCTAACAGGATTCTAGGATGCTAGGGATAAAGAGGTCTTCACATATCTATCTACTGTGCAGTGCTTAAGGGCACAGGAGAATTTTCCTGATTTTAAACAACTTCCACTGCAAGGAAAATGTTAACAAATGTGGTAGATTCCCCATGCTAGGGATAAAGAGGTCTTTACATATCTATCTACTGTGCAGTGCTCAAGGGCACAGGAGAATTTTCCCAGAGAGAAATGGTGAATCTAACAAGCATTTTCAATAGAGTGTCATGTTTTAATTGATACATCATGAAAAGACAGGAGGGAGTGGTTGTGTGCAATGATGCACTGAAAACAGTTCCAAAGCCTAAGCTGGATAATGTTGTCAGAGCAAACAATGGCATGAGAACACCCGATGGTTTTACTCTGAAATTATTTTCAATATACATGTACTTTTATTTAAAAATAAAGTGAGGGCAACAATAATATCAAACTTACATGCATAATTTCAGTATTCCTGCTACAGTTACTTAGCAACTGGGTATGTTTTTAGAGAAAAGCAGAGAAACAGCTACCAAATTGAGCCGAATATTAGATCAAAACATCAATATTTCAGGAAAAAAACCAACCACCTGATTTTCTTGTCCAGAATTGGTAAGTAATTGTGAATAACATATAGTGGTGGCAATAAGTAATCGAAGGAGTAGGATAGTATGAACAAAGGTGGCTCGCTTGATAGGAACCGAATCTATCTAGAATAAGACCAAAAGAAACATAATTATTTTTTTGTTTCTTTCAGGCCCTTCAATCTGCAGGTCTTGCGCAAGAGGACCACGGATCTCTTTGTGAGCCTTCATAGAAAAAAGCAAAGGAATCATAGGCAACCAAGGAATTTACATTTTATAATTTATAAAGGTTACATAAATTAAAAGATAAAATTAAGAGAAGCCAATTTATAAAGGTTATATAAATTAAAAGATAAAATTAAGAGAAGCCCACAAACTTGGAAAAGTATCTTAAGAAAAGATATCTGTTTGAGAAGTCCATTTTTTGGTTCTTCAAATAAACTGGGCAGGTGACTGACTTCATGTCCTCATGCTATAATTTCCTTAGGAATGACTGAATCCCCTCAAGGCACCACTACAGGGTGCTGCATGACAAAACAACTAGACACAGGGACAGTTTTTCCCCTTGTGCCATCACTCTGCTAAACACCTAATTCCCACAATACCGTATTATGCTGAAAGATATTTATGCTTAAATATCTTTGTATTATGCTTAAAGACATTTACCCATGTAGTAGAGGTTTATTATTATTATCCTTTTCATTTTTCCTGTTACCTGATCCTATTGGTATCTTGTGACTATCACTTTATTGATTGTACAGTGGTACCTCTACTTACGAACTTAATTCGTTCCGTGACCAGGTTCTTAAGTAGAAAAGTTAAGAAGAAGCAATTTTCCCATAGAATCAATGTAAAAGCAAATAATGCATGCAATTGGGGAATCCACAGAGAGGGTGTTTCCTCCCAGGAAATTCATAGAGAGGCCCCACAGAGGCTTCTCCCCACCTTTTCCGGCCCTGTTTCCTCCCAGGAGATTCCTAGAGATGCCCCACGGAGGCTTCTCCCCACATTTTCTGGCCCTGTTTCCTCCCAGGAGATTCCTAGAGAGGCCCCACAGAGACTTCTCCCTGCCTTTTCCGGTTACAGTTTCAGAGGCTCGGGTTTATAAGTGGAAAATGGTTCTTGAGAAGAGGCAAAAAAAAAATCTTGAACACCCGGGTCTTATCTAGAAAAGCTCTTGAGTAGAGGCGTTCTTAGGTAGAGGTACCACTGTATCTTATAATTTATGATTGCATCTTATGAGTTATGATTTATCACTGTTATTTGTATGTACACTGAGAGGTTATGCACCAGAGACAAATTCCTTGTGCCACACTTAGCCAATAAATAATTCTGTTCTGTTCTGTTCCATTGCACCAGCTCCTTGCTGAGATTATTGCAGAATTTTCTAACCAATAAATGGTCAATTTTGCACAGGAAGATTCCTCTCTACCACATCCAGCAGATCATGGGTAGTCTCCCAAGTAGCACTGTGAGAGTTATACCTGGAGCCAATATGGTGTCATGTATTTCATTCATGCCACTGCCCAGAATCCCCCTTCGGAGGTGTGGGGAGATAGGTGGTTTCAAAATGTGACTGATAAACAAAGGTATTTCCCTGGGAATCACAAATGTGCCCCCCATTGGCAAGTACCACATGGAATCTAACAAGAGATTATTCATTTTGTAGGTCTTAGAGCCAGCTGAGCTCCTCCCTTAAGCTGAGTCCTACCATTCAAAGCTAGTTTTGCATTGTTTACATTGACTGCTGATCCACTCTATTTGATACTGAGAGAGGAGGAACAGAAGACAGCAACAGATGGTCCTAGCATTTATTACCAATGACCTCATCATCTACCACAACGGCTGAGCTCATTGGCGCTGTGCCACACTGTGCTTTGGTCTCCTCTCTCCTCTGGCCCCAACACTGGAAATGCAGCTGTTTGCATTTCCTGCCCTCTGTAGCCCTTCTCTGTCCTTGACTGATTGCGAATAGCCAACAGACTCCAGTTCCTCGTCTCTTTAGGATTTAAAGATACTCCTGCTCTTTTTGAAGCCACAGTTCATTTGGAAAGTTTCAAAGTTCAAAGCTGAGCAAAAAAAAGCTGAGGTCAAAGAAGAAACTAGAAGGAGAGTTCTTCATTTCTAATTGCCGAGTTAAGCGCACGTTTCCTCACGGGTATGAAAGCACAATAGTGTAAACTCGGTAAAATGTATAAAAGTATCCAATCCAATCAGAGAACAATAAAAGTAAGCAATGAAACATTGGGAGGGAAAAGTGTGAGTAGCAAATTATTCTTGTTCCGTAAAGCAGAAACAGAAGGGAGAAATTTGTCTTTGTAGGAAATTCACACACACATACAACATACCTTTCTTTAACTCAATAAAATGTTGATAGCTTTGCAATCATGTCAGTTTTTCTGGTACTTTAACCCATTATCATAATATTGCCATGCCAATTTTCCCAAGTAATCATCCCTAAAGTATATTCCATCTCTGAACAAACTTCTGTTTGCTAGGTCTGCATTCTTCTCCTTTGGTGTTTTTATCTTTCGAAGGCTGAAATCCCTTATTTGTTCATGATTGATATGATTATATCTCCTGAATCTGATCTTTCCTGAGAGATGATGGGACATTGTATAAGTGAAGAGTAGTAGAAATAACATGACGTTCCCTTGGAATCTCACAAAGTTAAAAAAAGAGAAAGTAATAATGGTAATTTCGAGACTCAGTCCTGCAAGTGCAGACAAACCAGTGGTGGGTTTCTCTTACCTTCCCTACTGGTTTGGAAGTGGACATGTTGCATCAGAAGTGGGCAATGTCGCATCTTGGTACTGACCCTCTGTCTATGTGCAGAAGCCTTTGTGCATGCGCAGAGGTTTCTTTGCCAACTGCTTTCAAGCAACAGCGACTGGGGAACAAGTTTGGGGGCATGGCTAGACAGCCATCTACCGGTTCGGAACCGTAACCAAATTTCTACCACCGGTTCACACGAAGTGGTAGCAACCCACCACTGACACAAACACACACACAGGAGCATGCAATACAGTGTTCCCTCGATTTTCGCGGGTTCAAACTTCGCGAATAGCCTATACCACGGTTTTTAAAAAAATATTAATTAAAAAATACTTTGTAGTTTTTTTTCAATACCACAGTTTTTCCCGCCCGATGATGTCATACATCATTGCCAAACTAATAATTTTTGCAAATAAATAACAAAAAACATAATTATTGTTAATAAATAATTATGTTTATAAATATCAGGATCACTAAGTGTCTTATTCAATGGTGAGTACCAGTAATAATGGTGAATAAATGGTTGTTAAGGGAATGGGAAATGGTAATTTAGGGGTTTAAAGCATTAAGGGAAGGCTTGTGATACTGTCCATAGCCAAAAATGGTGTATTTACTTCCGCATCTCTACTTCGCGGAAATTCGACTTTCGCGGGCGGTCTTGGAACGCATCCCCCGTGAAACTCGAGGGAACACTGTACATGGATAAACAGGCGTGACTATGATTACACAATTGTGGCTGTCATCCTGATGTTTTTATATATGTGGTGGAAGAAACACGAAGAAGTGAGTGATAGAAGATAAGGAGGTGAATCCTCTAAGTGAAAACTGAATGGATTATATAAATCATCTGAACTGAAGCAGGAGGAGACTAATCCTTGAGAACTGCTGTGATGCACTCAGCAATTAATCTGTGGATTTAACTCTGGCATTCAGGCTTACTACCATGGCCAAATTTAATTAGTATACGTGCATTTGCATGTGTGTAGTTTACAACAATCAGTTTACGGGAAGCAGATGAACAGGCTAATTCAAGTCCAGGTGTTCAAAGAGGCCCCATGATTGCAAAAGCAAAAAAAAATAATCACCCTTTGTCTTGTGCAACTATGCGATTTCTGTCCTTTTTTTATTACTTCCATTTTGTGATGCTAAGGTTGAGTATCCAACAATGGGATGCACTAATCTTAAACAATTTGGGGGATAAATCTGATCATGGCACCAGGCAAACATGGGAGACATGGCTTTTGACAATTCATGAACCAGCCTTTTTAAAAAAAATTTAAAAAGCCTCAAGCAAATTATTCTAAAAACAATCCAGTGGTAGTGAATGCAAACACATTTCTTTAAATTCCTGTTACAACAGTGTGATATTAATGAAAACAGTAATCTTCAGTCAGCCTATGCGTTAAACTAAGAACTGCACAATTAAATGACCATATTAATTCCACATTCAGTATATTACTTACTGATGAGTCCTAAGATAACTATGAGTTCCTAGTGTTTAAAGTCACAGTCATTCATTTCGATTAACTGTGTCATTTAGATTTGCTACTTATTTGCACTTACTTAAATTTAGTCCCTTTTTAAGGAGGCATTTATATGAAGGCCCAAATCAAATAGCACTGACCATTTCACAGTGACCATAACTACTGACCAGGAGGGGGGAAATAAGTAAGAACTGGATAATATTTAAAGATTTATTCTTTGCTCTCTGTCTGTTGCTCTGTCTGTTGCTCTGCCTGTTCTTTATTTATCAGACTGCTAATCTGATCGCTGCCTTCTGCCTTCTTTCTATCACACATAGACAGAGCATGTGACTTTTGACATTCTTTCTATTAAGATACAGTGGTACCTCTACTTAAGAACTTAATTCGTTCTGTGACCAGGTTCTTAAGTAGAAATGTTTTTAAGTAGAAGCAATTTTTCCCATAGGAATCAATGTAAAAGCAAATAATGCGTGCAAACCCATTAGGAAAGAAATAAAAGCTTGGAATTTGGGTGGGGGGAGGAGGAGGAAGAAGAGGAGGAGGACAGTCGCTGCCGAAGGAAGAAGGTGAGGTGAGGGGAATCAAAAAAATCCAAAACTTTAAGGCTTAAAAAGAAAAAAGAGGGACTCTGAGGCGGCGAGGAGGAACATGCGCCTCCCATACACCCAGCGTGAGGCTGCCTCCCATACACCCGGCGCAAGGCTCCTCCCATACACTGCACCAGAGAGGGAAACCCAGCTAGGTGAGAGGGGGGAACCTTCCACTCCTTTGATTGAAAGGTGGCTACTGCTGCTGCTGCTACCTGCTTCCTCTTCCTTCCCATGCTGAAGGGCTCCCCTCTCCTCTCGCTTGCTCACTTTGTAGCCGACGCCTTTCCTTCACTTTGGTAAATCCTCGGTTTGGCTGAAGCCGAGTTGATCCAGCCGGGGTGAAGTGCCCCATTTTGCCTTTCCACACCCAGATGCTCTGGGAGGCAACTTCGTGATGGGTGTATGAGAGGCAGCGCAAGGGAGTCACCACAGCGAAGTGGTTTATTCCCTCTCCAAGCACCCAGAGGAAGGAAAACGCTCTGTTCGCTCTGGGCTGCCAAAGCATCCTTAAGCCCCACCGAAAGGCTCCTCTGGCAGCCCAGAAAAGCCTGAGATGGCCAAGATTAAATGAGGAATGGCAGGAAACTGGCCAGGCATTTGTGCCACTCTCAAATTTCTTGGGAAATTTTTCTGCCGTCGGCTTCTTAAGTAGAAAATGGTTCTTAAGAAGAGGCAAAAAAATCTTGAATACCTGGTTCTTATCTAGAAAAGTTCTTAAGTAGAGGTGTTCTTAGGTAGAGGTACCACTGTATACTTAACTAGTAGGTGTTAGGCTTTGTATGTCCTTCTAATATAATCTCCTGACCTGTAAATTAATCTCCTATGTATTGTCGCTATTAAACCTGCTTCACTAATCATTATTCATTTGAGATTCCTGCTCTTAGAAACACACACTCTCATACACACAGACACATGCCACTTCAATGCCAACCTATAACAGGCCTTTGTGGTTCAATTATGGAAGTTGTACATGCTTCCTGGAGAGATGCAGATTTGTTGAGTTTAAACTAGCTGAGTGGGAACTAATATCATTTACACTGGTTAAGGAGAAGAGAGAACAGGCACTTTCAATTTCATTGCTGTAATAAGATGCTTTAATAATTCAAAACTCTTAATTGTAACACAGTGACACTATGATATGTAGTGACTTCTGCTATAAATGCCATGAGGGCTTTCCATTAATAATTTTTAGGATATGTACGTGGAGAACCCCCTTAAGATTCATAATTTCATCCTTGATACGAGGATCGCCCGGAAAGTAATGCACCACATTTTTTTTCTTTAACAATTATTTATTGAACACAATGAAACGTACACACAAAAAAGAATGATGCTTCTTTTACACTCCCTGTTTCTTCATGTAATCTCCATCCTGTTCTATGGTCTTCTTCCAGCGAGCAACAAGGGTGTGTATACCCTGTCGGTACCACTCCTTATTCTGGTCACAAAGCCATTTCTGCACTGCCGAGCTCTGCCGAACTGTCTTCTAATTGCCTCAACCTCTGTGCCCAGTGACTAACCATACTTCTGTCGACTGCAGATTCTCCATAAACCGTACACAAACATTTGTGAATGTTCCCAACAGTTTCTTTCTCCGCAGTGAGAAATTCAATGACGACACACTGCTAGTAACGTACATCACTTACAGACACCATTTCAAAATACTGCTGCAGCTATGCTATCTGTCTGAAGAAATGCAAAATTTACACACACAATCCTGACAATTAAAATAATGTATATCTAAAGTTTCACATTCATACCATTATTGTAGGCTGAGAAAAAAAATGTGGTGCATTATTTTCTGGGCGACCCTCGTATGATTCACAGCAAAGTACAACGAGCAGTTATCAAACCATAATCTCCAAATAGATTCCTCCATTTTGGAAAAGAAAAAAAAATTGTCACTTCTCAGTTGTATTTTGCCTGGTCGAGAGGTATAGAAGCAACTAAAAGTTCCCAGAACAAATCACCTTCTGGGCTGATCATCCTGGCCTCCACCTTCATTCTTCCTTGTCAGAGAGAAGGACGACATGGGATTGATTGGGAATCTGGGCAGCAAACTGAAGAGAAGTAACTGGAGATATCTTGCAACTTCAGTGAGGAATCTGGCTTGTGGGATGTTGATGCATATCTAAGCCAAACGAAAATGCTCTTCTTCTAGTCTCCACATATTCTCTAACCCTCCGTGTCAGTTTTGGAAGCCATTGTTTCTGTTTACTTCATCTGTCACATATTTTAGCCTGGGAAATTGGGAGGGGTTTTTTGTTGTTGTTGTTGTTGTTGTTGGAATGGTAGAAACTTAGTCATAACAACATTCTTTACTCAAGGACAAACGCCTGCATCTGCATGGAGACTGTATCCAGTTGAATGTGAAGATTTGATTGGACCATGTGATGAACCTATGGGTATGGGGCGGGGTTGTGAACCTTTAACTGGGTGGGGGAACCCAGGAAGCTTTCAGATTCGGAGTTCCCCAGATGTGCCAATATAACACCTCTAATAAATTGGAACTTTGAGGAACTTCTAGCCTCGGAGTTGTATTTCGTTGGGAGTGCTTCTTGGAACCCTCATTTGCTGAATAGCCTGGGTTAGCATAATTTTTTGGTTTTCAAAATAACCAACAACATTTTGGCTAGAAAATTGTACAATGTCAGGTGATAGGTATTCTTTGGGCCTAGTTCCTGACTCCAGAGTGTCTTTTACATGTTGTATAAATTATAAATTTGTAATAATAATAATAATAATAATAATAATAATAATAATAACAACAACAACAACAACAACGACAACAACAACAACAACAACAACAACAGAGTTGAAAGGGACCTTGGAGGTCCAACCCCCTGCTTAGGCAGGAAACCTTACACTACTTCAGACAAATGATCATCCAACATTTTCTTTAAAACTTTCAGTATTGGAGCATTCAATACTGAATATTGAAGTATACTGAATATACTGAAATATACTGAATACTCCGAGTCTTCAGAGATGGGCAGCATACAAATCTAATAAATTATTATTATTATTATTATTATTATTATTATTATTATTATTATTATTATTCACAACTTCTGGAGGCAAGCTGTTCCACTGTCAGGAAATTTATAGTCTATCAACAGTTGTGTAAAAGCGGGAATGCAGGAGAATGGCAGGATAGCAATAGCAATAGCACTTAGGCTTACAGGGCACTTCACAATTCTTTACAGCCCTCTCTAAACAATTTACAGAATCAGAATTTTGAGTCGGTAAGACTCGAATCTTGAGCTGTCAGTCCACAGAAGTAGCCTGCAATAATGCATTTTAACCACTGCACCACTGAGGCTCTTGAGGAGGATTATAGCAGATTATCACTCAACTTTTTCCTTAGTTCCAGCATTGTAAATCAATTTTGGTTCAAGTTTCAAATACGACTCCAATTCTGTCCCTTTAGACCATTGGTTCCCAAAGTGGGGCCAACGCCCCACAGGAGGACAATTTCATTTTTAATGGGGGCAATTGGAACCTTGTTTAAACCTAGTTAATGGCCTTTTAGGCTTCCTCCGTGTGAGTAGTTCACTTTTTGAATAATAAGAATTATATGTCATGGGGGAGGTCTCAGGATTTTAGAGATGCTTAGGTATGGCATGCCCCCCAAAAAGGTTGGGAACCACTGCTTTAGACCAAATGGATCTGAACAGCTGCTGTGGGAGTTTTCATAAGTCTCAGACCAGGATGGGTTCCACTAACCTTCCCTATTGATTCTCATTGTGACGGAAGTGCATGCTTGGCGCGTGCGCGCTTCGCTCACATGTGTGCCCCCATCACATCACTCAAAGGACTCTTTGTGCATGCACGGAGGGTTCTGTACCTGCTGCAGTGACCAGAGAACCAGTTTGAGGGCGTGGCTGGCCATTTTTGCCGGTTCAGCAAGCGGGTGGAAATTTCCACCACCGGTACATGTGTCTCAGACTTATTTATTAATCCCCAGTGTTTGTAACCTGCCCAAATCTATAGAGCCTGGGCAACATACATTCTTCTCCTTCCCTTTCATCCATATATGAGAAGAGGCAAACTTTTCAAGCAACAAAACCAAAATCATAATGGAAAACAGTACCCCTCCACCACCACCACCACCAAGCCAGCGGTGGGCAACAAGCCTGAACACTAAATTGCGCTCACCGCGGCAGCTCGTATGCACTTGTGGGGCCAGCAAAATTTTGCTTCTGCACCTGCGGAGGTAGCAAAATTGTGCACAGAGTCGTAGGTGCGCCTGTGTTTCAGTATGCGTGGAAGCAAAAAAACCCGTCACTGAAACACAGGTGCACCTGCGGCTCCGTGCGCAATTTTGCTACCTTCACAGGTGCAGAAGCAAAATCGGGTTGGCCCCACAAGCACTTACGAGTCGCCGCGGCAAGCACAATTTAGCGTTCTGGCTAGCAGCCCACCGCGGCACCAAGCAATCATCTCAGATTGACAAACCTGCTAATGGAATTGTTGGAAACAGTCTTCCAAAATGCTCTGATGGGATAAGCCATGGAAAGTCCTGGGGCATAAAAAGGACTAAAAGTGAAAGGCTCCTCACATTTTCCTGGTTGGGAGGAGAGAATTGAGAGCAGGATGTTTTTACCAGGTGGGCCGATTCAATCTTGCCAAAGTGGTGCCTGAAGCAATTTGATCCTAATCTGCTTGAGCTGGTTCCCTGCAGCTTCCTGGTCCCCTGGGTAAAAAAAAAAAAAAGCCAGCCAACTCACAAAGAGCCAGACACCTTAACCACCTTAAGCCTTATTCAGAAAGAAGCACATTCATGATTTTTTTAAAAAATAGAAAAGAAATTCCCAGACTTACTCTAAAAGCTCTGCCAACATTATCCCCTACTACCTTTTTATTTTTATTTTTTTCTCACAAGATCGCCTTGCAGGTTTCCTAATCTCTCGTTTGCATGAAGAGCAAAAGTACCAGCATCCTTTCAACGTTGGCCACACTTTCTGGCTACTGTCCCGGGGAGCTCTTTGGCAAGAGGCTTTGAACAAGTTCTGCACGTTTTTGGCTTTAAATAGAAATCCTTTCTATGCAAAAAAAAAAAAAAAAAAGCCTTTTGGGCGAAAGAGAGAAGGGGGGGCACATAACAGTCAAAATGAGATGGGGACATTCTTTGTGGTGGCAGAGACTAAAACAATAGAGCAAAAAGACCGATGGGACTTCAATCAATTTTATAGTGTATACTGCCCGCCTCTAGTTGGCACATCCAAATTTCATTACTTTATAAGTTGGTACAAGACCCTCTGAAATGGTTTCTTAAAACGATCTCTACAAAACAGGCTGTGATTATTGTTCAAAACAGGCACGCTTTGTCAGCCCTCATCTGCAGCCGAGCATAAATTTTAACAAGCAAGCCACAGCAAAGAAATCTCACCTGGCATTGTAGAGTTAGTGTGAACTTTGGAGGCCTTTTAGTCCAACCCTTGCTCAGGATAGAGATCCTCAAACTATTCCAGAAAAAATAGTTTGGCCCTAAAAACCACCAGCAATGATTCCAGGATGCAGATTCTTTCAGAGTAGTTTTCACCGTCAGGAAATGCCTTGTTATTCCCACTGTGAATTTCACCCAAGGAGATCTTGTAATAACCAGAAGGTTTCCAAGATTGACCGCCATGGTGAGTAATTCCATACTTCCTGAGATGACAATTACTGGACCAACAGAGAGCAGGTTACTTCTAGGCAGCTTAGGGCACTGGTTCCCAACCTTTTTTTGGCCCTACCCCACCTAAGCATCTCTAAAATCCTGAGGCCTCCCCCGCCCATGACATATAATCCTTATTATTCAAAAAGTGAACTACTCAGGTGGAGGAACCCTAAAAGGCCATTAACTAGGTTTAAACAAGGTCCTAATTGCCCCCATTAAAATGAAATTGCCCCCCTGTGAGCATAGTTCTCTGTAAGCTGAGCAGTGAGCAATCGCTCACTTAAAAATCATCATCAACTCAGAGTTTTCCAAACCTGCCCAGAAGCCGAGAGGGAAAGAGTGAGAGGGAAGGAGAAAGAGAGGAAGAGAGAGAAACAGATAGAAAAAAGAGAGGAAGGAAAAGAGAAAGAAAAAGAATGGGAGTAAGGAAGAGAGAAAGAAAATCAAAATCTAGTTTGAAACTAGCTCAACTATTTAAGTGGCATTTTGATATTGTTTGTTTGTTTATTTATTTATTTATTTAATATTTCTGTGCCGCCCAGTCCCGAAGGGACTGCCGCTCAGACACTATACTTTTCCGCCCACCCCCCCAAAAAATTAGAGGGGACACTGCCTGTGAGGCGTGGGCCCCATGTTGAGAATCAGGGGCTTACGGCAATTCCCTGATTTTGCTGGTTTCTTCTTCAAGTTCCCAGCATTTGGGACCCTTCCTTTTAGAACAGTTTCTTCAACTCGTCCCCCTTGACATATTTATTTGCCGCAAAGGAAGGCAATCCTGATTTTATGATCCTCTGTCTCTACCCACTGCAAAGATCAGTCAGAATAAGATGATTTGTCTCTATTACTGTATCCTTAATAAATCTACCCTTGTAAAAGTTACATTATTTTTAAGGGGGGGGGATTCATTTCAGATATATACTCTATTTCAGTGATGGTGAATCTTTTTTGGTTTGGGTGCCAAGAGGGGTGTGTGTGTGTGGGCAGGGCAGGCGCGTGCATGCTCACACCCAAAATTCCATGCAGCCCCTGTGCGCATGCACGCATAACCCCCACTGCTTCTGGCACACAATGGCATGCCCATTTTTTGTTCTCCCCAGGCTTCAGAGCCTTTCTAGGAGCCTGGGCAGGGTGAAAATGGCCTTCCTGACCCCAAAGGCCCTCTGGAGCCTTTGAATATCCTACGAAAATAGACTAACAATCCTGGGCCTAGAAAGCCTAGAACTACATCGCCTAAAACACAATTTGAGTATTGCCCACAAGATCATATGCTGCAACATCCTACCAGTCAATGACTACTTCAGCTTCAACCGCAATAACACAAGAGCACGCAAAAGATTTAAACTTAATACGAACCGTTCCAAACTTGACTGTAAAAAATATGATTTCAACAATCGAGTTATCGAAGCGTGGAACTCATTACCGGACTCAGTTGTGTCAACCCCTAACCCCCAACACTTCTCCCTTAGACTCTCCACGATTGACCTCTCCAGGTTCCTAAGAGGCCAGTAAGGAGCCTACATAAATGCACGGGTGTGCCGTTCGTCCCCTGTCCAATTGTCTTTCCTTTCTTTCTCCTATCTTATATATTCTCTTCCTTTCATATATCCTTTCCTCTAAGTTCACTTTCACCCTCTTTTATATTATCACATGTCTATTTTTCTTCCTATGTATTTGTGTATTGGACAAATGAATAAATAAAATAAATAAATAAAATGGCCCATTTGCCAAGTTCTGATTGAACCAGAAGGCCCAGTTTTTTGCTCTCCCCAATCTCCAGGGCTTGTCTTCTTCAAATTGGCAAACAGGCCACTTCTAGTCTCCAGAGGGCTTCCAGGGGTGGGGGATGGGAAGCCATTTTCCCCAGTCTCTTAGGACGGCTCTGAACCTTCAGGAGAACAAAAAACGGGCCTTCCCCAACCCCTTCAGGGGCTGAAAATAGGATCTTTCCCAGAAGTCCTGAAAATCAGCTGGCTGGTGCACACATGTGGCATGACCTGAGCTCACATGCACATTGATATGACTCTGTGTGCCAGTTGTGGCACATGTGCAGTGAAGGGCTACCCAAATTTTTACTACCACACTGTGGGCGTGGCTTATGCAGGACGCCCTGCATTTTCTTTCAACATCTTTCAGTGCAAATTGGGTGCTCTGGGATGGAGCTCCATTTTCGCTACCCCACTGTGTCCCACCCACCCCATCCGGGCAGTAGCCCACCCCTGCACAAATGCCATAGGTTCGTCATCACAGCCCTATTTCATTTCTTTCGGTGGGAGCTGATCTTTGCAGTTGCATGGATACCCGATGGCTGGCTTATTTCCAGATAGGACTGAAAGAGAGGGGAGGGCAAGAATCTTTCTGAAATCTCGCAGAACTAGCTTACTCAGAAAATCAATCATTCATGATTCATAGTCATGAATTAGAATGGGCTGAGTAAGTACACATTGCCAGGAGTCTGTGCAATCCCTGGGAATTACCCATTTGGTTACATCCAAGAGGCACTTCCAACTTCTCATTTTGGAATCTAAAGTGCTGCTCTGTTCTGGGTAGTGTGGATAGAGGAAGTTCCCCTGAGGGTAATTAATTGAAGAGGCATTTAGAAAAACCTCATTCAGAATGCATTGTGCTGTTCTACACTGCAGTCTGAAACTGACTCTCATCTCCTGGTTGGTGGATTCTCCTCCCTTATTCATCCTCCCCATCCAGGCAGGGAAAGGAAGCACCAATTGCTTTCCTTTCCCATCGGAAGATCTTTGAGGATCTATAGGTAAAAGGTATGAACCCCTTTTATCTGATACCTTTCAGTTGATGCATTCACCAGCAAACCAGAAAAAAAAGGAAGATTTGGCCGTGGTTTTATCACAAAGTTGGATTTACTGTAGAAGAAGCAGGTTAGAAGAAATTCCAACACTTTTGAACTTTGCTGTTAGAATCCTGAAAGGAAACTAAAGAAACATTTGGTGAAGACTCACATCCCTGGAAAGGTTAATGATGCTGGGAAAAATGGAAGAAAAGAAGATGGCATAAAAGAAGAAAAAGGCATAGACATCCAGCTGGATGGATTCAGCTACAGCAATGCTGAATATATCTTAGAAAAGTGGTGGCGAATCTTTTTGCCCTCAGGTGTTGAAAGTGCATGCACCTCTGCCTATCATGCACACACATGTGCCTGCATTCATAATTCAATGCCCTCCACGCACCATGCATGCACAACTTATTATTATTATTATTATTATTATTATTATTATTATTATTATTATTATTATTTATTAGATTTGTATGCCGCCCCTCTCCACAGACTTGGGGCGGCATACAAATCTAATAAATAATAATAATAATAATAATAATAATAATAATAATAACAACAACAACAACAACAACAACAACAACTTTTGGCACAGCAGTGACAAAAACAATATACATTGACAAATCTAATATTCAAAATCTAAAATAACACTTGTACATTTAAAATCTAAAAGCAAGGAACCCCAATATAAAAAACATACATACAGTCATACCATGCACTAAAACTACATAGGCAGGGGGAGATGTCTCAGTTCCCCCACGCTTGACGACAGAGGTGGGTTTTAAGGAGTTTACGAAAGGCAAGGAGGCTAGGGGCAGTTCTAATCTCTGGAGGGAGCTGATTCCAGAGGGTCAGGGCCGCCACAGAGAAGGCTCTTCCCCTGGGTCCCGCCAGATGACATTGTTTAGTTGACGGGACCCAGAGAAGACCAATTGTGTGGGACCTGACCGGTCGCTGGGATTCGTGCGGCAGAAGGCGGTCTCGCAGATATCCTGGTCCGGTGCCATGAAGGGCTTTATAGGTAATAACCAACACTTTGAATTGTGACCGGAAACTGATCGGCAACCAATACAGACTGCGGAGTGTTGGGTGGGCCCAGTAGGCCCACTTTTTGCCCTCCTCAGGCTCCAGAGGTTTCCCAGGAGCCTGAAGAAGGCAAAACCGTCCTCCCCTGTCCCCCAGGCACCCTCTGGAGGCTGAAAACGCCCTCCCAGAGCTGAAAATCAGCTGGCCAGCACACACATGCACACTGAAGCTGAGCTAGGGCAACAGCTTGCATACCAGCAGATATGGCACCGTGTGCCACCTATGGCACGTGTGCCATAGGTTCACCATCATGACCTTAGGAAAACCTGAAGGACCATGATGGGGAAAGATTCTCTTGGGGAAAATATACTATGTTAAGAGTCGACACTGACTTGATCATACAGGGAAAAAAATCAATTAATCAATCAATCTGCATTACAAACTATTGATTTTTGCCACTCCTCAAATTGAAGCTTTGGAGTTACCTTTCAATATAAAAGAGCCAGCTTGGTGCACAACCAAGCGACCTAGGTTGTAGGAGCAGGGAAACCTGAATTCTAATTTTCTCTCTTGTTTTGTTTCTGGTAAGTAGAAATATATTCTTAACCAAGGGAATGGCAATCAGGTTCCTCTCAGAACATTGTATAGATCTATGCCTGAAATTGTCAGAAATTAAGACTGAAGCCAAGGTATCTCTACTCCCAACCTCAATGTAGATTTGTAAGAAGTATAGTAGGGACTGTGTGTGACAAGTATTGTATATCATGTTATACAGTGTTCCCTTGATTTTCGCGGGGGGATGCGTTCCGAGACCGCCCGCGAAAGTCGAATTTCCACGAAGTAGAGATGTGGAAGTAAATACATTATTTTTGGCTATGAACAGTATCACAAGCCTTCCCTTAACACTTTAAACCCCTAAATTGCAATTTCCCATTCCCTTAGCAACCATTTAGATTATTACTCACCATATTTATTAAAGTTTATTTTAAAAAATATTTATTAAAGGCGGACAAAAGTTTGGCAAAGACATATGACATCATCGGGTGGGAAAAACCATGGTATAGGGGGGAAAACCGTGAAGTTTTTTTTAATTAATATTTTTTTTAAAACGTGGTATAGACTTTTCACAAAGTTCGAACCTGCGAAAAATGAGGGAACACTGTATATCTAATTATATAGAATAGTTAAATTTCAACGATATTTTAAGGCGACAGTTTACGAGCAATTTAGAAAATAAATTACTCCTGGTATCTATCCCCGTGTTTTCTCTGTTGCTGTTTCTTGGATCAGAACAGCTGTTTCTCTAAGATTCTCTGGAATAAACAAAATCAAATGTTCCTCATATAACCCTGTTGGTTTTGGACAAAGCAGTAGCCCATAAAGCTTGCCACAAAATGACAGCATTTGCCTCTAAGAAATATCCTCCCATTTGTTCTAAAGTTTTATCTAATCAGCACAGATGATTTGCTTATCCAACATTCAAGAGTAACTAAGCAAATTGGGCATCAACATATGAATGGGGATGACCCAAAAGAAATAAACTGCAAGGCACATTTGTGCCAATAAATTAAATTAATTGGGTTTATGTAATTGGTGTAATTTGGAGGAGGGAGGTTGCATTAAACTCCTAATTTTCATTCTTGTGCTAATCTTTACAGGCACAAGGAAACAAAAAGCTGCAACTGATGTCTCCTCTTCCCAGGGAGGGCGGGAGAAGAAGGTATGTTAAGGATGGATCTCCAACTGCCTGTTTGGGAAAATAGAATTTGCTCAGTCTTGTTTAGCCTGTTTGATGTTCTGGAGTTGTGGGAGTGGGGGGGGGGATGAAGTTTTCCAGAATATTACAATGCTGTCCTAGGGGGGAAATATAAAAACAAAATCTTTTGGTTTATTATTCCCAAGTAAATTCATACTCCATTTTTGTTCAATAATGGATACTTGTCCCCTTTATGCAGTTTCTTATGCAGCAACTTTCTGAAAATTGTTGTGGTTAGCTCTGGCCCAGCTCCTGCCCCAAGGACTGAGGAGGTGGATGGGGGGGGGGGGACATCAACATGATGTCATAGGCCTGTTTTGCTGCCAACAGAATCAGACGGTGAATTGTCCTCTGCAGAAGGAAGTGAGGGTGAGATGGAGTGGGGGCTTGGAAGACAGCCCAGGAAGAAGTCAATCATCCTTATCTTCCTTAGATTCAGATGAGGAAATAATGATAGACCCATGCATGCGTAGAGCTATGCATAGGAGTGAACAGCTTCAAAAGTATTATAGGAAATAATTGGGTCCACCTGTGGTTGGATAGGGGTCAAGTAATTAGGGCTGCTGTTAAATTGGCAGCGTGCTGGTCTCGCAGTGTGGAGATTATCTGATCGTACTGGTTTGGACCGTGACTTGCTGTTTCAGGACTCTGTTGATTTTTCAAGACTTTGAAACTAAGGCAGAGCAAAGCGTGTGTGTTTCAACTCATGGAAGAAGGAGAGTTTCTTCACAGCTGCTAGCTAAGTACTTAAGGACTGATTAAGGGGTTTTTCCAGCCTAAAAGTTTGTTTTGGGAAGAGTGCTCTTTGCCATACAAAAAAGGGTGCTTTGTTTCTTTTGAATTTTGTGATAAAAAACATTGTTTTTGAATTTTCAAGTGTGTGTTTGTCTGAATTTTGTACCTTTGAATTTTCGGGAGGCTCATACCATAGAGCCCGGCTGAACAAAAATAAGGATTAAAAATAATGGAAATGATTTCTATATATCTTCAAAATGTCATTAGTGTGGAAAGAAGTTAGCCCCCCCAAAAAAAGAATGAAATGTTTTGGGAAATATTAAGAAGGTGGAATATTGTATTTCCATGGATGAGAAAAGGATAAAAGGAAAAAGGGAGAAACAGGTTTTTAAAGACAAAGAGCAGTTCCCTGCTCCCAGCAGATATTTGCTGCACAATAAGACTGGGCTAGCCTATCTACAAAACAAAACATTTGGGTGATGGGGTTAAGACATGACCCTCCAAGATATTAGGATTATCTAGCTCACAACATTGCACAACCAAACCCCTACATTACATCACCCAATAAGGTTCAACCAAACTCAGGTTGACTCAGCCTTCCATCCTTCTGAGGTGGGTAAAATGATGACCCAGATTGTTGGGGGCAATATGCTGATTCTGTAAACCATTTAGAGAGGGCTGCAAAAGCACTATGAAGTGGTATATAAGTGTAAATGCTGTTGTAATGCTATTGCTAAAGTCGATTCAGACAAACATAACTCCACATGGGAGTCTGCAACCAATGGGATACAGGCCCTTCCACAGGAACAGGAAGCTCAAGGTCAAACCCCAAGAGAGGGTATAAATAACACTCACTCTCCATTCCATGTGGTCAGCTACCCAGGATTTCAAACTCATGTGGTCTTATTCACCATTAAACCATCCTTCCAAGCAACATCCATGTTTCCATTGTCTTTCTCCCCACTTGGAACTGAAATCAGATGGACATTTCTTCCAACATTATGAAGACATTCACCAATACTCTTACCCATGTTTAAACTCAGCTATGACATATGAATTATATTTGGATATGGACACGACACATTGAACCACAAACTAATCACAGGAGATGAATTGGCCAAATATACAAATCTAAAATATGGTTGGCTGCTTTATTTGTTTATTTGTTTATGTATGTATGTATGTATGTATGTATGTATGTATGTATGTAAGTATTTATTTATTTATTTATTTATTTGATTTGTATGCCGCCCCTCTCTGCAGCCTGCTTTGTGTTAAATATAACGTGACAGCATAGCCAGTAGACTGAATCCAGGCTTGGCTTGCACTCAAGAGTTGGGGTGCAAAAATGAATCAATATGAATTCTTAATTTTAAGCTAAGCTATGGCATTTTTTAAAAAGATTGAAAAAGTGGCACAAAAAGCAGTAATGTGGGAGCTTGGCAATGGCTGGTTTCACATGGCATGTGTTCTGTCGGGCTCTCTGGTACACTCCTCCCAAAAATTCACAGGTACAAATGTCAGACACACACACACATTTGAAAATTCAAAACAATGTTCTTTATAAGGAAAATTCACTTAACCTAAGCCCTCTTTTGGTATAGAAAAGAGCACTCGTCTCCAAACAAACTGGTAATTTGTACAAGTCCCTTATCAGTTCTGTGATACTTAGCTTGCAGCTGTGAGGCAATTCACAGTCCTTCTTCTTTCACAAAGTGAAACACACTTTGCTCTGGTTTAGGTTCAAAGCGGGAGAAAATCAGCACACAAAAGGTCAAAGTCAGTAAAGCAGTCACTAAACACAACGATCAGATAATCTTCCACAATGGCCAAACCTACAGGCTGCTATTTATAGCAGCCTCACTAATCACCACAGCCCCACCCAACCACAGGTGGCCTCATTTTCTTTGATAATAATCTCTCAGTTGTTGCTGCCTATGCATTGCTCTCCGCATGCGTGGCTGTATCATTAACTCTTGTTCTGAATCCAAGGAGGAGCTAGATAATTGATCTCCTTCTGAGCTGTCTGCCACACTCTCCTCCTCCCTGTCACTCATGTCTTCTTGGTCAGAGGAGCCTTCATTAGCAGATTCCACCGGGGGCAAAACAGGCCTGCAACATGTGGATGTCTCCCCCACATCCACAGTCCTTGGGGCAGGAGCTGGGCCAGAGTTAACCACAACAGCATGTAAACCCAAAATGTATTCGTTTTAATTTTAGCTCCTTGTTATAATGAATGTATAATGTAATTTTATTATTAGATTTCTTCCATTGTTATACTGTTTTTATTGTTGTTGTGAGCCGCCCTGAGTCTTCGGAGAGGGTGTTCTGTCTGGGTGCCCCCAGACCTCAACACCAACTGGAAAAAACAGCCAGACATGCTGGTAAAAGCAAAAGTACTTTATAGCTTGAAAAATAAACACAGAGAAAAACCTGTTCTTCCCCACAGGCAGGTTATGAGACTTTACAGCAGAGTCCTGATGTCCAGACAATACAGCAGCCTTCTTGCTGGCACACCCACCACTGTAGAGAATAAGACCCCCCACCTTTTCCCCCCAAGGTTTCAGTATTCAAAGTCACAAACCAGAATTCCAAGACGCCAAAGAGCACAGCCAGGTCCCAGGACTCCCAAAGATAATACTCCACAAGCCAGGAAGGGTGGGTCTGCCTTTTAGCCTTTCCAGAGAGCACCACACCCAAACCCAGCTGTTGCCTCTTTAGTGCTGAAAGTACCTAGCTAATTGGTCCCTTCTTTGTGTTGCTCTTCTCTGTCGCAGATCGATTATTGCTTGTGCATTTTCCTCTAAGGAATCCAGGCTGCTTGCTGGGGAGAGCTCCCTCTCGGGGGCCTCTGGCTGTTCCCCCTCTTCCTCAGCCTGAGATTTCTCCTCCTCGTCTGCCTGCACCTCCTGTTCCTCATCCTCCCCCTCTGAGCAGGAAACCGACAGAAGATCAGCCGTTCCCTGAGGGGCCTCGGACGGAATCACAACAGAGGGGAGGCATAAAAATCTAATAAATTGAATTGAATTGAATCCTATCATTCTGACCAACAAACATTCATTTAGAAAAACGATGGTCTTGTCATGACTTAGGAAGCTCATTGCTACACTATGTGAAAATATATAACTGGTGACAGTAAAATCTTATATTATGGAACATTGAAGTGTAGATAAGCAAGGAGAAGGGAATTGCGTATGATTTTTTGGAATCCAAGTACCCATCTTTTATGTGTCTGTCAATATGTAATATATTTTCATATTCCCCGCCTATGGTTTATTGGGTAGACCTATAGAGGAACTAAATCAGCACTGCACACTCAGTTATTACGCCCTTGAAACTGAATCATGCAAAGATGATTTATTTTGTATCTTAATAATTGTGCAATATTTCAATTTGGGAGAGATATACCGATATCCATTTCCATCAGTATCTGGCCACTGTGACTCCTTTCTGCTTTATAGTTTTTCTCCTGATCCAAATTAGGAAGATCTGGGAGTCTAGATTCTAGTGTGACTCCTAACAATCCATGGGGATGCTCAGTACAAGTGGCAATTTCTGCCCAAGGAAACATTTCTTGCAAACACCCTAGCTAGTGTGTGTGTGTGTGTGTGTGTTTGTGCATGTGAGTGTGAGTGTGCGCATGACTGGCCAGCCTGTTCCAGTGTTTTAGAGGTGAGTCAATCCAGTCAGTGTGACTCAGTCTTTTGCCCTGGAGGATTCTTAGGAAGTCCATAAAGATGATGTTATTATTATGTGGAAAGGAGAAGAAATTTAGCAGGCGAAGAAGTATCAGTCACCATTAGCAGATACTTATTGAAAACAAATGAAAAAGGGAAGGCCTTTTTGCTCCACTGAGAGTTATATTGTCATCCACTATGGGAGTAGAAAATGTAAGCTAGCCAAGCTAGCCAATCAGCAAATGTTTTCTAAATTGGAGAGAAAAGGTTATTTTCCCACAAGACAAAAAATGATCTTCTGCGATAACTCACTACTGAATCATGATCATTTAGGCCTGGGGCTGCAGTTCAGTATCTCATATTTTTTTAAAATATGATGCCACCTGAATAACGACATTGGAGCTCATTTATTTCCCTACTAACTTCTTGCCTCACTTCGTAAACTTTGTAAAGCACAAAGACATGTAATTTTGTATCTGGCAGTTGGATAGACCCAAACCTCCTTCAGCATCAGAGATGAAAAACTAATTTGTTTTGCAACTATTTGCTTTAATATGCAACTATGTAATTCAGACAAGAATACAAGATTTAATGTTAAGTCCTATGGGGTTTATTCTGTCCCTTGGGGCAGAATTCACAATATAAGCCACAGTTAGCAACAGAAATTTGAGGCTCAGTTGTGGGCATAAGTCAAGGACTATCTACTTTTACTCACCTTGATGTTAGCTGCAGGAAGAATGGGATGGTGTTGATTCTTTGAAACAGATTTTGTTGCACATTCCTACAGCATATTTTGCTTTCATTTAAGTGATAAAAAAAACAAACTTATTAACAAATCATATCTTTAATCCAAACTTCTCAATGTTGGCATCTATATGGTCTCAACTGGTACCAGGTTCTCCTAGTCAAAGACAAACAGCATGATATGCCAAAGGACCATCATCACAGGGGACAGTTTCAAATCCAAAGCATCCAACTCTCTCCCACAATGTCACTGGTCTTATAGTCACATAAGCATAAGATGTCCCAAATGTGCTTTTTTTCAAGAGGCAACTGGATTTTCTGGTTTTTCTTTGAAGGCATTTCGCTTCTTATCCAAGAAGGTTCTTCCGCTCTGACTGGATGATAAGGAATGGAAGGATTTATACTCCTTGCAGACAGCTGGTCATTTGTATTCTTTTAGCAGATCATAAAGGTCACCTGGAGGTTTATCTGTGTCATCAGGATCATCTGAGTGGTACAAATTGGTGTGGAGCAGTATTGGGTTCCTACCTGGATGGTGGGGGGGAAGATGGGTGTTTCAGTAGGGGAAATGGCGATGCGTGTGCAGCTCTGGGTGACCGGCAAGCGGTCATGTGTGTCAGAGCAAGATTTGGCATCTGTGCATGTGCAGGAAGCAAAATCTCGCAAGAGGACATGTGGTTGCGTGAGATTCCGGCGATTTTCATGAGTGCGTGCAGAAAACGCCAAAATCTCATGAGTGCGTGCACCACCTTGTGAGATTTTTCTCCCTGCACTTGTGCAGAAGTCAAATCTTGCTCAGGTATGCACACACACATGCTGGAGATGCGGCGTGGCACACAAAGCACACCGGTAGCAACAGCAGCTGGCAACCTTTCACCAGTGTGGAACCTTCTATAAGAATGCAGATGACCAGTTGTCTGCAAAGAGTATAAATCCTTCCATTCCCCACCATCCAGTGAGAGTTGAAGAAGCTTCTTGGATAAGAAGTGAAATGTCTTCAAAGAAAAAACAAAACGTCCTGTTGCCTCTTGGGAAAAAAAGCACGTTTGGAGCAACCATGATCTGGATGACTTTGAATCTCCATAGACATAAGCATAAGGCAGTGTCTCTTCTAAAAAACGTCAAGCTGATCAGTATCTAAGCACGGTCAACCAACTGAAGAGTGGTCACACAGCAAATGCAACAGCAGGTCAGTGGAAATGGTGAGAGCCAAGAGATCATCCAAAGTCTAAACACCTAAGCAAGAGTAACATGCTATAATCCTGCTGCACTATACAGCATTCCTAGATTGGAGAGAATCAAGGAGGTGGACTCCCAACAGCAACTTTTTTATGAGCATAAAACGTATCAGGAAAGACTTAATGAACTCAATCTGTATAGTCTGGAGGACAGAAGGGAGAGGGGGGACATGATCGAAACATTTAAATATGTTAAAGAGTTAAATAAGGTTCAGGAGAGAAGTGTTTTTAATAGGAAAGTGAACACAAGAACAAGGGGGCAAAATCTGAGGTTAGTTGGGAGAAAGATTAGAAGCAATGTGAGAAAATATTATTTTACTGAAAGAGTAGTAGATGCTTGGAACAAACTTCCAGCAGACGTAGTTGGTAAATCCACAGTAACTGAATTTAAACATGCCTGGGATAAACATATATCCATCATAAGATAAAATACAGGAAATAGTACAAGGGCAGACAAGATGGACCATGAGGTCTTTTTCTGCCGTCAATCGTCTATGTTTCTATGTTTACTTCAGAGAAATCCATTCTGCTACTGATTTTTTCTGTTTTGATCTGAAAACCAGCAGACGATTTGCTTTGCTGTTAGCTCTAAGATTTCACTCAACCACAAATATATCAGAACAAGCTCATACAGATCAGATCTCATTTATAAGACAAAGGAGACATTAATCGTACCATTCATTCATTCATTCATTCATTCATTCATTCATTCATTCATTCATTCATTCATTTAGTTAGTCCAATACACAATGAGGGTTTTAGTGGTTCTATTCCCCATGGTAGGAGTGGGAAGATTCACCTGTCTTCACCCAACCTTGGAGGACAAAACACAACCCTCAAAGCCAAAGGAAAAGCACACATTATCTACCTCTTATTTAAAAAGCTCATCGGAGAAAAGAAATTCATCTTCCTGATTGGCTCCCTGGCATTTGATTTTCTTGGGCTTTGATTTTCTCTATCCTTAGATGAACAGGTCAGTTAATTTTCCTTTAAACCTTTCAGTGTCAAAGTGAAATAGAGTTTCCATTTTCAATACTGCGGCGAAGAAGAAAGATAGCCGAAGGGTCCAGATACAAAATTCAAGACCAGAACCAGCTCTTAAGATTCACTGAGAAGCTTGATAAACACATTGCAATAGTATTGGTTTCTTCCTAAGTGAAAGTTTGTATGCATTTATCTCTGTAGCTTTTGCCCAGCTGTTAATCATGGCTAACCAGGATTGGAAGAATCATTGCTTGGGGGTAAGGACTTGCTTTTAAGTAAGCGCCTGACTTAGAAGGGCCATTCCATGCATGCATCTAAGAATCCCTGCAACTTTTGTTCTAAGTTGTCTACGTTCAGACAGGATTCCAACTCACCAGTCAGGAACCCAAGCATTGCATGGAGTGCTGTGAGACTGCTTATTATTATCTAGAACAAGGGTGTCAAATTTGTGCTGTCACAGTGTAGTATGAGACTTATTGTGAATTTTTCCCCCTTCACTAAACGAGGGTTGGGCATGGCCAGTGCATGACGCATCCACCCCTACTCCAGAAGCATATGGCTGCTTCTGAGAGACGGTGCTTTTTGAAGGCACTCCAAATCAGAAGAAGCAGAATCCTAAGGTCAGGTCATTCACTCAGCTTCTCCCACAGTGAAGTCCCAGTGAGACTCTATTCTCATCAGAAAATGATGGTGACTGAATGACATGGGTGAAGGAAAAGTTCTTTGGGTAAAGCATGAAATCCCACATCCAAAAACTCACATTCTTGTCCTATTGTCAGGATTCCAAATAGCATCTGAAATTAAACCAGAGTCCAAGGCATAATCTTTCTCCAAGTTTCAATTTATTAGCAGAGCTAGGTTGGCACATCTGTGAGAAACCCGAATCTGAAGTCCTGTGGGTTTCTCCACCCAGTTGGAAGTTCATTCCCTTGTTCCCACACCCACAAGTTCACCATGTTGACCAGTCACCTTCTGCCAACGTGTATGTTACTCCCATCAGCTTCCAGGCAGGTGTCGAACAAAGGATGACCTTGAGAATCTAGAAGGAATTTGTTATGGCTACCTCCCTTCTCCCCGCATGCAGCAGCCCCTCCCAAATTCCCACAGCACTATTGCATTCTTATTTATTTATTTGTTTGTTTGTTTGATTCTATGCCGCCATTCTCAAAGCGACTCACATTATAATATGTGACAGGCCAAAGTCTCCAATTCAAACGATGGTTTTGGCCTGACACCTATACTACATATGGCAGCATTATACAGCTATTTAGATCTATGGGCAAAAGATTCGTATATGCTTATATACATAAGAATTGGGAGGTTATTAGTTTTGTACTGGGAGTCTATGCTTGTAAGCTGCCCGGAGTCATTGAAAGTGAGTTAGGCGGCCATACAAATTTTCTTAATCCACCAATAAAAATATTCTAGGATTGCTATGATTCATAGTTTACATCTCTGCTATTTTTTATGGGAGATAGTTTATACCTCATTGGAACTGCAAATCTGAGTGAACACAGAAACAACCAAAGGATGAACCGATTGCCATTAAGTTCAAAAAGCATTCAATTTATGCAAAATAAAATAGACCAAAAATATTGGGAGCTTGTTCATCAATTGATATATTCTTGTGGTAAGAATATGGAGCCAGAGAGTCTAAGCTATTGCAATAATAGGTTTAAATGAACAAGAAAAATGTAAGCACTAACTGTACACTCAGCTATAAAAAGCTCCATATATATTGATCCTGAATGGCTAATGTTGCATAGACGTACAGTAGCTGATTCAGCCTTTTGAGTAAAATCAGATTTTTGTGGGAGCTATTTTTTTAAAAAGTTCTTTATTAATATCGCTGCCAATACGCTTCTTAATTTTGCAAATGTCCTGTGCTTTGCAGCAGTCATTCACTTAGCTTGGCCATTTCCCCAAATGGAGGAGACAGCCAAGAACAAAGGCTAAGAATCATTTTAGCTTCTAATATGATTGAAGAGTCTCATATTCAATATGTAGTGCAGTAATCAGTAACTAAGGCTGGAGGATCCGGTCTATTGGAAAAGGCAGGTTTGGGAAGGTGGGAGTGGTACGATCATGGGGAAAACTGCTTGTTTCCTAGGCAACGCCCTTGAACTGGTTGCACCTCCCATATCCCTCTCAACAGATTCCAGGGACAGCAGTCAGGACCCACCCAGCATATTATGAACCACTGACAACTGAATGATTGCATGACCAAGAAATGAAACAAATGTAACAATGAAAAAAACGTCAGTGAGTCTTGTGAGCATGCAGAGGGGGAAAATAATTGGACAAAGGGTTAAGAATCAGGATACATATGGTAATATGTAGGAAAAGGAGATTAGCACAGGGAATAGAGCTTGAATGGTAAATTTCTATTTAAAAACAAATAAGTAAAGGGCATAAGCAAGTACTTGATGATATGTCTGCTTAAGACCCAGCAACTGTACAAATTTTGCATGTGGTTAATTGTCCCACAGGGTCAGCCTTCTCCAGATCCCGTCAACTAGACAATGTCGTTTGGCGGGGCCTAGGGGAAGAGCTTTCTCTGTGGGGGCCCCAGGCCTCTGGAACCAGCTCCCCCGGAGATTCGTACTTTCTCCTCTCTCCTCGCCTTCCATAAGTCTTAACACTCACTTATGTCACCAGGCCTGGGGTGATTAGATCTACCCCCTGGGCAACAAAATGCTATGTATGGTTGTGGTTCAAATGGACATGATTGATTTTTTAATAGAGCTAAGAATTTTAGAATAATTTATTTAATTGGATTTAACGCATTATATTGTATTGTTCTTTTCGATATGTTGTAAGCTGCCCCGAGTCTCCGGAGAGGGGAGGCATATAAATCCACTTAGAAACATAGAAACATAGAAGACTGACGGCAGAAAAAGACCTCATGGTCCATCTAGTCTGCCCTTATACTATTTTCTGTATTTTATCTTAGGATGGATATATGTTTATCCCAGGCATGTTTAAATTCATTTACTGTGGATTTACCAACCACGTCTGCTGGAAGTTTGTTCCAAGGATCTACTACTCTTTCAGTAAAATAATATTTTCTCATGTTGCTTTTGATCTTTCCCCCAACTTAATTCTTTGTGGATTACCTATCCTATTCTGGACTCCAGAGCCTGGACCAACATACATGTGGAAATGATGAATCATTCCATTTTATCTTCAACACAATCTTCTGATAAGATGAATGACAGAGGATTGTGGAAAGCAAACAGCTAGAATGTCAGGCCTGGAAGCCACCTTGAGCATTGGATCTTCAGGCCTGCAACATTTAGTGCTCTAAGAAACTGAGAGAGGGAGGTTGTATGAGTGGGGAACTGTAGTCAAAATAACATTCCTTTCTCCAGGAGTCAAGGTCATTCTGCCCTGCACTGGACAAATTTTGAAAAGCTGCTCCAGATCTGTGAAATTAATGCTTGCTTCTTCCGTTACAAAAAAATATTTTGGAGAAGCAAAATCCAGTTTTTGACAGAATATTTAGGTCCTCTATATCTGGTGACATTTGGAAGGATGCAAGCAATGCTTTTGACCTAAATCCTTGGCAAATGCTTTAAATTCCTTTTATCTGATTAATGAAAATAGTTATTTAGTCAAGGAGAAACCACTGCACTTTAACAAACTGCAAATGGTTACTGCCTTTAAAAAAAAAAAAAAGGTCTGGAAGCATGTTTTTCCCTGCTGAAAATGTATTCTGTTTAAAGGAACATAGAAAACACCTTACTGAATGACAGCAGATTTCTTCCATAGTTCTTTTACCATTACTACTCCTCTCTTCAGTTTATCATCATCATAACTTGATACATGGTAAGCTACACTAGAAATGGTCATTAAAAACAGGCTATGCATTTCAGACCCGCTAAAGTCTTGCTGGGTCACGTCAGCATTGTAGGAATATGCAAAGAACACCAGAAATGTATATATTCCCAACAGGGTCCCCCAAGATGTATAGGCCATCCCAGTTACTCAGCAGAAGCAAGCAGGCAGTCAGACTGCAGTGATATAGAAAGAATATGTTGTAGACAGATGATCACATCAGTAATAACAGCTAAGGCATCAATCCATACTGCATAGTAGAAGGCAATGATAAATTGGTCCAGCTAAGCTTGTCGTAAAAGGTATTTCAATATTAAACACTCTGGAAACATGCAAACATAATCTGGAAAATATATAAGTACATAACAACTTAAATAATTATTTATTTGCATAAGAAATATGGAGTTGTAAGCTTTCAAACATGGCTATCTCGCTTTGCTGTAGTAAGAAATAAACATTCGAGCTGTTGTTTTGTCAAAGCAATGTAAATTTTTCTTGCACTCAGGTAGCACCATCCCATTTCAATTTCATTTATAGAAAGCTTTCCTTCTATGACCATTTTGATAAACACTTGAGAGTCTGTGCTGTGAAACCCTGATGTAGAAGTCATTATCTGGTGCTGCAGCACTACAGTATCACAACACAAATGTTGAAGGATTCTTTTCCTTTTCACTTTTGGATAGAAGAAGAATCACCTAACAAAAGGGCATTTGGCATAAATAGAGTTTGTGTGTTTAGCACATTCTCTTTACATTCCCTCTGATGTCGCAAATTTTACAGAAAAGTGAAAAAAAGCCTTACGACAATTGAGCCCAACATTTCATAATTAAGCAAGACAGTTGTTGTTAAAGTGAGTTTTGCCCCATTTTACAACCTTTCTTCTTGCCATGGTTGCTAAGCGAAGCATTGCAGTTGTTGAATTATTAACATGTTTGTTAACTGGATCTAGCTTCCCCATTGACTTTGCTTGTCATAAGGTCGTAAAAGGTGAGTACATGTCCCAAGGTACTGGGACATGTTATGTCCCAAGGTACTGGGACATGTTATGTCCCAAGGTACTGGGACATGTTATGTCCCAACATACTGGGACATGTTATTTTATAATGCAGCATTATAAAAACATGCCAGTTCCCATGCATTCAAATTTTGATCACGTGACTGTGGGAATGCTGCAATGGCCATTCATTTTTGGGTTTTGGGTTTTTGCTTCTGCACAGAAGCTGAGTTTACGGCACTGCACATGCACCACAATTTTGTTTTCGTCTTTTTTTGGGGGGGGCCTATTTTTTGCTTGTTTTTTGGCACTGCGCATGTGGACGTGGACCCGCATGGCAGTGCCATCCAAGGCACAATATGCACACAGCCACGCAATGTGGAAGGAAGCAAACCGGCGGCGAGGTAAGTTAGAATCCACCTCTGGTCGTAACCCTAGCTAGAACCACTTGTAATATAATCAAACCCTTTATAAACAGAGTGAGTATTTGGGTGGACTTAAGTGTTTGGTAAAAATATACTCAGGGATCTGTTGCTACCTTTTTTGCTAAGTGGTATTGCTCCCCTCTTGAAAACTGGCGATCATATTTCACATTGTTAGTTATTATGCTCAGCTACCTGAACCGTCATGGCTATTCCAGAGTCTGCACAATCAGAAATTTCTGATTGGAACACAGTCTGATTTCACTTAGGACAGTGATGGTGAATCTTTTCAGCACCGAGTTCCCACACCGGAACTGACTTGCATGCGGGTGTAGTTGAACGTACTGGAGCGCCAGAAACCCAAAGACCAGCTGGCCAGCATGCACATGCCTGTTTTGGCCATTTTCCAGGCCATTTTCAGGCCGCTTTTCAATTCATTTTTGGTCTGAAAAATGGCCTGAAAGCTGTCTTTCATTTGGCTGTTTCCAGGATGTTTCCCAGTGCTCCCGTGCCTGTGATGATTGGCATGCACACCGGAAATCAGAAGATGAGATGGCAATGGCATGTGTGCCCACAGTGAGGGCTCTGCGTGCCACCTCTGGCACCCGTGCCACAGGTTCTCCATCACGGACTTAGAGAATTTGATGCCAAATTTTAAATATAGGAATCCATGCCAAAATTACCATTAGAAATCAACAAAAATTTTCCCTTCTCATTTGAGAAAAGAGGATGATTTTTTTTTTAGATTTAATAATCTCAGCTAAATGCAGTACACATCAGACAAATAGATTTATGTGTATGTATCTTTAAATTCGATACTATAACAGGAAATTGGAAAACTGGTCTGTCAGAAATCATGTTAATATTTAATATTAATCATTATGTTCAGAGGCAGTAAAGCTCTGATTACCAGAAACAGGGGAACAGCAAAAGACGCTTAGCCCAGAAATATTCAGTAATCAACTGAAGAGATAAAATGACGGACTCTGAGATGCTTATTTTTTTTTATAACCCCTTAAAGTATGTATACAGTACTATAGATTTCTGTTTCTTAAAAAACAGCACGCTATGATACTAAGCTTCTCAGAGTGATATGCAAAGTAACTATTATGTATTCATAACTGTAGTCATTCATTACCCATGAAAGTTTAATCAAGTGATTGCACAGTTTTATGTAAGTGAGCTATAGCATGATTCAGTTATCAAAGTTTTAAAAATAAATTCTGTGTAATGCCGTTTTAGTAGCTCGGAGCTCATTTAAGCGTGTCACATGAATTTTTTTCTCATTAATAAATTATATTATTATTTTCCCACGGTATTTTATTAAAATGTACTTTAAAAATATAGATATATTCTCTTTACAGATTGCAAGCAAAGATGCTTTTGGAGAATACCCTCATTTTCCCAAGCAAGACATAACAGTATGACCTCAGTGCCCAAATTATGTTGATAAAATGGTGTGGGAGATAAAGCAGACAGGAAGGCTATTATTCATCAACAGAACAAACAATTTGTTTTATAAATATTTTATCCCCTGTACATTATTGCATTGGGAGCCACAACTGTATGCAGCCATAATTATATAGGAAAGAAGTTTAGAAATGCAAACCAAATTGAGATATGTATACACATGAGTGTGAAGGGATATGAATGAATAATAAATATGTCAGCTCATTATCTGATTGAACAATGTGCACAATCTCTTTAGTAAACATATAAATGATGAAATGTCTTTGAAGTGGATATTTAGCATGGGACTGGGGCAGGAGAGAGAATAACTGAATGCAAAATAAATAAAATAAAAATTGTAAACAAGTCATCATCTTATTTATGGGATATATGGCTTTGTTACTTCTGAGTCCTTCTAAATAAAATGACAAATTAAAGACATTAAATTTTCAAAAGAAAGATTCAAGGCTGAGCCGTGCTTCTAAATATTTGCACTGCCACCAAAATGATTTGAAATCAAACGAGAGATAAATCCTCAGCATTACACAAGATGTACTAAACAAGACACGCATTAAAGGAACGGGAGTACATTAGGCAATAAAGAAGTAGCAATTCACTACTGAAATGTTTTCAGCAAACTAACTACAGTGGTACCTCGACATACAAGTTTAATTCGTGCCAGAGCCGAGCTCGTATGTCGATCAATTCGTATCTCGAACCAATGCATTTAGATTTGGCTTTTCGCGCCGAGATAACTGGAAAAAATGGAATTCTTGCGCCACCTAGTGGACACTCAGCTCGTATCCCGAATTTGAGCTCGGGTGTCGAACAGAAATTTTGCTCGCGTCTCAGCTCGTAACTTGGAATACTCGCATGTGGAGCAGCTCGTACCTAGAGGTACTACTGTAATTCTTTCATCCAGTTTTTGTGGCACACCAGAATCTACTCACTAGGATATTGAACAAGTTGGCTTCCAGAGACCCATGTATACAATTCTGGTTTTTCAAGTCATACAGGAAAATATTCCACATTCCTTGTTTACAAATCATAATATCCAGTTAAAAACAAGACCTATGATCCTTTGATATATTTTGTGCACAATATATTTTTGTTTCTGTAAACCAGGTATCTGAGCTTTATTTAACACCTCCCCATCCCCCACCCAATGGATTCCAGATTGCAATTCCTGCCACTGAGTTTTGTAACTTATGTTCTAAGGGCGGAATCAAGCACGAGACCTTAAAAACACAAGTCTTGTACAAAAAAGAAAAAGAAAAAGGAAGAAAAGTGGAAATCTTGCTCTCGTCTTCTTTTGTCCTTGTTCCACATGGCCAAAGTTATGCTTTGCTTATTCCCAATTCAGTAGGGAGCAAAGAGGATAGATGCTGGAGTAGCTCGGAGAGGCCCGTGTCCTGCCCTTAGGAGTGCTGTGGGTATTGCAGGAGCCTGGAAGAGAGCAGCGGAGGGTCGTGGTGGGAGAGTCAGAGCCGTGGACACTGCCGCAGCGGCGGCAGCAAGGGGAGAGGAGAGAAAGGCAGGTGCCAAAGGCTTAAGGAGATCTTTTTGGAAGGCCAGCTTTGCCTACAGAAAAAGAAAGGAAAGAAATACTGCTATGAAATGGTTGATCCCCCTCCCGATATATGGCGCTTGTTCAAAAGGTTTCCTGACACAGCTTTTAATTTCCTGCTCTTGTCCCTTCACCTTTCCTTTCTCGATTTCAGCAGGAGAGGGAGGCTAAAAACAGCTGCAGCATTTCCTATCCCTTCTAGTGTCACATTTAGCTGCTGGCGTTATCAGCAGAGCTTCCTGGATGAGGTTTGGGTTTTGCTGCATTCCGTTAATGCAAGATAGGGAGTCCTATGCTATATAACAGTTAAAATGGCAATGAGATCAAGGTTAACCACAGAGAGAAGTATACCCTGAGCACTTGGGAAATGATGGCACCTATTCCAATAAAGCACAGTAGCATCACAGTCAGTGACAGTGTAGCATCTTGTGTTTAAAGAAAAAAGGGGAGGTGGTTTGGTTGTTTACTTGTAGATGTAAATTAGGTACTTATCTGGGGCTTATGCTGAAGCATGTCCCTATTACGACTTCAGCTTTTACACTGAGAAACTAATAAGCTAATAAAACCTGAAGTACTTCAATTTCATTTTTATAATAAAGGAGGCATATTAGTTTTTTGTTTGTTTTTAAAGGTCAGCTAAAATGTGCTGTACATTAAAATTGAAAATAAGTGTACCTTGAACACTCCTGACTTTTTTTTTTATTTTAAAAAAACCAGCTTCGTGAAAAATAATTGCCGCTGAATTTGGTGGAGGGGCTACTTTTGAGGAATGCACACAAATCTCTTTTCTAGACATACTCATGAATGTAGGGAATGGTAATCAAAGCTTTCAATACGATAAGCACACCAGGCAATACTTACCGCTAGAATGTTTGGATTACGCTGTAGTTTGTTATAAGGACTGTATTTTGGTTTTGTGGGTTTCCCTGCAACTTTGTCCTTGTGCCTTCTGCTAGAAATGTGCTGAAAAATCAGTACAAATGTTTTGTTTAAATAACCAATAACTGTAACCAGAGTATAGTCTCCAAGTAAACATCTCTATTTATTTCAGGAGAAAGTAAGTTGATGAAAGGTCAGATAGGTATTTTATAATGGATATAAAAAGTCTACACATCCCTGTTAAAATAGCAAATTTTTGAGGTGTAAAAAAATGAGACTAAGATAAATCATTTCAGGATTTTTTCTACTTTTAATATAACGTATAAGCTTTACAATTCAATTGAAAACTGAACCCTTTGAAGGGGAAAAACTAACAATAAGAAACAAGAATAATGTTGCTGCATAAATATCCACATCTTCTTTTAAGAAGGGATGTGGCTGTGTTGAGAATTAACCCATCACATTCAACCTGGTGTTAAACAATAGTCAGTACACATCTGCCATCCATTAAAGCCCATATAAAGTTAAGCAGTGCTAGGATTTTTCTGACATTTACTTAGTTGCCTTTTACAGAAAAAGCCCTGGTTTGCAAAGAGCTTATAAAGCATCAAAGGGCTCCAAATGTTGGACAGCATCAACTGGGAGAAAAAAAACCCCACCCCAAGGCATTGGATATACAGTGGTACCTCTACTTACGAACTTAATTCGTTCCATGACTGGGTTCTTCTGCTTTTCCCATAGGAATCAATGTAAAAGCAAATAATGTGTGTAAGTCCATCCCAAAATTCACCTCTTTTGCCTTATTACCACTGGCATTCTGATCCTTGTTCGGGGGCGGGTGAAGGAGGAGCCCTGCTGCCTCCTTCTCCGTTTCCTTCCCCTTCTTTTCTCCCCCTCCTCCTTTCTTCCTTCTCCTTCTCCTCTTCCTCCTCCCTTTCTTCTCCTCCTTCTCCTCCTTCTCCTCTTCCTTCCCGTCCTTTCTTTCTCTTCCTCCTCCACTGGCGTCCAAATGACCACCCCCGTCAATTTACCAATGCTGTTGACCATTAACAAACATTGTCTAAATATTTTCAGCATGATGACAAGGGCTTTGAAGGCATAACTCTGAGCTGAGTTTAGTTCTAGTAGTTTGTAAGAGTAGACATGTGAGATTTTTGATCCCTTTTGATCAAGGGATTTAGCCTGTATGAAATTAAATGATACTAATAAACTGAATAAATATGTAATATGTACAAAAGACATACCTGCTTCAGCTGAATTTCTGAATTGACGTGGACGTCACAAATCTCACAATGAAAAGTTTTGTTCTGTAGTCCTGAACCCATACTAGTTCCATGAGTCTTCAATCTGGATCCAGGCCGAGGATAAGATTTAATTGGACCAGCACCATTCCTAGCTTCAACCATTGTCTTGTGCTTGGAACCTGACAAGTCATTATTACAAAAGAATCAGAAAACTTTAATGAGGAAACAAACATTTTTAGTCATTGAAACATTTCTATCCTTTCCTAGATTTTTTGGTAAATAAGTAAATATAAATTAAAAAATATGGTGGATCTCAGTCCTTTTTTATACAGTGCTCTGCAGGTTTTGGAAATTTTCAAGGCACTTCAGTAGTTATTCACACAGCTATGAGACTGTTCAGGAACTCCTAGTCTCTACTGGCACTATTCAAATGATTATTGCAGGTCCAATCCAGAAGTTGGTTCCTCCCGGTTCACACCGGTTCTATAGAACCATTAGCAAACTGCTGGTGATGTCACAGATCCGGGGCTGATGGTACCGGTCTGTGGATGCCGCCATCTTTTGGGGGGATTTCTTTTTGCTTTTGCGCATGCACAGAAGTTGAGTTTCCAGCACTGCGCATTCGCTGCCATCTTGGTTTTGTGAATTTTCAACACTGCCTAAATCATCCACACCTTTATAACAAATTCCTGATTCCTGAAAATTATACCCATTTTCCATCCTTTTAGAATGTTTTAAAACACTTTTTAAAAGTGTTCTCGAAAATATATATATATTAATGTAAATAAAATCATGAAGTAAAACAAGTTGCTCAACTTTTTTTTGAGCTGATTCTTTTGATTTCCATTCCCTAATAGTTCTAATGAGTACAAATTCATTTTTATTTTACTCTTTGACATATCATTACCATTCCCACAGATATTTAAAATTCTCCTTCCAGCATTCTTGCATTTTAGTTTTTTCCTCAATATTTAATCATTTTTATTTTTAATGCCATTCACTCTGATTAGCACTCTTCATCCACATTTAAAACAGTTTTTTTTTAAAAAAAAATTATATCCAAATTATTCTGCATTTTGTACTTCTTGTACACAGAAATAATCTTACACCTTTAAACTATGTATTTTAAGACAGCAGATTTTTTACTGGGATATTAATTTCTATTACCTTTGAACCTCCAAAGAGTACCATCATGTATATCCATCTGTGTCACTTGGCACACTTACTCCCAGATCACACTTATTCAGGATGCTGTTGCACAATTCTTTCACCAATGCCATGCCTACTTCCTCTATTATTGCCATTCACATGCAACTATCTCTAACCTATGGCTTCTTTCCTTCATATGCACCCACAAGAACTATAATGATACTAATTCCAATTCATATTTTTCCTATACTTTTAAATTCAAAGTTAATACTTTGATTTATAGTTCAAGTTACACCTACCATTTTCCTGCATGCATTCAGCAATTCCATGCCTCAAGATGAGATCAATTCCATTCTAATTTTCTTACATCCTTCCCCTTTTTTCAGTTTCACACAAAATAATTGTTTTTCTTTTAATATATAATTCCTGCATAGTATTTATAATGTATTTCTATCAACATTCCAAGTTGCAATCTTCCATATGTCACCAAGTGGATCCACAGATATAGATCTCTGCTATCCATCATGGCTTTGGTTAATTAAGACCAAAGAGGTCTTTATCTATGGGCCCACTGCAATAACATAATGCTTTCTAGTAAGATGTGGGGGCCATGTCTGCTTTTTAACCTCAAGCTGCTTGACTTCCATATGTAAACCAAGACAAGCTAGTCATGCAGGTAACCCAAAGAGAAGATTACTAGCCATTGGTGTATTTGTTCTGTTCATGTACTGATTATGTCAATCAGCCAGTGGGCCATAGACACAAGCAAAGCTTGGTTTTGCCTAAAGCGTATTTGCACTATTGTAAGCAAGCCAGATTCTCTAATACTTCACAGCAAATAACACTTTGTTGCTTGCATTCTACCAGTTAGGAGATATATGCAATATATTGAAATTCATAGGGATGGAGGAACAATCGCTTTTCTCTTCTAAATCACTGTTATAGCAGAAGATACATTTTTCTGAAAGTTTTCAAAAAGTCAATTTCGAATACTGTACAGAGATCAATCACCTGTGTTTCTTTTACAACTTGAATATGAAGAAGTGCAAAGATGATTCAGCAGGTACAAAGATTCACCAAATCCTTGCAGCTGAGCTTTCAAAGGAAACATTAGCTCTAAACACAGTAAATTGGCCATTTGTGGTAAGTCTGTTAGTCACGTGTATGATGCTTAGAATTTCTGTTTTACTCTTTGCGATAGAGGTAGCATTGCAATAACTATGGTGTAAGGACTAGGGGTGGAGGGATTCAGGAGTTCAATAGTCTCTTCTATGTTGACCATGGAAGCTGAGTAACTTTTAGTCAATCGCTAAGCACAATTTACCTTACAGGTTTGTTGTACGGTAAGAATAAAAGTATTATGGACATTGCCTTGAACATCCAGAGAAAATACAAAGCACAAATCTAGTATAAAAACAGAATTATGCAAGTAGAATAGGAGCAAACTGTTTTTTGTTTTTTGGTTGGTTGGTTGGTTGCTTTAGGAATCCTGTTTAGCATTCTAGTCCCAGTATTCTCTTTAACTCTAAAAAATTCTAAAATTAATTCCAGAACTGGAGTGTGTAGTTCCTTCAATCATTTTTATGCCTCTCTGCCATCTACTGATTCAAAGTATGATTAATTAAAATTGAAACACTTAATTGATTTGCATATGTGCTTTTGTGTATTAGCACAATACAAGCAGAAACTTAATACAACTATCATACTTTATTTTTTATTTTTAAAATAAAAATAAAATGACAAGAAATCCCAGATAATTGGGCAGACAAGGGGGTAGTCTTCAGACCACATGTGAAGGTCTACAGGCCTAAAGGGCACAAGCTTGCATAGGGTAGGAGCAGCCCTCTTCTCTTTCTGTGTTCCCCTTCACCCTATTTGCCCCCTTCCTCCGTTCCACCTTCCCACGCACCGGAACGCTGAGGTAGGATCAAATAACTTCTTAGAGAGCTCTAAACTGATTGCTTATATAATTACATAATGCAATTCTGTCTTTTCCTAAACTATCTTTTTATTTTGCATAACATTATATGAAGAAGAATCTAAATACAGTATATGATTATGAATTGTCTCCAAATGAAAAACCACCTTCTTTATTGATTCTTATAGCAACATTACTTTTGGTCCTGATACATGGGACAAACAGAGCAGGCTTGCATTTCTATGTATTTCCCAACTTCATAGCAAAAGAATTACTTATTTAATACTTTTTTTGTTATACTGTCTATTTCTAACCCTGGCTAAAAAGGTTGAGGCCAACCTTATGGCACATAATTATAATCATATATTAGTTCTAGCCTTGCTTTTATATTAGGAGACCCAAAGTTTAATCAAAATATTCTCCTTTTTTTTTGGCAATCAATTTCCTCCTATTGGATTGTGTGAGTGTAGCCATCCTGTAGAGAAATATGTGAGAAAACATTGGCAAAATCATAGTAGAGAATGAATCCTGGCAAAGCTGGTAAGTAGAATACCAGCTAACGTCTTTTCATTTTAATTACAGCTTTAGTAAGATGTATCGCAACAGGTCTTCTTGAAATCTTAAGTACTGAGATGTGATTTGGAGAATGTCTTCCTCATATTAGGATGTAAAATACAGGGCTGAGAGAAACCATTTATCTGGACAACAAGGGCATTCATGGAAAATAGGTTTATTAAGCATGTAATAGTGTAACCAGATGAATAAGATCTTCAATAAAGAACAGAATTTATGCTTCCTGGACTGTCGAAAGACAGGATGCTAGTAATTGCCACAATATATTTTAAATAAAACATCTTTTCCTTTTCAAGGAAAAAAATGACCCGACACACAAAATGTTACATGCACTGCCTAAATTTTCTAAAACATAGATTTATGCATTAAAATATTTAGTTATTTCTGGAAAAGACTCACCTGTGTTGTGTGCTTCTAACTGAGATAAAGAATTCACAGCCACTTTGCATAATGAACAATACAGTAATTTTTTGGCTTTCTCCTCTTCGGATTCAGCAATGGCAATTGTAGTCCCATTTGTGCTCTTGGAAGAAACTGGCCACAAAGGTGTGGTTATTGTAGCTGCTGCTGCTGCTGCTACTGCTGCTGTACTGGCAGATTCGGATATAAAGGTGACCGCTTCAACCCTTGAGAGTTGACTAGAGTCATTAGCTTTCGGAATTGCCCTGTCTTAAAGAGAAGGAGATAAAGAATGAATATGGGGCTGACAATTCTAGCAATACCATTCCAGCAATTCCTCTAAGCCAGTGGTACCCAACCTTTCTTTGGCCATGCCCCACCCAAGCATCTCTACAATCCTGATGCCCCCCCTTCCCATGACATATAATTGTAACTATTCAAAAAGTGAACTACAGTGAACCCTCGATCATCGCGAGGGTTCCGTTCCAGGAACCCACGCGATGATCGATTTTTAGCGAAGTAGCGGTGCGGAAGTAAAAACACCATCTGCGCGTGCGCAGATGGTGTTTTTGCTTCCACTGCCGCCCGCCCTTCGCCCGCCCACCCCGTTGCTCGCGCCCAGGCTCGCGCGCGCTGCCCGCCCGCCCACGCTGTTGCCGGCTCCGCTTCCCAGCTGGGAGGCGGAGGTGAGGTTTCCCGCGCGCACGGGCTTTCCCCAGCAACGCGCGCAGAGCTAGGGTGTCCCCAGGCTCGCGCGCCGCTGCCCGCCCGCCCACGCTGTTGCCGGCTCCGCTTCCCAGCTGGGAGGCGGAGGTGAGGTTTCCCGCGCGCACGGGCTTTCCCCAGCAACGCGCGCAGAGCTAGGGTGTCCCCAGGCTCGCGCGCCGCCGCCCGCCCACCCACGCTGTTGCCGGCTCCGCTTCCCAGCTGGGAGGCGGAGGTGAGGTTTCCCCAAGCGCGCGCGCTTTCCCCAGCAACGCGCGCGCGCTGGGAAGCAGAGCAAGGGTGTCCCCAGGCTCGCGCGAGTCGCCCGCCCACCCACGCTGTTGCCGGCTCCGCTTCCCAGCTGGGAGGCGGAGGTGAGGTTTCCCCAAGCGCGCGCGCTTTCCCCAGCAACGCGCGCGCGCTGGGAAGCAGAGCAAGGGTGTCCCCAGGCTCGCGCGAGTCGCCCGCCCACCCACGCTGTTGCCGGCTCCGCTTCCCAGCTGGGAGGCGGAGGTGAGGTGTCCCCAAGCGCGCGCGCTTTCCCCAGCAACGCGCGCGCGCTGGGAAGCAGAGCAAGGGTGTCCCCAGGCTCGAGCGAGTCGCCCGCCCGCCCACGCTGTTGTCGGCTCCGCTTCCCAGCTGGGAGGCGGAGGTGGGGTTTCCCGCGCGCGTGCCGCCCGCCCGCCCACGCCGTTGCTCGCGCCGCCGCTGTCTTACCGGGGCAAGAGGGGGAAGACCCAGGGAAGCCTCTGCCCGGCGGGGAAACTCCACCATCTACGCATGCGTGGAAGGGCACGCATGCGCAGATGGTGGAGTTTACTTCCGGGTTGAAAACTCGCGATATAGCGTTTCGCAATAATCGAGATCGCGAAACTCGAGGGATCACTGTACTACATATGCAGAAGAAGACTAAAAGGCCATTAGCTTGGTTTAAACAAGGATCAAATTTCCCCCATTAAAAATAAAATTGCTCCCCTGTGGGGTGTGGGCCCCACATTGGGAATCACTGCTCTAAGAAGTCTTCCTTAATCTATGGCCCTCATAATGTATTGATGCTGTAATTCCCAGAAATCCCAACTTGCCAAAGGTCACGCTGTCTGGAAATTCTTGCCCTGAGACACTTGGAAGGCATGAGGTTGACAAAGGCTAATTTCTTATATCTTTCACAGCAATTTTTTAAAGAGGAAAATCTTACATTAATCAGAGTTTGATGGAATTCACCTCAAAAATCTCAAGTAGCTCATGAAGCAAAAATGATATACTGTACTTAAATAATCAATGCCCATATTCTTAAAATAATAATGCCGGGTTTTTTATTCAGCTTACAGCTATATGAAGAAAAGCATCTGTAAAATAATTATATTGGACAGAATAGACCTTTCTAACTTGCCTCATAAGGGGTGGGATTTTTTGAAGCTTACTAGTAACGTGAGAATGAGCCAAACTGAAACAAAAATTAACAATTGATCTATAGACCATATGATAGAAATCCTTCCACTTTTTAATGCAACAATCTGTCCCTTCATCTGCTTGTAGTATATTGCATTAGACCAGGGGTATCAAACTCGATTTGACTGAGGGCCACATCAAGGTTGACCTTGGTGGGGCCAGGTGGGCATGGCCAGGGTGGACATGGCTGCTTTCAATGGATTGCAGGAGGCCGTTGCAGCTGAAAACCAAGCTTCATTTTCACTGGCAGAGGCACCGCAGGCCAGTCCTTCACTGTTTCCAGGGCAGCCTTGTGAGCCAGATCTAAGCACCCCATGGGCTGGATTCAGCTGGCAGGCCTTAATTTGACACCCCTGCATTTAACTGTCCACTTAAGTTGCCTATTTTCTTAGCTATTCTAAGGCTGTTTCTTACATGAAATTTTACAAAATTGAAAATTATTATCCAAATGTTATAAGTAAACTCAAAGCCTTGAACAAACAGAGCTTCTTGAGATATGAGTTTAGAAACATCTTCAAAGGAATTATATTGCTATTTCTCAAAGGAGGTGGTTTAGATTGTTCTTCTGGGGGAAAAGAGAACTTCCCTAAGAATTGCAACACACACACACACCCTCAGGTTAACACTGGCATTCTAGCAGCTCTTCCCCATCAGGGGAGGTCTTTGCCTTCTGGTGTTAATTCCATGCCATGGGAAAACTTGCTCTTGCGTCTTTGAAATGTGATTCCATTCACAAGGATTCAACTCAGCTTGTGTCATGAGACAAGGGAATGTGTCTGTATGGGGGCCAGCTGTTTCCAAAAGGATATGCTGTCCTAAAGCAGGCCAGGCAAAAATTGGCAGAGAGGTAATTTCACTGTAATTCCTAAGGGCACTACAACATGGATATCATATGACCTTTCTGCTTTACATTGATTGCCAGTTTATTTTTGAAGAGATAAAAAATGGACAAGCTGCTTCTAGATGAGTTAATTCTTCCAAGTGACTGGGCCCAAGTTACTGAGGGATTTAAAGTTAATAAAGACTTAAACCACTTGGGCCGGTTAACTTGAAATATCTTTTTCAGGATGTCTGTCTCCTCCACAGCTCACTGAAGCTATCTATCTAAATGCTTTGCCTAAGAATTTTGTCTTTATGAAAGCATAGAAGTTAGGTCTCATATAAAGTTGCTTTTCTTCTTCAGAATTTGCTTCCTTGATAAGAGGCCTAACTTAGTTTTGGGTTTTTTTAATGGTCTTGAGACAATCTCTTGGGCAGGCAGAATTGTAATAATTAATTTTTAATACTGATTCCTTAGGTTTAGTAGTTATCTTTTTATTGTTGACCAGGAGACATTTTGCTAATCAATGGTTTAAGAAAGATTCATGATAATGAATATAATTTATGATGCAGGATTTTGCACGTAACTGCAGCCATGACTGAATGTTCATTGTTATAATATAATTGGTCAATTTTTTTGATCTATCTATCTATCTATCTATCTATCTATCTATCTATCTATCTATCTATCTATCCATCCATCCATCCATCCATCCATCTCTCTAAAATAGAATTCTTTATTGGCCAAGTGTGATTGGACAACAAGGAATTTGTCTTTGGTGTTTATTTATTTATTTATTTATTATTTATTATTTGGATTTGTATGCCGCCCCTCTCCGAAGACTCGGGGCGGCTCACAACAGTGTACATAAAGAATAAAATACATTCATCAAGAATAAAAAGATACAACACTTAGTGATAGTCAAGGCTACTAATAAGTAATCAAATTGTACTAGGAAACAAATAAAAACAACATAAATTGAAAAATAATAAACATTCAATTTCTTTTACTTTGGATTTAGCTGAGATGTATACAGCCTGACTACTCTCTTTTAAGGAAAGTGATATTACCCAAAGTACAGAAGAAAGGTACCACAAGAAACAATTAATAGAAGAAATTAAAAACCAAAGGATCAGAGAAAAAGAAATATAATCTAATCTCTTTACACCCACACCATTCCTTTCTATCCTTGCAAAACATCCTCATTTGCACCACATGGAATTCTATGCATCAATTCACACACTGCATTTGTTATTCAAATTTATTTCCCCTTTTTTGAAGATATTATCAGCCCCATCCAACCATGACTTCTCAAGTTTTCTGTCTTCTTTCAATCTTTTCATTCTTAATGTAATTATTGTGTGATTTGATCTTCATTAATTCTCTGCATATTCTATGTATATGATCAAAGAACCTCAATGTACTTCTTTCATACTAATTGCTAACTTTTGGATTCATATTCACTCAGCACCCTTTAATTCTTAACATTCTCTCTTCTTGTTTCATCAACGGCATTGTAAAATATCTATCAAATCAAGGCTGATTCAGCCTTCCATCCTTCCAAGGTGGGTAAAATGAGGACCCGGATTATATTGTACATATAAACAAACAAACAAACAAACAAACAAACAAACACCCCATTCTCACTGCATTCAACATGCTGCTTTGTTTCTTCTGACATATCCAACTCTCAGATTCATACAATAAAGAGTGTATAAACATCCTTATACATAGCCATTTTTGTTTCTTTTGACAAAGATTTATTTCTTGCAAAAGAACAACATACCTTCCTATCCAAATTTGCACCTACAACTTAAAAAAAATATTTTAAAATTTGTCCTTGCATTTTTCCATCTTTCATAAACTGCCTGCTAAAATGCCCAAGTTAATAATTTCTTCCCCTTTTTTTGCCATGTACTGTATGTATAACTTCCTACTGTTCACATTCCTTGTTTATTTAAATTATGTATTTTATCTGTCAATACAATTACTTTGATGTTTGATGCATTGGTTTTTCCACCCATGCTACTCAATGCAGTATGAAATCCAATCTAATATTCACTGTAAATAATTCAGACCTTCAGCCAACAAAGTTCTTTCTGCATACAAAGGTCTGTACATATTTATATCTCCAATAAAAAACACCTCTTTGTCAATATAGTAATTTTGTCTTATTCTACATCCTTTATTCCCTCAATAATTTACCTATTCAGTATAGATGCCCTATAACAGTGATGGTGAACAGTGTTGGGTGAACCAAACCTGCAAAGTTCGGGTTCGTGCCAAACTTTGCAGTGTTCGGCATGCCGAAGCCGAACTTTTTAAAAAGTTGGGGTAAGGTTCTGGTTCGGCGTTTGGCTGAACGCTGTGAAACGCCGCCACCCAGAAGGAGAGTGGGGAATCCCATCGTGGGATTTCACACCTCCTTTTGCTTGCGAGAAACAAAAGGAGGTGGGAAATCCCACTATGGGATTCCCCACTCTCCTCCCGGGTGATAGCGTTTCGTGGCGTTCAGCCAAACCTGAACCTGAACTTTACCCAAACTTCACCTGTACTTTTAGAAAAAGTTCAAAAAAGCGCTACTGCTGTTTGGGTTCGGGTTCAGGTAAAGTTTGGGTTCGGCGAACTCACCTGAACTTTACGGCAAAGTTTGGGTGAGTTTGCCGAACCCGAACTTCTTGAAGTTCGCCCAACACTAATGGTGAACCTTTTTTTCCTTGGGTGCCAAAAGCATGTGCATGCTCGCTATTGTGCACATGCCAATGCTCATACCCAAATTCACTGCCGCCTGCACATGCACCTGTGATCCCCCATGCTGCCCTGCCCCACGTGCATGCATGCACGATCCCCACCGCTCCCCCTTTTTCCAACTTCAGGTGGACCGGATAGACCCAATTTTCACCTTCCCCAAGTTCGAGAGGTTTCCTTGGACCCTGGAGAGGGTGAAAACAGCTTCTCCCGCTTCCCCAGAGGCCCTCCAAAGGTTGAAAACGCCCTCCCAGAGCATCCATGCAAGCTGAAAATCAGCTGGCTGACATGCATATGCGCACTGGAGCTGAGTTAGGGCAATGGCTCACGTGCTGGCAGACATGCCATAGATTCACCATCACTACCCTATCACATTCAGTAACCAACGTAAATTCTCTATTTATTGCATAATTCTACCCTCTTCATTTCATCATATGCTTTTTAAAAATCAATAAGCATATTGTAATTTACTTTCCCACCTTTCTTAGCAACATGTCGAAGAGCAAAAATCTACTCTGCATGCCCCCTGCTGAGCAAAATATCATATTGCATTTCTGAGATTTTGCTCTTTATCACCCCATATATCTTTTTGATGAGAATTCTACTGAGCACTTCCCAGAAATACTTAACAAACTAATCTCCATTTACCTTTGCTATTTTTTCTTTGTATAAGTGAACAATAATATTGTTAGAATCATCAGGCAAAGCATGTGGTCTTCACAGGTTAAACAAATTGGGTAACTATTTCATAAGCAAACTACCTCCATATTTGTAAACTTCTCCGGTTATATTACCATCTATACCTACAGTCTGACCAATTTTGAATGTTGTCATTTAAGCATTTATAGCTTTACATTAACTCCTCCCCCCCTTGAACACCTGAATCTAAACTGGCAAGAGTCCAAATCAAGGGTGTCAAACTCAATTTCATTGACGGCTGCATCAGTGTTGTGTTTGAACTCAGGGGTCTGGGCATGGTCAGGGTGGCTGTGGCCAGCTTAACATCACTCAGTTAAGCCTGAGCACTCTGCTAGTGAAAACAGGCTCCCGAGCTATGTTTTCAGCAGCAACGGTTTCCTGCAAACTTCTGCTAGCAAAAACGGAGCTTGGGAGGGCAGAGGCAGAGGCACTGTGGGCCAGTCCTTTGCTATTTCCAGCTTGGCCCCACAGACTAGACCTAAGCACCCTGCAGTATGGATCCGACCTGCGGGACTTAAGTTTGACACCCCTAGTCTAGATGTTCCAGCACTTTCAACGCTCTCTGTCATTACGGAGAAGAACGGGAAGTTAAAAGTAGGGGTATTACTCCAACTGTGTGGGATGTAGGATTGCTTCTTTAAAAGGGAATAGACAAAGTTTCAGAGTTGCTGGAACCTTCTTCTTCTACCAGATGGTATCAAATCCAGCCTCTAATCCAGCCTTTAATTTTTTTCCTTGTCTGTTTTTCCTAGCTAAAAGGGTCAGGGATCAAATTCAGAAGCAGTGGAACTCATTTTACCTAATATTCTGTCTACTTCCTTGAAATCCACAAGCTCACAACCTAAGCAACAATACCAGGCATTTTGTCTCCCCATGTAGAGTGAATATCAGCAAATTTATTCATTAAATGATGGATTGGTTTTCTGCCTCACTTTCTCCTTCTGGCCCATTCTCTACCCTTAGTACATTGATTGGGATCCAGTAAGGGTAAAGAAGACCTCCTCACCATCCTTATCATTTCCCTAGCATCTGTGCCACTCAAATATTTCATGAAAATAATGACACAGGCAGTGTGATGTCACAAGTGCAAATTCTGTCGCTTATATACTTTTATGAGACAAGCACAAAGAGTAGTTTACATTCTGACATATATTGTGTCATTTGCTTTGTTATCCCACTGTGGGAACTTTGCTTCTAAAATTATGCTATATAAATTGCCTCTATTTTTACCAGAGATGTTTGATCTCTGAATCATTTACATAGCCCCTATTTACATAATGTGGCAGGGCATACCATAACAAGGTTTGGTTTACCTTTCCTAGTACTATGCTTAAGTCTCTTGATTAATACTAGGGAAGTGCAAAACTACAAAAACCATTTCAAGCATCTAACATGGTTGACGCCCAAATTGAAAAATGTAAGTTTGTTGTGGGTATGGAACAAAATGAGCCTTTTTCCAAATATAGATAAAATATTGTTGTTCAGAACAGAAGTGTTTTTTGAAGGTTAGAGGGATTTATGAAAGAATGGGAAAAAGCCACAACTATTGTATTATTATTGAATACTGTTTTATTGTTGTTATGAGCCGCCCCGAGTCTGCAGAGAGGGGCGGCATACAAATCTAATAAATAAATAGATGGATGGATGGATGGATGGATAATTAGATAGATAGATAGATAGATAGATAGATAGATAGATAGATAGATAGATAGATAGATAGATAGATAAATATTGGTGATGGAAGCTGAGGATATGGAAGGTTTGGAAGATAAGCGAGCATGTCAATGTGATATGCTATGATAGTACACCAGCAGTGGTGGCCGAAGGGAATAAGGGCAATGGAAAAGAAGGCACTAGGAATATGGGCTCTGCCCCTCTGGAACAGTTAAGATAGAAGAGGAGAATGAAAATGATGCACACCAGTCTTGATTTACTCACCCATTATCAAGATAATCCAAAAATCATTTTGAGGTTACTTTTTGTTTGTTTTTGTCTTTCCCCCAGCTAAAACCGGGAACAGTAACAAAAATGCTCTGAACTGACAGCAACAAGGAGCAACCTGGCATAACATCTTTTCTCTTAAAAAAAGAGAAAAGATGTTCCATTTTTTCTTATTACCTTTTATATCCTATTATTTAAGAATAAAATATTTTAAAATGTTCTGAGTTTTGTTCCTGCTGAATAAAAATATTTACAGAGTTTACCTAACATATTTTACTTTTGGAATGAAAACAAAACACATTTTCCATTTTGTGTACTTTCATAGCTAACAGTAAAAATGATGGTATGATATGCAAATACACTTTCAGTGGTAGAATTCAATTAATTAAACTTGATGACAGTGCCAGGGTCAATGATCTTACAGGCATATCTGCTATAAATGTAACAGATTGGTATTTCTACTACAGCAGTAAATGAAAATGGTTGTTCTTTCATAGTCGTACTTTATAGTCACCACATCTAATCTATATTACTTGTATTGCAGTACAGCAAAATTAAAATTACAACTATCATTAATACTAACACACTTACAAAGGAATAATAGCATTCTAAATCACCTGTAGATAAAGTCTACTCAGAGCTATGTATCTTTACTATGCACCCTTTGTATGAAGGATCAGCCCAGGAAAACTTGTGATGAAAAACTGGTAACACTGGAAATTCTAATATAGCAGGACTAGACAAAGGAACTGAGCAACAACATAGCCAATGTTGTCTGACCCTGGAACATTATTTGTCAAAAGGCAAAGCAGATTCTGGGACATTATTTGTAGAAAGTCTTACACAATACTCAATGGAACTTTATTTTTTAAAGTACTGTATGCGGTAGACTACTTCACATAGCCGGGGTGGTGCAGCAGGTAGAGTGCTGTTGCTAATATTTTGTAAGCCGCGCTGAATCTAAGGAGAAGGGCGGTATAAAAATCAATCAATCAATCAAAAAAACAAAAAAACAAAAAAACAAATAAACAAATAATAAATAAATAATGTAGTTTTGCCCAAAGTTCTAAGAAAAAGGGGAAATCTTTACTGTTTTCCAATTCTTAATAAAATTGTTTATTTACATTGAAATCTTAAACAAATAAAGCCATATCTAGCTCTAGGCAGGGTTTCAGGAAATCTGCTGTTCCTTATGCTGTTGAAACCTTGGATTAGTAATTTCCCTAAATACACTGATTCTTTAATACCATTGACCGTAGACTACAAATTATGAGTCTAAGTTGCAGAGAGTAACCATTTTAATTCATTCTCTAGTAAAAACGTCAAAGAGAACTTTTATTCCAAAGGAAAACTAACAAGATTGTAAAAGACCCTCAAGAATGCAGTTTATAAATACAGGAAGAAATAACAGGTTCGTTACCACTTTCTGTGCTATATACTAGTGTTTCTTGAAAATCTTGGCAAATCTAATCAGCAAATGGGTGGAAGAGTTTTACATGATATGTCACTATATCTCATATGCTAAAATACTGTATATGTGGCAAGATGTGCTTCTCGAAAAGTACAGTATAATCTGATCCAAAAATTCCTGAGAGGCCAATTACATTCTTTTCTATCGTTTTGTCATCTCAATACAGCACACTAATGCAAAATTTCATATTTGACTGAATCTAAACTTCTCTACCTCCTTGCTAAATTATTTTCTTAGGCAACAGCATTTTTTCTGACTTAACCTTTAACTAAATGCTGCAGGAAGAAGCCATTCAAGCCATTCAAGGGTCTGACTGGTCATTTCATTTGTGGTTCTTGATAATTAGTCTTACTCCCTTAGAAAATTCATTGTTGTGTGAATCTGCTTTGCCTTTTGACTGACAGGGAGTAAGAGACTGGCAGTGAGCAGGGAAAGTCCAAAGAAATCATTCCATAACTATAGTCAAACATTAAAGTCTATTAATTTTAGGAACTTAACGTTTATGTTTAGTTTAATATATATATATTTTTAAAAATGTAACCAAGCATTTCTGACTCCTATAGCTGAATTTTGTAATAAATAAACTAAATTGAAAAGGACAAGTTTTAATCTCTTCGCCTAGCCCTAGGAAATCTCATATTTATACACTAGACTGTTAGATATACACACCTGGTTCTTCAGGAAGGGGAAAAAAAATAAAAGTTCTAGAAAAGGGGATGCCCTTTTCTAATTGATATTCCCAGAAGATATTCTCATATGCTCAGGTTGAGGTTCAAGATTTTTTATAAGTAACATAAGGTGGCCTCAGAAATACTTATGAAAAGGTGACCTAAGTGGGCAATTTGGAAGTGCAATTAGTTCTACTGGTTATCCAGACATATATTTAATGCTTGATGAGCTTTAGTTATTGCTTGAATGGGGAGGGGGCATGAAGGGAGAATAATGGACTACGGCCCAAATGATCCATTCTGCATGGGGAATTCTGGGAATCACACATCTTAAAGTTGCCAAAGTTGAGAAACATTGAATTAAAATATTGGTAGACTAATAAAGGGTGGTCCATCCAGAGAAAAAGAGGAACACAAGAATGAAATTACAAATAAATTTGCCATGATTTTGTTTAAGATGGGGCAGTGAGAAACTTGGATAGGCTTTCGAGTTGCTGTTATTCTACCTTATTACAATAAAAAAACATGCATGAAATCCTTGTCATGCTTATTTCTTGCTTTACTTCAAAGAGTTGTTACCACCCAAAAGAGAATAACTTGTAGCGCATTTTATCATATAGGTTAGCAGAAAGAGAGACAAGACAAGAATTTAAACTTTGATTTCACTATAACTGTAATTCTTTCTTAATGAGTTTATAGCTTTTGATCAAAGCGGTTACTTATCATAAGTTTTGTTTCATTGAAAGGCTGTTTATCTGTTTCTATTCCAACTTGCAGAGAGAAACCTGACAACAGGAGAGCAGTTGTATTCTCCTACATGTGGTTCCCTAAAACAGATACAGAGAGATAAAAGTGCCTTTGATATTGGAGAGTGTCTAGGCTTGATTATAACTTCAGAAATTTATCTAATTATCCTTTTAAAACTCATCTAAATCCTTTAAATATATACATAATCATTTTATTTTGTGCAATGGAGTGCCTTATCTAACTACCCTCTGTGTGAAGAAACCTGAGTGCAACCACTGCAGCTGATACCTCATTTTGTGGTGATAAATTCCATACCTGTACTCTATGTTAAATATTTAAAATGTAAATGAAAGTGATACAATCTAAAAAGTGTTGGATTTCTAATTTGTGGGTATAAAAGCATACCCATGACCAGAAGTACGTAAGTCTAAAATATAGTTTTACTTTCTATAATTCCTACAAACTAGGTGGTTTGATTTTTTTTTTTAGGAAATGGAAGAATACATATTGCTTCCTATTGGGAAAGTATATTGACACTTTAACTTATTTCACAAATTATGTGACTAATACACAAGCTATAAAAATTGGTATGCTAGAAGAATGTGCTCTTAAATATAACCATCTAATACATTCACATATATATTTTGTTTGGGATATGCATGATCAATATCATATGTGCTGAAGATTATCACTCTTATCTTTATTTACTGGGTAAAAGTAAGGTGGAACTCTTATTAAATTTAATTATAAAAGCCAGGACTGCCAAATATCTAGATAATAAATTAATTTTCTTTAAAAATTAACATGATCTAGAAGTAGAATCAAAGAAAATATTTAGAAATTGTGAAATCATACATACTGTGAAACAGTCCCCCAAATACTATAGAGCAGTGATGGCGAACCTATGGCACGGGTGCCAGAGGTGGCACACGGAGCCATATCTGCCGGCATACGAACTGTTGCCCTAGCTCAGCTCCAGCATGCATGTGTGCACTGACCAGCTGATTTTCAGCTCACTTGGAAACTCTGGGAGGGCATTTTCAGCTTCCGGAGGGTCTCCGGGGGAGGGAGTTTTTTCCCTACCCAGGTTCCAGGGAAGCCTCTGGAGCTTGGGGAGGGTGAAAAACAGGCTTACCGGGGCCACCAGAAGTTGGGAAACGGGCTGTTTCTGGCTCCAGAGGGCATCCATTGGGCAGGGAAACAATTTTGTCCTCCCCAGGTATTGAGTTAGCTTACCCAAGGGAAAAAAGGTTCTCCATCACTGTTATAGAGTCTGGAAAATGAGAAATTAGGAATAAATGTTGGAATTTCACAACTAAGCTCCTGTTGACACCAGAGGGAATAAACCATATGTTGAGTGGCTCACAGGGAGCAAAAGAGTCTACATTTGTATTCTGAAATGCATCTCTAGAGCTCTTTTATGTAATTCAAAATACATTCACTCATTCTCTTATCCTCTGTATTGCAAAGCAAAATACAAAAAAAAAAGTGAGATTCAAATCTGCAGTATTTGTTGACGAGTATTTGTTTCAATTTAGAATGCAAAATCAAAGGACCCCCATTTACATTTAATAAGTGAATAATACATTTCACCTTCATGTTGCCTGAATAGTTAGGTTCTCATTTTGTTTCATAATCCATGAATCTGAGGGGCTCACGTGTTTAATTCAAATTATTTATACTGAGAGAATCTATGAGCTCTACCACATAAGGACAATTTCATGAATTAGGATTGATATACTGTCACCATCATCATGCAGTCCTTAGTGCTTTTCTTTGCATCTTTAATTTAATTTTACTTTTTGAGAACTGTCTTAATTAGTCTCTAAAATTTTAGGGACAATGTTTTTTTGGAAGTGGCTTGCCCTTGCCTGCTTCCAGGGTTGAGAGGGCGTGACTGCCCAATGTCACCCAGCATGCCACAAATGGGATTGGAACTCCCAACCTCCTGGTTTCATGTCTGGTACTTTAATGCCTGCACCAAACTGGTTCTACCTTTGGAGAGCAGCCCAAGGAGCTGCTGATACAGTTCTACAGAGGAATCATTGAGTCTGTCATCTGCACCTCTATAACTGTCTGGTTTGGTGCTGCAACCCAACAGGACCGACACAGACTTCAGAGGACAATCAGAACTGCAGAAAAAGCAATTGCTGCCAACCTGCCTTCCATTGAGGACCTGTATACTGCACGAGTCAAAAAGAGGGTGGGGAAAATGTTTACTGACCCCTCACATCCTGGACACAAATTGTTTCAACTCCTACCCTCAAAACGTCGCTACAGAGCACTGCACACCAGATAACTAGACACAAGAACAGTTTTTTTCCGAACGCCATCACTCTACTAAACAAATAATTCCCTCAACACTGTCAGACTTTCTACTAAATCTGCACTTCTATTTTACTAGTTTTTCTCATCATTCCTTTCACCCATTTCCTCCCATGTTGACTGTATGACTGTAACTTGTTGCGTATATCCTAAGATTTTTATTAATATTGCTTCTTCATTGCTTATTTGACCCCTATGACAATCATTAAGTGTTGTACCACATGATTCTTGACAAATGTATATTTTATTTTTTGTACGCTGAGAGCATATGCACCAAGACAAATTCCTTGTGTGTCCAATCACACTTGGCCAATAAAAATTCTATTCTATTCTATTCTAGAGTGAGATCAAATTGTAACTCGTTTTATTTTGGTGAGGCAAATCTTCTTGCTATCAATCTTTCCTGCCCAATGTCTCTTTTTGCTCTTGTGAGTTTACATTTAAACATTTACCTTATAAAAAACAGTAGTTGAACTTATGAATACCTTATCTTTATATCAACAGGTTTTCAAATTTTGGTTTCCTAAAAAAAGATTTCATTAATTCATAAGCATGTTTGCTACAAACTTTAATCAAACGTCACTTTGCTTTTCAGATGTGCATGGACTTTTGCCTTCATACTCTAATCATGCCTTTCCAAGGCACCTTGTAAAGAAATTAAATGAAGGGTTGTTGAGCTCAGCTTCACAAACAAGCTCCAGAATGAATAAGAACATGTACAGTTTATTCAGCAAACAAAAAGCTGACACAGTGACAGGATAAAATTCCTAAATAAATCTGGTTTAAGTTCCCCTAATATGACTACAAAGAATATTGGAAAGCTTTGGATTTGTCACCATTTATCAGCTAATCTATTTTTCAGGCTTGTTATAAAATATAAAACATTTACATTTATATCTCTTTTGAGCATTGTTATTTTGTGATCTGTATTTCATGTGAAAGAAAAAGGGGAGGAAGTTATGTTGCATGTACAGGTAGTCCTCACCTTACATCCATTTATTCACTGACGAGTGAAAAAATGCTTATGTGATTGGCCCCCAAAGTTTTGGCCATTAAGGCACTGTCCCTTGACTTCCCTCAACTCACCTGTGTCCTGTGCTAGGCCTCTTAAGTCTTCCCATACCCCCTCTCCTCTCCTTATGTTGAGTTCCTTATTTATATCCAAACCCTTTGGAAATTAAGTATGGTGTGAATACTGTATATATATGGAAAATAGAGCAATAATTATATTAAACCAGCTGCCATGACAGGTCCTACTCTAGGACAGTGGGGTATCTTGTGTTTTCTTAACAAGGTTAAGCAGCTTGGAAATAAATTAATGGGAGGCTTAGTTTGGTAGTTGATAGTATCCTCCCCCCCCCCCCAGAGCTGGTAACTTGATAAACATCATGGGCTTTTTTGTTTAGCTGTTCTATTATTTCATTGAAACTCTTTCTTTCTGATGTTCCTTTAACTATTTCTGTTCTTTATTAAAACAAAAATATCTTCTCTTATTTCTCCAGTTCAACTTGTGTGGTATTTCTATTCTCCCCCACCCCTTAACTTCAATACTGATAAAGACAGAACTTATTCCTTCTCTCTCCTCATCTATACTCATATTTTTATTGCTGACACATTATTTTCAATACTATCTTTTATTTGCCTATTTATAAATAAAGCCCAGAGGGGAAAAGATATAACTTTGCTATACACAATTGAAAAGTGCAGTTTAAACTCCAAAATAGGCCATTCAGATTTTAAAAAATAAATAAAAGAAAATAAAGGTCTAAATCTCTTTAGTGGAAGACATTAGAAGAAACTTATGACACCTACATGTGTATTATGGTCATATCCATTTTATGGACTTCAGGCTCTAAAACCTAATCTTCTTAATTCCTGACATATGTTAATAGCCTTTAATTCCTGCAAAGAAGAGACCAATGTTTTCTTCCAACGTGTACAGGTAGTCCTCAAAGTATGACCACAGTTGAGCCCTAAATTTATATTGCTAAGTGAATTTTGCCCCATTTTATTCCTTTACTTGCCACATTTGTTAAGTGAATCACTGCAATTGTTACGTTAGTAACACCGTTGTTAAGTGAAACTGGCTTCCCCATTGGCTTTGCTTGACAGGCACTAGTAAAAGGTGATCACACGATCTCAGGACACTGCAACTATCATAAATGCGAATCAGTTGTCAAACATCTGAATGTAAATCACATGACCATGGGGATGCTGCAACAGTCATAAGTGTTAAAAATGGTTGTAAGTCACTTTTTTCAATGCCGTTGTAACTTTGAATGGTCACTAAGTGAATTGTTGTAAGTGGAGGACTGTCTGTATTATGAGCCGCCTTCAATTTAAGAAAAAATAACCAAATTTTACTCATTTAAACCACCATGATGTAATTCACTTCAGGTTATTTGTGATTCAGCTGTTGATCCTGATATACCAGTTATATCTATAACACAATTTCTAACGTGCTTCATGCTTCCTTTAGATTATATTTATAAATTTACTGAAGTAAAGATCAGAATAAATTTAAAATCTATTTCATTCTCTCCTTTCCCCCTCTCTGGTGTGGAACCAATTATATTTCCATGGTTAGATTTACAAAGAACTGTAATATATTGCGGATGATGCTTAAACTTTATCATGGATTACAAGATTACATAGAAAGAGCATGCTACTAATTATCAAGCAAAATACAGGAAATATGGGCTTCTTAAGGTAGAGAAGAAATAGTAAACTAAATGCTATTACCTAGAAATTGCAGATTTATTATTGTGATTCAAGTCTGCCCAGAGAGCCCCAGGAATTTGTTCATACAAAAACACCTTTCTGCCCTGTGATTCATTATTTTGAACCCCTTGGAACACTAAGCTAGTAAAAGCATGTCTCTGTGAAAATTAAGAGATTTTGCACATTTCTCAGCTGCACACATATAGCTGAGTTATGACTGCTGGCACAACTGATCACTGGATTGAGAGATCAGGACTGTTGGTAGCTTCATCACATTCTTTGCTGGAGAGACGGAGTAACGACACGGACACCAGAGCTGGATTTAAATTGGGTCATTTTTATTAACATAAATTTGCATAATTTATTCAATACTTTGCATAAATTAGCATAATCAACTATGACCCGGAAATGGACCTGCAGGGTCAAACAAATACTTCCGGGGCGGAAATGACGTTATGCCAAAAAACATTCCTGGGCAACTCATGGGCGTATCTCGATGCAAGTCCAGGTGAGGGCCAGGCCGTCACCTGCGACCCTGCCATGCTGTGCATGAGGGGGGTCCCACCGGCTAACCGGAATCCGGGAATTAAAGGTGCAGGACCCAAAGACAGGTTCCCCCCAGCTGCTCAGGCAGAAACTCCCTCCATGAGCTTGCGGAGAACCTGTCAATCATCCCCAAAGATGCCCAAGGGAGAATGCGCGGTTGCTAAACCACCCCAGTTTTCCGCCCCTAACCTGCCTACCCAAATGACCAAAGGTAAGCCAATTAACCTAATAAATGCAAGCACCCCCTAACCGCTCATCCATCATCTCAGTGTGGAATGGGCGAAAAAACAGCTCGGCTAAAAGGCAGAACTGCAAAAAATTCCCATTCGGCCCCCCTAAGGGCGACCCCTAAGCACACTGCAAAATAGTGGAGGGCGGGCGGGTGTCTGCTCGAGGCTCTGCAGTCCGGGCGAAAAGGGAGAGCCCCGGGCCTGCTCGCCCTTATATAGGGCAAGCAGGCCCCGCCCGGACCAATCAGGAGCCTGGCCAATTAGGCCTGATCTCCCGAGCGAAGTCTCGCATCGCGAGACTTCGCCCGGGATCCAAAATGGCGGCCGCCATGAGGGACCGTGTCTCCCGGTCCCTCCAGCAAAGCCTGCCGCCGGGTAAGTCCGGCGCTGCCATTTTACTAGCCTTCTTAGCTTTGGTTCTGCTTGCAACTGGAGAAACTCGAACAGACTATGAGGAAGGGAAGGATCCTTTTGTTTTTGACAACAGTAGAACCTAAAAGTTGCAAGGGACATGAAGGTAAACATATCCTACTCGTGGCAATTTTGTAAGCCCTCAATATTTTTAGATTGGAGACAACAGGTTTGATTTCTGATATTATATTAAAAATGTGGAAATAAGATAACTATAAAAATTGCAATGGATAATGTGTTGCAGGTTGCATTTATTCCTGTCTTGGGGGGAAATGTATCCTATTCACCTTTGCCTATATAAATTAAACTATGCTATTTTTAATATTATTATGTATTGGATTTGTATGCCGCCCCTCTCCATGGACTCGGGGCGGCTAACAACAGTGATAAAAACAGCATGTAACAATCCAATACTAAAACAACTAAAAACCCCTTATTATAAAACCAGACATACATACAGACATACCATGCATAAATTCCCTAGGGGGAAAGAATATCTCAGTTCCCCCATGCCTGATGGCAGAGGTGAGTTTTAAGCAGCTTACGAAAGGCGAGGAGGGTGGGGGCAATTCTAATCTCTGGGGGGAGTTGGTTCCAGAGGGCCGGGTCCGCCACAGAGAAGGCTCTTCCCCTGGGTCCCGCCAAACGACATTGTTTAGTTGACGGGACCCGGAGAAGGCCCACTCTGTGGGACCTAATTGGTCGCTGGGATTCATGCGGCAGAATAATTAGCCCCAAATGAGACGTAAGTATGTATTAAATCATAAAACAACTCATATTTATAAGTAGGAAAGAGAATGTGCTTGGGACCATTAAAAAGTAAACAGCATTATACTGAGAGCTAGTGGAAAATAGAATAATATACAATCTCTCTTTATCCATTTGAGAGCTACCACTGGAGGTGACTTTTAACACAGATAGCTGAATTCCTCTATCTGCATCTCCATTAGATCTGCTATCAGTATTTGCCAATCACTGGTTATTGAATACAAATTTAATAGATATTCAGTGGGGAAAGAGGACCAAATGAAGCTTCATATTGTAGGAAGTTAGCACCCACCTCTCTCAGAATTAGACTGAGATTATCTCCTTCATCTACCTCCACCCATAGCTACTCATAGCTTGCTGGTTTATTTTGTCTGTTGTTTGGTTTTGCTGTTTCCGAAAACCAAACAAACAAAGTAATATTCTTCCACAGAAGAATATTACTTTCTACAATTGGAAATCTGACCCACCAGTTTTAACAATCACTTTCTATTTCAGAAAGAAGAGCCTTATACAGTGTTATTACAAATATTGGCACTGAAATAGATAGAGAGCATCTAGACAAAAATCTCGCGTAAATCAAGGAGAAGCAAAGAATGTATAAAATGAAAATTTCATTGACCTGCTTTGTTAGAGATGTTGGCCGGGACCGGCGTAGCAGAGCCGTTCATGTTAGCCATTGCGCTGTTCTTGGAAGCACTTGCTTTTGGTCTAGTTTTCGTTGCTTCTAGTGCTTTGACCTTCTTGGCATGTTTACTTCCTTTGTAATGGGCCTCAGCCTGGCTCTACAAAGGAGAACAAATCAGGCTCAAAATTCATACTTTATATCACTTACAGATGAAAAGGTGGGGAAAAAAAAGTTATATAACTTCCAATAAGAGGTGCTGCATTCTTTTACCTAAGAAAAGTTAGTAGTGCTTCATTATTAATATTGTTCCAGGATTTCACAAAACACTTTTCAAACTTTAACTGAGATCTTATTGATCTACGTATATGTATTTTCATGGATCACAGCAAAAAGAGCTACCCCCTTATTAGTTTTTGTCTTATTCTCTACTACAGTTGTAGTAGAGAAGTTACAGGAACTTAAATGAAATTAGATTTGGAAATATTTATCTGATAATTAAGGAAGGGCCCAATTTTACCCACAATCAAAATACAATTCTATTGAAATCACTGTGAGTTTGCATAAGATTATAGTCTACTTATTTGTACCAGACTTTATGAAAGCACACTTGCTTGTTTGTGAGGGTCTGTGTCTATTACTAGTCCTGTACACTAGTTTTTATTTTATTTAAAGATAGGTGTCCTGTCCTATGTGCAATATTACGCTTGCTTCTCATATTACTTTTTAAAAAACTTTTTTGAAAACATGGAGGCATAAAGCCTCCTTTTCTATTATATAAACAATCCAGATGTTCTTACACAACAGTGAATAAAATCTATATTACATTTGGATAGTTTAGTGGAATTATAAGTACTATATACTTCCAAGATGGTTTAGGCAAATGATTCTTATTAAAGAGCCTTTATAATATTTGCTTGCTAGAAAGTCAGCCTTAATAAACTCAGAGAGATTTCTTTTTGGATAAACAAGTTTAGAATTACTAGCACTTAAACTCCAATTGATTAAGCAGTTTCCCTCCTGCTTTGTATACCAAGAGAGTTGAAAACCTTTTAATAGTTTTAGCTATCTTTATTGTGGTCCATATTTTGGTGATAAAATAGATTATTATGTGTTTGCATGTACACATATAATTTTAACTTTACTTAAAGTTACATAGAGAACATGATTGGTCCTACAGAAATACAGTATTTTCTTTTTTTAAGAATAGAAAATGTGTTTGGTGTTATTTGCTTCTTAATTTAACTGTTGAATCTTAATGGATGTTTTACTTGCACTGATTCTGAGGATAAGTTACTTACATGTTGCAAGGATTGTTACTGAGCACAGATGTGCATCTTCCTTTTCATTCCATCTGTTTGACTTACACCCAGGTGGCCAGGTTGCCTTATTACACGAGGTCCCAGAGTGGCTGTTCTGTGGCACCTACTTGCACTCAGACTAATTCAGTCACCCTTTCTACAGCAACATAGTGTTAACAGCACCCTAAAGAGTTTGGAGTCTAGCAGAGATGCTGAAGAAAGCTTTCATGCTTGGGCTAATGCCTGGCTTTCAATTTGACACAAGTCGACAAAAGGCTGTATTCCTAATGCATGTTAGCCATGGCATTATTCTTAGCAGCAAATTACATGAAACAATAAATATCTTGTTTATTGTATTTCTATATGTGTGCCACCAAAGTCTGGTCATACTTTAATGATAGGTATGATTTTTTTTCCCTTTTTCCTTTAAAATTGCACGGAGGAAGAATTATTGAAATGAAATTGTACTAGAGTATTATATACAGTACTTATATATTATATAATTCTGTTCAGAACCTTCATCTTTAGAAGCGGAACATCATAACAGAAACACGGCTTTGTTTTTTGCTTAAAATTAAGCTGCCGTTATTTTAGATTGGAATTTCCCAAAGGGTGAAAAAGGAATGACTGATACGGAAGTGATTGGACTGCCATTTGTCAGAAATGGTGTAGGGTCTCCTGCTTGGGCGGCAACAGGGGTTGGACTAGTTGACCTATAAAGTCCCTTCTAACTCTGTTAATCCATTAATTATAGTTACTATAAAGTTATATACAATTTTCTGTTGTTCAAGAAGCAGTGGTCATGTAGGAGCAATAGTGAATTTGTCTATCTCTGCAATAGCAAGAGATAGACAGTAGCAATAACTATTTGTTGACCAAATATAGCGATGGAATCCTGAATTGCATAATAAAAATTACACTTGAGATACTTCCAGACACTACTTTTATTATGCAATCATCCTGCATTGTTCATTAAATTACGTAAGATATTCACTTAGACAACTCTGTCTTCCATTGGAATCAATTCCACATTTCTCTAACATGTTTTTCATTGTTTTATTTCTATTAAGGAGAAAACAGAATTGCTGCATATCCTCTTGAGTGGTAGCTATAGGAACCATTTGTCTGGAAGCTCTTCTAACTTGTCCCTCAGGCTCAGCTTTTTTTTTTTCTATTCCTGCCATCACATTTCTGGGCACTGTTATTGCTTTTAGCTTTTTAAAGTAAAAAAAAAGACTATATGCTTTGTGAATAGCATATGCAAACCGACTGCCAATAGATATATCAGCAAAGGAAGAGAGGGGATGGGGGTAGACTGCTCTAAAAATATTTTCTCTGAAGAATTTTATAAAAATGAAAGGAAAAAAGGAAAAAGTCCCCGAGTGCCGCTTTTAACAAAATATTTTTCTATTACTGCCTTTTCAAATGTCAAGGACAACTGATATGAAATAAATTGGAGTTCTCCTGGTCCATTCATTACCTATAAGGACAGAACAGAGCAATATAGCATTATTAAAGGTGGCTTCAGAGCCACATGGGAAGCAATCTCAACTCCCCACTAATCAGTCAATAGCGGCCTTGGTCACTTTTCATTAAACCAGATCTGCTTGCACAAAACCCTGCACTTGAAGCTGAGATGTCATCTCACAACGTAGGGTCAACTACAAGAGTGTCAACTGATCACTGTATGAATTTGAAGCCATGTCTGTTTATACACTCGGACTCTATTCTTCTGTTCATTACCCAGTGATTCCTTGTCTGTGGTCTTTCCAAATGGAGAGATCTAGCACCAATAATCAAAAGATGCTGAATGGATTATTCTATGTTTTATTTCTGGATGGAAAACAATGACTGGAGAAGTGATAGGTTAAAACAGGAGGGCTTAAGACAAAGGAAACTTCTGAACCCCTTTGTAAACCTCTATGAATAAAGCAATGTAATTATAGAACACATTCTCCATTTGGAATATTTTTTATCCAGACATATTTTTTTTGTATCCACATTTGTTTTGAGGGTTTCCAAATTTCCACAATCCTATCTCCAAAGATGACACAACTTCAGGAGACGTGTCTCTTTGAAAATTAAATGCTGAAATTCTCTGAGCGCAGCTGCTAATTAAATTTAGAGCATATGGATGGGTAGTGTAAACCACATCTCTTTCAGTGTTTTCACTGTAACTTCATTCACAGAATAGCCTACTCTCCTTTAAAGATCCAAAGGCAGAATAAGAAACTACAGCATGATAAGCAGAGGTGAACCTAACACAAAAGGTTACTCCATATAGAGTTCACGTAAAAAGCCTTTCTACTAATAGTTATGATGAGTGTAATATTAATATTAAGCTACTGTTGGCTTTTCTTTTCTTCATTCAATCATTTGTGAAATCTGTTCAAAGGACTCAATCCCACAGAGTTTTAAAGCTAATTATAATCTCATTTACATAAAGACGTAGTACGGTCCTATCCATGATTATTTATAAACAATTCTATTAATTTTATCTGGGTTCTTTCCAAGATAAGTATGTCTATAAATTGTTCTAGCCATCCAACTGACAGACACTTCAGTGCTATTTTTTTTAAAAGATAAGAAAATCTATATTATCTTGAAAATGAAAACCATCATCATATTTTCAAAGCATTAAAAACTCACATAAATGTTTAGAAAATGGAATATGGAGATCAATCAAAGTCTGACCATCATATGGATCCATTATTGTTGAAAATTGCATATTACTACCTACATACTATGTACTATATAATTAGTACTGTTTCTTAGCCATTATCCCCCATAGTGACTAGTAAGTTCAAATATTAGCTTCTCTTTTATCTCTCCCTCTCTTTTTGCAATCCTTCTGTAGAGATAGTCTTTTTTTTATTACCACAATTGGGACTAAATGTCTGCCACTAAGTTATGAGGTTGTTAAGTGAGTGGTGCCCAATTTTAATAAGCAAATCCAGCTTCTCCCATTGACTGCTTGTCAGAAGTCAGTGGAAATGGTTGCAAATGGTGATCATGTGATCCTGGGATGCTGCCACCTTAATTATATTGTCTATTTTTCTTTCATTCCCCCAAGCAATCATATAATATTAATGGTCACTGAAAATGTACAATGATCATATATTGAGTACAGTGATCCCTTGATTATCGCGAGGGTTCCGTTCCAAGACCCCTTGCGATAATCGATTTTTCGTGATATAGTGGTGCGGAAGTAAAAACACCATCTGCGCATGCGCGCCCTTTTTTCCATGGCCGTGCATGCGCAGATGGTGTTTTTACTTCCGCACCTGGGAAGACCCAGGGAAGGTTCCTTGCGCCGCCCAGCAGCTGATCTGCTCGGCAGCGCCGCAGCAGCGAGGAGCCGAAGATCGGGGTTTCCCCTTTGCGTGGGCGGCGGGGAAGACCCAGGGAAGGTTCCTTCGGCCACCCAGCAGCTGATCTGCTCAGCAGCGCCGCAGCAGCGAGGAGCCGAAGATCCGGGTTTCCCCGCCGCCCACGCAAAGGGGAAACCCGGATCTTCGGCTCCTTGCTGCTGCGGCGCTGCCGAGCAGATCAGCTGCTGGGCGGCCGAAGGAACCTTCCCTGGGTCTTCCCCGCCGCCCACGCACCGCTCGAGAGCAAGAGGGGGAGAGATAGAGAAAGAGAGAGAAGGAAAGAAAGAGATGAGAGAGGGAGGAAGAGAGTGTGAGAGAGGAAGAAGCAAGATAGAGAAAGAGAGAGAGAAAGAAAGATGAGAAAGGAAGAGAGTGACGTCATCGGGTGGGAAAATATTTTTAATTAATATTTTTTGAAAAATCGCGATATAGCGTTTCGCGAAGATCGAGATCGCGAAAATTGAGGGATCACTGTATTCTATAAATGAACAGAGTTTTTAAATTTGGCGTATTTTACTGGAAGTATAATAAGCAACTGTCTCATCTCTAAATTTTGAAAATGTAATGTTTTTTTGGGGGGGGATGACAAAAATTATCTAAAATGATTTTCAATGGAGTATAGTTTAGCTACTATTATTCTGAGATTGTATGATTTTCAGTAATTTTTATTGGCTTCTTGAAAAAAGTTTCTTTTACAGGTAGTGCTCATTTAGTGACTACAATTGGGACTAGCAACTCGGTCTTTGAGCTGAGCAGTCATTAAATGAAATTGCAACTGAGCATATAATCTTACTTCATCTTTCCTTTGCTTTATAGACCTGTGAGGATTGTAAATGCAAGGACCGGTCACAAAGTTATTTTTCCATCACTGTCATACTGCACAAGGTTACTAAACAGGGTAGTTGGATTACATATAGGTACAGATTTGTTCAAGTGTGATGGCTCAGCAGTTAAAGACAATGAGATTGTCAGCTAGAGAATTGACAGCGCAGAGTTCAATACCCCGGCTTCTTGCAATTTTATTTATTTATTTATTTGACTGACTGACTGATTGATTGATTGGTTTCTATGCTGTCCTTCTCCATAGACTCAGGGCGGAGTCTATGTGAGCTTGTATCACTTGTGAAACATGTGAGCTCCTATTACTTGCCCCAGCTCCTACCCACTTCACAGTTTGAAAGCATGCAAATGCAAGTAGATTAACAAGTATCACTTTGGATTAAAAATAGAAGGCATAAAAAAGACAAAGAGAAAAAGAGAAAAAAATAGTAAGAACCTTATAAAAAAAGAAAGAAGTGCCTTTACCCTGTATCAAGACAAATATAAATATTTTTTATCTTAGCACCTTTTCTTATAATACAACCAGGGGTGGGCAGCAGGCAGGACGAGGTGGAATGCAGTTCTACTGGCGAAAATGAAGATGAGTGTGCAACTCCAGCTGATTGGCGGCTGTCACTTCCTGGATTACTGGTCTCGGCTTGGCTCTCCTTTTCCCCCCTGCTGCTACTGCTGCATCTGCGCTCCTTGCTTTTTTCCTCTTTCCCCCTTCCTGGCCTCAGATGAGCTTCCCTCTCTCCTGCTTGGCTCCCCTCCAGCCTCACATGGCCACCTCAAGCAGCGCTAGCAGCATTTATGCTTCTGGAAGCACCTGTTCGCCTAGCTACCCAGCTTGAGGTGGGGGTGGGGACCCAGGAAGGAGAGCGCGGGAAACACAAAGCAAATTGTCACCCCAGGAAGAGACACTGATAAGGTTGCAAATCGAGGACTTAACAGTTCACTTCAACAATGATGATCATTCAAGTCACTCCCACCTACCTAGTCACATGACAATTAAGCCACACCCACAAAAGAAGCCACACCCACAGTGTGGCAGTAAAAATTTTGGTTGCCCATTACTGAATACAACCTAGATAACTTCTTCTCATATCCCATCCATCAACAAATCCTGCCTAACAATCATTTGTTAGGCAGAAAACTGCTGCCTAAAATTTGGATCACTGAAAAAAAATACAATGACCCGTATAAATAAAGTTATGAAAAACAGACATAAGAGTTACCTTTTCTTGATCCTCACTTTGAGATGTTTCTTTGTATCCTAATGTAACTTGTTATTTTTTTTTTACCCAACAACCCTTTCCTTTCCTTCATTGCACACTAAAACGACACACAGTTTTACTTACAGCTGATTCAGAAATAGTGATATAGACTAGAGTTATTGTGCTTTTAGTAATACATTGCTATCAAATCTATTCCCACTATTCAGCGATGAAACCTTAACAAATATTATGATGTATACAGCCTGGTGCTTGCCTTCCTCAGCTGTGACTAGGTTCAATAATGACATGTAAATTAGCCAATTCCCACCCACTACTCTTGAAATATGCACAACATAAAATATCTCCCCATTATCCCTTTGATTAATCTGCCCTTTTAGCTTCACTCCAAGGCTGAGAAAAAGAAACAACATGTATTCGCAATTGAAAAAGAACAACAAATCAAAGCATGAAATTATGTACAGAAAGTAATCTATTTTCATTGTTATAAATATTTCAGATTTGCTGTTAATAAACAATAGCTATTTCTTTTAAAACTGGTTCACATTGAGGGGGGGATGAAAACCTCTCAACTGTAAAATTTTATTTAAAGTCGATGTTGATCTAAATGAAAAAAATGTATTCAAAAAGCATTACTGATTGGGTCATTGTTATAGATGATTTCTTGATTTGGCTAACTATAAAAATATAATGTACACATATGAAAGACAACAATTTGCAACTATTAGGGAAAGATTTGAAAAAGATTAATCAGTTTCATTTTTGGACTAAATGAACAGGCCATTAATAGACTATGTAATCAATAAGTCAATCTAAACTACTGGCTAGATCTGAATAGATTTGGAATAATTTTGTTGTCCTCTACAGGAAAGAAAAATGCCAGGGAACTGGAAAGTGGGCAATATAGATTTGGCTTTAAACTATTGGCTGATGTTATTATTGAATAATGACTACATGTTGTTCACAATGATTCTAGCTGACAGACTGAAAATAATCTTGCAATAATTTATTCATGAGAATCAATGTGGGGGTTTTCCCCTTAACGTAGTTAAAGGACAATGTTATGAAGGTGTTGGACATTTTGGAATATTTGGAGCAACTTGCTATAAAGAAAGTTGCTTTGATCTTCTTAGATGCAGAGAAGACCTTTAACAATTTGAACTGGGCTTTTTAGAAGATATAATGAAATAATTTTGTCACCTAGAAATATCAATATCCTGATTATTAGATTTAAAACTTCCAAAGTAATGGCAACACCACGTATGTATAAATCTGATAACTAAATAACAGAACTATTGCAACAACTTAGGAATATTTTATATAAAAGAAGAACTTCAAACTCCTATACTAGAAGGGGTATTCTTCAGAATTATTTCTTAAAATTAAAATTTAGGATTTAGGACCTATCAAATCCAGTCCCCATGTCTAATAGTCAGGTATGGTTGAAAATCCAACTAAATCAGTGAAGCATGATAGATTTCTTGCATCTACTCTATATGTGAAGAAAATAAAAAGAGGATTTCTGTGGGCAATCTAATTATTAACTGAGCACAGTGTTTGTAGGACTATTTTATGAGGATAATTGTAAAAAATGTTAGGAAAGAAAGTTTGCATGCAGTTTGGTAGTTGTGCACTTATGTTGTAGGATCCAAAGTGGGTCAGTCACTGGGATCAGAGGTTTTACCTTCCTAACTATGCTCCTTCCTTTGTCAAGGGTGACTTGACAAAAAAGCACACATAACCCTTCCCTGGAACAATCTGATACAGGAAGCCAGCCTGTAGCCTAGAGGATAAGGCCACTGCCTTACAAGGCAGAAGTCCAGGTTCAAATCCCAGTAGGGGTACGGCTACCTGATGAGGGCAAATAAGCCTGAAATAGATCTACAGTAGTCTCCCTTTTCATTATCAGCAAAAAATATGCTATACACACAGAGAGACACAAAAAACATAATATTACAACATATTTTATAATATGTGTAATATATTATGTAATAATAATGATGATGTTGATGATAAGAGAGTTGGGCGGGACCTTGGAGGTCTTCTAGTTCAGACAAATGGTTATCCAACATCTTCTTAAAAACTTCCAGTGTTGGAGTATTCACAAGTTCTGGAGGTAAGCTGTTCCATTGATTAATTGTTCTAACTGTCAAGGAAATTTCTCCTTAGTTCCAAGTTAATTCTCTCCTTGTTTAGTATCCACCTGTTGCTTCTTGTTCTATCGTCAGTTGCTCTGAGGAATACCCCGACTCCCTCTTCTTTGTGACAACCCCTGAGATATTGGAACACTGCTATCATGTTTCCTTTGTCCTTCTTTTCATTAAACTAGATATACCCAGTTCCTGCAATCATTCTTCATATGTTTTAGCCTCCAGGCTAAATCATGTTTGTTGCTCTTCTCTGTACCCTTTCTAGAGTTTCAATATCCTTTTTTGTATCGTGGCAACCAAAACTGAATGCAGTATTCAAAGTGTGGCCTTACCAAGCCCTTATAAGGTGGTATTATTGGATGTATCTTTTTATATATGCCAACATTGTTTAAATGTTTAACATTACATTCGTTGCTCCAGAGATTGCGGATTGCGAGTCCCTCTTGGTGAAGTTGGACTTAGGGGTTCAGGTGGGCTTGTTTCTCACATGCCTGCCTCCCAGCTGCGTGTCAAAAGCCCTGCCTGTGCTACTCAAAGAGGTAGCCGGGCTGGCGGTGGGGTTCCCCAGACTTATTGTCTTGGGGGACTTGAACCTGCCGTCATTCGGCGAAACCTCTGGACTGGCACAGGAGTTCATGGCCACCATGACAGCCATGGACCTGACTCAAGTAGTACAGGGTCTGACTCACGAGGGGGGGGGCACGCACCCGACATGGTATTCCTCTCTGAGCAATTGAGTAATGGTCTGAGACTAAGGGGCTTAGAAGTGTTGCCTTTGTCATGGTCAGACCATTTTCTACTATGGCTTGACTTCCTGACTCCAATCCTTCCCCGCAGGGAGGCAGAACCAATTAGGTTGTTCCGCCCCAGATGCCTGATGGACCCAGAGGGCTTTCAGAAGGCACTTGGGGTTATTCCAGATGCACTCGTCCACAGTTTGGCAGAGTCTCTTGCTGAGGCCTGGAACAAGGCTGCAGTAGAGGCTCTTGACCAGATTGCACTGTTGCAACCTCTCCACGGCACTAGACCCTGTAGAGCTCCATGGTTTAACGAGGAGCTCCGGGAGTTGAAATGCCAGAAGAGATGTCTGGAGAAGCGATGGAGGAAGAGTAAGTCCGAATCTGATCGAACACTTGTAAGAGCTTGTTTTTATCACTGTTGTGAGCTGCCCCGAGTCTGCGGAGAGGGGCGGCATACAAATTTAATAAATAAATAAAATAAAATAAATTAAGACACGCATCTTGGCGCTCAAGGTGGCAAGATGCGTGTATCATGCCGTCTTGATTGCATCAGCGGAATCCCACCCGGCTGCTCTGTTTAGGGTGACTCACTCCCTTCTTAACCAGGGGGGAGTTGGGGAGCCCTTGCAGAGTAGTGCCAAGGACTTTAACACATTTTTCGCTGATAAAATCACTCGGATCCAAGCGGACCTCGACTCTAATTGGATAACAGAGCTGACTGACAACAAGTCAGTCAAGGTGACTGGGGTCCGTACTTGTCCACCTGTCTGGGAAGAGTTTGATTTGGTGACACCTGATTAAGTGGACAAGGCCATTGGAGCTGTGAGTTCCCCCACCTGTTTGCTGGATCCGTTTCCCTCCTGGTTGGTCTCGGCCAGCAGGTGACATCGAGTTGGGTCCAGGAGATTGTCAATGCTTCTTTGGGGAGGGGGTCCTTTCCAACTCCCTACAAGGAGGCACTTGTGCGCCTCCTCCTCAAGAAGCCTTCCCTGGACCCAACCATTCTCAACAACTATCGTCCAGTCTCCAACCTTGCCTTTATGGGTAAGGTTGTTGAGAAGGTGGCGGCGCTCCAGCTCCAGTGGTCCTTGGAAGAAGCCGATTATCTAGGCCCTCAGCAGTCAGGATTCAGGCCCGGCTACAGCACGGAAACTGCTTTGGTTGCATTGATGGATGATCTCTGGCGGGCCCGGGACAGAGGTTTATCTTCTGTCCTGGTGCTTCTTGACCTCTCAGCGGCTTTCGATACCATTGACCATGGTACCCTTCTGCGCCGGCTGGAGGGGTTGGGAGTGGGAGGCAAAGTTTTTCATTGGTTCTCCTCCTACCTCTCCAGTCAGTCGCAGTCAGTGTTAGTGGGGGGTCAGAGGTCGACTTCTAGGTTGCTCCCTTGTGGGGTGCCTCAGGGGTCAGTCCTCTCCTGCTATTTAATATCTACAAGAAACTGCTGGGTGAGATCATCCAAGGGCATAGGGTGAGGTATCATCAGTACGCAGCTGATACCCAGCTTTACATCTCCACCCCATGTCCAGTCAGCAAAGCAGTGGAAGTGATGTGCCAGTGCCTGGAGGCTGTTGGGGTCTGGATGGGTGTCAACAGACTCAAACTCAACCCTGATAAGATGGAGTGCCTGTGGGTTTTGCCTCCCAAGGACAATTCCATCTGTCCATCCATTACCCTGGGTGGGGAATCACTGACCCCCTCAGAGAGTGTTCGCAACTTGGACATCCTCCTCGATCCACAGCTCACATTAGAGAACCATCTTTCAGCTGTGGCGAGGGGGGCTTTTGCCCAGGCTCTCCTGGTGCACCAGTTGCGGCCCTATTTGGACCAGGGGTCACTGCTCACAGTCACCCATGCCCTCATTACCTTGAGGCTCGACTACTGTAACGCTCTCTACATCGGGCTACCTCTGAAAAGTGTTCAGAAACTTCAGATCATGCAGAATGCAGCTTCGAGAGCTATCATGGGATTCCCTAAGTATGCCCATGTTACACCAACACTCCGCAGTCTGCATTGGTTGCCGATCAGTTTCCGGTCACAATTCAAAGTTTTGGTTATGACCAAATAAAACCCTTCATGGCATCGGACCAGAATATCTCTGGGACCGCCTTCTGCCGCACGAATCCCAGCGACCAGTTAGGTCCCATAGAGTTGGCCTTCTCCGGGTCCCGTCGACTAAACAATGTTGTTTATTTATTTATTTATTTATTGGATTTATATGCCGCCCCTCTCCGTAGACTCGGGGCGGCTAACAACAGTAACAAAAAAAATAAAACCCTCTGGAACCAACTCCCCTCAGAGATCAGAATTGCCCCCACCTTCCTCGCCTTTCGTAAGCTTCTTAAAACCCACCTCTCTCGTCAAGCATGGGGGAATTGAGATATTCCCTTCCTCCTAGGCCTATACAATTTATGTATGGTATGTTTGTGTGTATGTTCGGTTTTTTAAATAAGGGTCTTTTAATTATTTTAAATATTAGATTTGTTATATGTTGTTTCATTATTGCTGTTAGCTTCCCCGAGTCTACAGAGAGGGGCAGCATACAAATCCAATCCAATCCAATCCCATCCAATCAATAAATATAACTGTTATTAATTCCTGTATTTGTTTTGAGTGCAAAAATTGGATTTCCTATAAGTGTATTATGTGAATTTTGTTTTTCCTTCAGCTGTGAATCAACTTGTCTGACTCCAAAACCTGAATAGATTTGAGGCTATTTGAACTCCTTCAAAGGGCACCTCCTTTTTTTGCTAGTGCCCCTGCTTGTGCACATAGAAACAGCAGGGGAAAACTTCAAAGCAGATATGCGAAGCCCAGAGGTTACAACTTTAATATTTTGATAAGCATTTTGCTTCTGCCAGCACACTTTGCAAAACATCCCTTCTGAATTTTTTATGCAATACTATGCCACCATATATATTTTGCAGTGCATCCTCTTCCTATTAGTTATTAGCAACTGAAATCGGTTTATGGAAAAATAGCTGATTAAGTTCTCTGATAGATTGAGTTATTAAACTGACTAGAAAATGGGCAGAGTGCAAAGACCTACAAGTGCCCCTGCAGTTTGCTTCTACCAAAACATTGATAGGAAGGGGGGGAAAGTCCTGGCTTTAAAAAAACCAAAACCCTGGATGAAATGTACAGAAATTAAGAAAACTTGAAATTTGAATAGTGAACAAAGAAGCCCTTATTTAAACAGTGTTAACTACAGTCTGGAAAAACACTTGGCCTTTTTAAATGTTTCCTATTTTTCCTGCAGTTATGAGATATGTCCCTTGTGTTCAAATTTCAAACATACTGGAGATTTTGCTAATTGGCTTCTTATGGGCCTATCAAGTAACACCTACACTCTGGAAAACAATTGCCCCTATGATGCCTCAGATAAAAGGGGTTCTGAGGCAGGGGCTGCTTTAATTTAGTGCATTTTCAGTATGGCTCTTTTTACAACGCAAAACCAAATTTGGGAAGTCATCAAAGCAGACTTCAATACCTGAGCATCAGCAGTAATTTAATTCTGTTTGTCTCTCTTAAGGGGCAACTGTTGACAGTCATTCTATCTGTGTGGGTTTTTTGAGAGGGTCTCCCATACTACACAGAACTGAACTTTCTCCAATCCCTCAAGGTTGCTGCATGCAACTCCACCTTGTCATTTCCACAGATCAGTCAGCAAGGCAGCTTTTCCCACCTTCTCTTTCAACTGACTAACGGATGGGCTTCTGAATCTGATTGTCTCTCTCTGGGGGTAAGGCTGGAACAGAGGGTTTTTTGATAAAAACTTTAATCAACTCGCAGACAAAATAGCTCTCAGTTCTGCTTTCTCTACACCTCTTTGACCCTCATCATATTATTTCCACCCATTTTATTTGTATTCACATTACACATGCAGTCTCAGAGCAATGGGGAATAGAGCAGGGTGGTAGGGGAAGATGCCATAAAGTTATTTTATTTTTGTAAAGAAAGAGGCAAGGTCTTTTTTTTTATTATTATTATTATTATTATTATTATTATTATTATTATTATTATTATCATTATTATTTGTTCTGTCGGGCTCTCTGGTAGAATCCTCCCAAAAATTCACAGGTACAAAGTTCAGACACACACACGTTTGAAAATTCAAAACAATGTTCTTTATAATGAAAATTCACTTAAACTAAGCCCTCTTTTGGTATAGCAAAGAGCACTCGTCTCCAAACAAACTGGTAATTTATACAAGTCCCTTATCAGTCCTGTGATACTTAGCTTGCAGCTGTGAGGCAATTCAAAGTCCTTCTTTCACAAAGTGAAACACACTTTGCTCTGGTTTAGTTTCCAAGCAGGGAAAAATCAGCACACAAAAAGTCAAAGTCAGTAAAGCAGTCACGAAACACAATGATTAGATAATCCTCCACAATGGCCAAACCCACAGGCTGCTATTTATAGCAGCCTCACTAATTACCACAGCCCCACCCAACCACAGGTGGCCTCATTTTCGTTGATAATAATCTCTCAGTTGTTGCCTATGCATCGCTCTCCGCATGCGTGGCTGTATCATTAACTCTTGTTCTGAATCCAAGGAGGAGCTAGATAATTGATCTCCTTCTGAGCTGTCTGCCACACTCTCCTCCTCCCTGTCACTCATGTCTTCTTGGTCAGAGGAGCCTTCATCATCAGATTCCACCAGGGGCAAAACAGGCCTGCAGCATGTGGATGTCTTCCCCACATCCACAGTCCTTGGGGCAGGAGCTGGGCCAGAGCTAACCACAACAACTATTATTATTATTATTATTATTATTATTATTATTATTATTATTATTATTATTATTATTTTATTATTATTATTTTATTATTATTATTTTATTATTATTATTATCATTATTATTATTATTGTTGTTGTTGTTATTATTATTATTATTATTATTATTATTATTATTATTAATTCATGGCCAGATACATGGGATTTGTGCAGGTGTGTGTTGACCTGTGGATGGTGCCTGAGAGATGCAATTTATATATAGAAAGAAAAGGCTGATTGCTTGGTTTCCTCAGGAATGAAGAATTAATTAATATGTAGACAGATATGCCCACAATTGAATCGCTACAAATGGTAACACAGATCAGAGAACGGAAAGAAAAGAGGAAAGAATTCTCAGTCATATGGGGTCTCTCTTTTTTCGCAGATTGCTCTCTGATGCCCACTCGGTTAGAGATACTAAAAACAGAGTGCAAAAAGAACCATCAATTATCTCTGCCTGGAGGGTGTGGAGGGAAGATCAGCGCTACCCACCATCTTATCTCCACCCCAGTTTTTACTGCCTTTTGCATTAACCAATTAACGTGAAACAGATTATTAGTGAAAATAAAGTGAACACAGGGAGCACAGCCAGATCAATGTTGCAATGGGTTGAACTGTTTCAAATGGAAAATGAAAAACTTTTGTTAAAGGCTTTGTTAAATAGCTGGTTTTGAAGATAACTTTCAGCATATTATGCCCCTGTAGCCTGTAATCATGTAATATTTCTGTCATGTTGGAACTGGAGCGTTCATCATTTTGTCAGCTCTGCTTGTAAAGCAGAGAATTACCTTCACAGGCTTCTTGAGATTTATGCTTTTAATTACCTCCTATCTGCTTCAATACCTTCTAAACTTAAAAAAAATCAATATAAATAGACTTTTTGAGGAAGGGGGCACATTTGACAAAAATCCAGCTACACAACTGGCAGACATTTGACATTATTTGACATTATTGATTCTTTTCTGGGATTTTAGTACCAGATGACATTTAGTAGTAGTGGTGGTAGCTGCTGTTTAAATCTGGCAATTAGAAATAGTGCAGGCAACGGATATCCATAAATTAACAATTTGTAACAATTGTTGGAATATTAAATTGTTTTAAAGGATCCTCCATGTGCATTATTTAGTACTGCACCTCAACTTAGGGTCATGGCAGGGGTTTCCAACTTGTTCAAACTCAGACTATGTTAGTTTAAAAAGAAGAGTCATGGGACATCTGATCAAGATGCAAAGCAAATTAGTAGTTACGTAGTAATTTTCTTTAAAAAAAATTGGGGAATCTTGCAAAGTTCTTATTGAAACCTAGGATTCCAGTGAACATAATTTAAAAATCACTGGGAATGTGACTCCTAATCACTTTCAATCATAGATGATAGATATCTTTCGTAAGCCCCAATGCATGTAGTACTGCATACACTTCTATTAGTACACACCTATTAGTACATAGCTGCAGGCATCTACGAACACAGCTGATATTGTCAGCTTTGCCTGCACTAGACATCTTTGGGGAAGGCAGGGTGCCAAACTGAAGTCTCCTGGGCTTCCTTCTTTAAAGTTTGATTGGCGTTTTCATCCCATTCATCTATTTAGTGAGTGTATAAGCAAAAAAAAATTGTGGACTGCAATGAATTATATTTTTCCATTACTTGACATTATAGAGGTGTTTCAGGGCCATTTGGCTTTCGACAAAATAGCTGGTGCAGAGCATAGTTGTCATATGGCAAATGGTAATAAAGCTGTACATTCTTGAAATTGAGCTAGTCGGGATTGTTTTCTCCTCTATTTTTATTTGCGCTACTCTCTTGCCTTGGACGGGAAATGAACACTCGGACACCAAGCTGGGTAAAATGGGTCACTTTATTAATATTAACGAAAAGACCTGCAGGGGTCACTAAAAGGGGACGGAGTTTCCTGAACACAAACATGCTTGGGCAACTTAATGGGCGAACTCCATGCCGGGTCAGGGTGAGGCATGCCCCGCCTATACCCAGCCCAAAAGCCACGCCCAGCGTGTGGGAGGGCTCACCCTGCATGACCCAGAACCGGAAATGATGTGGGTGAGACCCAAGGGCACCCCCTTCACACTGCTCCGTCCGTGGAGGAAGCATGAGTTGTGTGACAGGGGTGCCAATCATCTTACAATAGATGCCCAAAGGAGAACACACAGTTCCTACTGATACCCTTTCCGCCCCGTTTCTGCCATATAGTGACCAAGTATATATACATCCAATTGTTGAGTCAAAACCTATTTACATACAGATGCACCCCATAACCACAAATCCTTTTCCTCATCCAGGATGGAGTAGGCGGAAAAAAACAATCCATAGCAAATGCTATAAGATTGCAAAAAATTCCTACTCGGCCCCAACCAGGCGACCTATAAAACACCCTGGATTGAGTGGAAGGTGGGTGGGTGTCTGCTCTGTGGCAAGCTCAGGGGACAAGGGAAGCCGGGGGGGGGGGGGGGTAAGAGCCAGCCCTGATAAAGGGAGCATTCCCCGCCCCTAGCCTCCCAGAATGCCCGAGCAGCCACTGGGTCATCAGGGGCGTTCCCACGCTACTGCGGGGAACACCCCCAGCTGATAGGCGGTACCGAGTTGGTTCCCGCCATCGGCAACTGTCGGCTGGGCGTTAAATCGCCCAGCCTCTCATTTGGTGAACACAAAAAAAGCATAGAAACATAACAAAGGTTTGAGTAAAGTCTGTTGTTTATAGTAAAATCATAAAATAACACAAAAGATTAAAGATTCTCCATAGTGGGAGGAGATAGCAGCCAGCGTGGGTTGACCTCGTCCATTAGCCAATGAGGACAGCCTATTTTAGTGACTTTTTCTGCTATGACATTTCCCCCCGCTTTTGGAGAAGTCTGAAACACAGGCTCGTAGTGTGGTCAAGATGAGTGAAATGAGGCAGCAAAAGGTAAGGAAAGGTATGCACAGAAGAAGCATTTGCAAAACATCATAGTTAGGAATGGACAAGACAAAAAAACAAACCCCCCAATAGAAAACGTAGTCCCCTTGGCAAAGGACCTAAGAAAAGAATGGGGAAGGGTCTGGCTGCTATCTCCTCACCTAAGAGAATGACCATTCCGGTAAGGAGATAACAGTTCATTTTCTCCACATTTTAAGTATTAGTTCAGGTCTAAGAGTTGGGTTTGGTTCCCACTATTTGCATGGACAAATATCCTTTAGTCCAATCTATTTCTGGTGACAATCAGCAGCTCTTCCATGAATGTTTCACGAATACTGTCTCTCCATGGTCTCATTAATTAATTAATTAATTAATTAATTAATTAATTAATTTCCCTGCCTTATTTAACTCAGGATTATTTAACTAAATAACTCAGGATGGCAAATATAGCTAATACTCCTTCCTATTTCTATTTTCCCCACAAAAACTCTGTGAGGCAAGCTGAGGGAGAATGACTGCCCTGAAAACATCCAGCCGGTTTTCATGCCTAAGGCAGAACTAAAAGTCATAGTCTTCTGTATTTTTTAAAAAATCAGGACAACTTAGTCTACCCAAATATGAAACGGAGCATATTGCTTCTGCTTTGGGTTGACTAGGTTGCCCTGATTAAAAAAAACCCAAAGATAATCTGATAAACCGATAAAGCCAGGCAAACCCATGGCTTAGAGGTTAATACATCTACCCAATATGTAAGTAGCCCGGGGTTGAATCCCAGAAGGGTATTGCTAGCTGATGAGAACAAAATGGCTTGAAATAGATCTATACTAATCTCCCTTTATTTCTTTATTAGTAAATATAAATTGTATTTATTATTTATTTATTTGTTTTGTCCAATACACAATAATACACAATAAAGGTTATAGAGGATATATACGAATAGAATGTATCAAAGGGAGTATAGAAGAGAAATATAGGAGTAAAATATAACTAGAGAGAATAGCAGAAAATATAAGAGATAAAAGAGATAGCAGAGATATGGTGGATAGAAGAGATAGAAGAGAAGATATATCAGATGTAGGAGAGACTATAGGACAGGGAATGGTAGGCACTCGGGTGCACTTATGTACTCACAGTCTTCTGGTTTCTAGGCCAGTATCTTCACCACTAAACCAAACTGGTTCTCATATATCCAACTTGCCAAACATAGGTTTTTTTTCTAGGCAATCATATTCTCACATACTATTTCTTATTCAATTTTGCTTCTTAATTTCTAGATACCAATCAGTGTTTTTTTCTTCTAGGATCAGTTGATTGGCTTTTCTTGTACATGGCACTCCTAGGATAACCTTTTTTCTTGGTTTTGGTGATAATTAGTGGTACATATAATTTAATGACACTTTGCATTTCGAGCAAAAAGATATTGTAGTAGTCTTCAGCAGTATAACAGTCAGAAAATAATGTTTGCCAATCAGGAGATGAGAAGTCAGCATCTATGATATCATAATTGGCTTTTTAAAAATTGTAACTAGTTATACTTTTATTGTGGTTGTTTTTGTAAGGACATATATTGAAGGAAAAGTCAATCATGCTATGGTCACTGCTGGAAAAGGGCTCTATTCTTTGTAATCTATAAATTGAGTGCAAACTGTTGCAGAAGATGAGTTCGAGACAATTGCTGAGCCTATTATTGTTTGTTACTAGCTGTTCTAGCCCTAGATTAGTAATAGCATTATAAAGGATTGAGTGTACGGGTTCAGTTGAACATACATTTAGGGTCCAGTTAATAGGTAGGTTGAGGTCACCAAGAAAATGAGGTTAGCTTGTTCACATGTGTGATGTTGTAATCAGGGACTCTGTAGCATAGTAGGAAGCAAAGTGTAATATTTAAGATCAGTTCACAGATGATGGTTTCTGAAAGATCAGGTTCATGTCTAACTTGGATATTTTTAAGGTTTTGTTATCTTTTTTTGTAGAAGATGGCAACTCCACCTCCTCTACAGGTTTCATGATCAGACTGGTAAATGTGTAATGACTCCCTGACTCCATTATTACTGTAATAATGGAGTCAGGAAGGGAAGCATTCAGCCATATTTCACAGACAAATATAATGTTGAATTTATCAGTTTTTGTAAAAGGAGGAGTTTGGGTATTTCGTTTACGATTCTTCTCGCATTAAGTAGTTTGCACTTAAAATCAGCAGTGGGTGATATTGAGGAAGTAAGGGGCATGAATACTTAGTTTTGGGTGATGAAGGATGGTTTTGAATGAGGAGAGATTGATTGGGTTGGATGGTGGATGCTGGGACTTAGTTTTGATGGAGTTAGTGTGATAGTCTATGTATAGATCAGTATATCCTTGGTCTTGAAGTCTTTTAAGATCTGCTCACGGTTCATGGGAGTGGACTTGTTGTAGGATGGATAGGTCAGGCCATGAGGAAAGTTTTCTGTGATTGGTGTCATTTCTACTAATAGAATTTATAATATGGATGAATTTATATTTGATAAATTCATCCTTGCAAACTTACTCTACAGAATTGTGGGGCCACCAAACCGTTTCTATACTTGAACTCGGGACCATCTCTAGAAACTTCAATGATGTCTTTGGGCGAAATTGTTGGTTCTATAATTTTGCGAACCTGTGAGATATCAGGTTCATTGGTGACATGCAGCCCAAATAAGATAGTGTTATTATGCTTCTGTTCATGCTCAAGGGTATCTTTGATGAGTAAGGATATATTGTTTGGACGGTTGGTAGAGGTATGTGGTTGTGCATTTGATTGAGGTAGTGGTTGTTGAGCTTGAGGTATTGGCTGTTGTATTGGAATATGATTTTGAACAATTGAATTTTCATTAATCTGGCTGTAATTCTTTTATCCAATGCTTCTAAACATGCTTCCATGTGCTTCTATGGAATCCATATTTATTTGTTGTGTTTTTATTGTTGTTTCCAAGGATTGGAATCTATCAGACATGGTAATTAGTTTATCCAGTAATGATAGACATGGTGAACAGAAATGAGGAAATGTGGTAGCATATTCATTCATTCATTCACTCACTCACTCACTCACTCACTCACTCACTCACTCACTCATTCATTCATTCTCTCTACATAAGTTCCTGTTAATTTTTTATGATTACAATAACTTAGCCACACATTTCTCCCTAATTTTTCTAGGAAAATTCATTTTCCTTTCTTGCTATTTTTTATCTATTTGCTGGCATTCTTTATTGGTATATCTTTTATTGTCCCTTCTTGCTTGATGTTAAAAATCTGCATTCTCTCATCCTGCATCTTTCTTGCTGCCTAGGGCTTTCATCTTTTGTTTTTGTCTGGTTATTATGATAGCTTATTCTGAAAATTACTTGCTTCTTTTTTTCTTTGAACTTTGTTCCCTCACCATCCCTCTTATCTGCCCATGGGCTTCTTAGTTTCTTCTTTGCATAAATTAAAAACCTTCAATCTGTGCATTACCTTGATTTAATATTCTGACTAAATGCCTTCGAAGTTAAATCCTGCTAGCCCAGCTACTGTCTTTAATTTTCTAAGTTTAACTGATGATTTTGACACCAACAGTTCCACAATCTGCACCTGGAAATCTCATGGTTAATCAGCTTGCACTTTTTAAAATCCTGTTTCTTCTTATATAGTTAATTTAATTGTTATGTTGTTGTCCATCTAGTTATGTTCAGGTGCAAGGACTTCTCTTAAGTACCCTGAAGTAGGAGTCTTTGGCAATGAAGAAATAATTTGCTGTATAAAACTCTATTAACTTACCTCCTCCCTTACTATGTTTAGCTAGTCCAAATGTTCCTGTGATTCTAGGTTCTTCTGTTTCTGGCATTCTAATATCCCATTTGCACTACTATTTTTTCCAGTTGTTGCCTTTATCACCACTAAATCACAGAATCTCTCAGTATTTTTCTCCATCATGTCTATAGTAGAGATAAATTTTTATAATAATCAAAATGGCCATTCACTTATTTTCTAGATATGGTCTTCTTGTTTATGGAATTATAAAATCTGAAACTTATTTAAAGAGTAACTGACACCAAATCAATTAAATTAGCTTTAAGTTATGCTCTTTTTTATTTTGCAGTGTAAGCAAGAACATAAACATTTATTTTTAAAGACAGCATGCTAACACGATATACTTAAAAGAGAAAACTTACATAATATCAAGATATATTTATATAGCCATCTGTCAAAAATCCATTAAGTTAATTGCAACTTTAAAAAATACCTTTTCTCACTTTTTCTGGTCCCAACACCAGAATTCCCTTAATTATTAAGGGTATAATTAATTATTATTATTATTTTTAATTAATTATATTTAATTATTTAATTATTAATAGAAGCCAGCAAAGGCTTGTTAAAAACAGATCATGCCAAACAAATCTTATTACCTTCTTTGATAAAGTGACTAAATGTTTGGACCAAGGAACTACTGTAGTTACTATATACAGTGGTACCTCGAGATACGAGTTTAATTCGTTCCGGACCTGGGCTCTTAAGTCGAGCAGCTCTTATCTCGAACGACTTTTCCCCATAGGAATTAATGTAAATAATTTTAATTGGTTCCAGCCCTCAAAAAACTCACAAAGTTAGTCTAAATTATGCAGAAAGACATGTTTTTAATGAAGAAATGTACATGTACATATAAATGAATAATGAAGTTTCTTTCACTTAACTTGTAAACTTTCTTAAACTTTTAAATTTACATATGTTCAACTTCTCTGCCACCCAATCCTGTAGGACAGAGGTCCCCAACCCTTTTTGCACCAGGGACCGGCTTTAAGCGATCAAGAGAGGAATGGGTGAATGAATGAATGGACGGAGGGTGGGAAGGAAGGAAGGAAAGAGGGAAGGGACAGGAACAGAGGAAGGAAGCAAGGAAACTTATGAAAGGGGAGAGTAAGAGAGGAATGAGTGAAGGGAGGGAGGGAGGGAAGAAGGTGGGAAGGAGAAAGAAAAGAAGAAATAGAGGAAGGGAAGGTAAAAGAGAGAAAGAAAAAGAGCAAGAAAGAAAGAAAGAAAGAAAGGGGGAAGGGACAGGAACAGAGGAAGGAAGCAAGAAAACTTATGAAAGGGGGAGAGTAAGAGAGGAATGAGTGAAGGGAGGGAGGGAGGGAAGAAGGTGGGAAGGAGAAAGAAAAGAAGAAATAGAGGAAGGGAAGGTAAAAGAGAGAAAGAAAAAGAGCAAGAAAGAAAGCTGCAAGCACCCCCCCGAGCCCCCCAGGCCGGCTGCAACCTTTTAAAACACGCGCGCCGCTTCGCAGCTGTCTCCTGAAGCCGAACGCGGAAGTTAGCGTTTGGCTTCAGGAGACAGCTCCTTGGCGCTTGTATCTCGAATTTGTGCTTGTAAGTAGAACAAAAATATCTCTCCCCTCCCAGCTCTTATCTCGAGTTGCTCTTAAGTAGAGCAGCTCTTATGTCGGGGTTCCACTGTACTTAGATTTCAGTACAGTGCTTGATAAAGTTGGTTATAATCCTGGTTTTTCATGATGGAACAATGCAAGATAGGGAATACCATTACCACACGGATCTATAGTTGATTAACCATCTTGGTTCATCATGTAGTATTCAATGAAACTCAAGATTCAGAAAGATCTTGACAGACTTGGACCCTAACCAACAATATACAGTGGTACCTCTACTTACGAACGCCTCTACCTACGAACTTTTTGAGATACGAACCGTGCATTCAAGATTTTTTTGCCTCTACTCACAAACCAGTTTCTACTTACAAACCCTCGCTTCTCTCTCGGCTGCAGCTGCTGCTGCGAGCAGTGGCCAAAACAGTGCGCATCGGAGAAGCTCATATCCCTGCCACTTTCCCCTCTAGCCTACCGCTTCCTTTGCCCCATCTCGCTGCCAAAATCACTCCTCCAGACGCTTCCTATGCCACCCAAACCACTCCCCAAATCACCCCTCCAAAAGCTTCCTACACCATCCCATGTCGCCTCCAAAATCACCTCCAAACGCTTCCTGTGCCACCCCAAATCGCTCCCCAAATCACCCTTCCCGACGCTTCCTATGCCACCCCAAATCGCCTACATAATCACCCCTCCAAAAGCTTCCTACGTCACCCCAAATCGCTCCCAAAATCACCTCTCCGGATGCTTCCTATGCCACCCCAAATCACTCCCCAAATCACCCCTCCGAAAGCTTCCTACACCACCCCAAATCGAGGTCCTAACGAAGGCAAATGGATTGAAGAAAGGCAGCAAGGAGAAATGAGGTAAATGCTTACTATGACACCCCAAATCGAGGTCCTAACAAAGGCAAATGGATTGAAGAAAGGCAGCAAGGAGAAATGAGGTAAATGCTTACTATGCCACCCCAAATCGAGGTCCTAACAAAGGCAAATGGATTGAAGAAAGGCAGCAAGGAGAAATGAGGTAAATGCTTACTATGCCACCCCAAATCGAGGTCCTAATGAAGGCAAATGGATTGAAGAAAGGCAGCAATGAAAATCGAGGCATTTTCAAAGGAGAGGTGATTTTGGAAGACTTTGGAAGTGATTTGGGGTGATGTAGGAAACATCTGGAGGGGTGATTTTGGGAACAATTTGGGGTGGCGTAGGAAGCTTTTGGAGGGGTGAGTTGGGGAATGATTTGGGGCGGCGTAGGAAGCATCTGGAGGGGTGATTTTGGAGATGATTTGGGGTTGCATAGGAAGCATCTGGAGGGGTGATTTTGGGAGTGATTTGGGGCAGTGTTAGCCTTTGTTAGGACCTCCATTGCTTTTACATTGATTCCTATGGGAAAAATTGCTTCTACTTACGACATTTTCTACTTACGAACCTGGTCACAGAACAAATTAAGTTCGTAAGTAGAGGTACCACTGTATAATGTTCTGCACTTAGAAAAAAATACATGCACAGATACAGAATAGGCAGTATCTGGCTTAGTGGTATAAGAGGGTTCTAGATGTCTTGGTGAACTACCACTTGTGTGTGCTACAGCTGGCATTTGGTGTGCCCTGAGTTTCATATTGCATCCAACCCTAAAGTTTTTTCACCATGTTTGCTGAAAATGTAAGGCACAATTTCTCATTGTCGATAAAGTATTAAAAATAAGTTAATATTAACATTGAATAACATATGCTTATTTTTATGCCATTTTAATTGAAACTTTGTTGTTGGAAATCATCCCATGAAGTGGTATGGCAGGATATAGTTAGTGAACATTTGAAATTACAAGACTGTTTTTCACACTTTGCACATCTCCATGGTCACATGATCAAATATAGATGTATCTATCTATTTATCTATCTATCTATCTATCTATCTATCTATCTATCTATCTCCTCTCTCTCTCTCTCTCTATCACACACACACATACACTGGTTGCAATATACGGGGGTCATGCAATCACCTTTGTGAACTTCAGGCAAGTCAATGGGAAGCCAGATTGATTCAATAACCATGTTACTAATTTAACAATTACAATGATTCACTTAACAAATGAGGCAAGAAAGGCTATAAAACAGGACAACATTGGAATGGAAATTTTGGGCTCAAATGTGGTTGTAATCCAAGGTCTACCTGTATATACTGTAACAAAATTTGTTATAGCCAAAGGTGGTATTCTGCCAGTTTGCACCAGTTCAAGTGAACCAATAGTAGTGACCCACCCACCCACCCTGGCACTGTGCCATCCCATTTAGGCTCATTTTGTAGCTGAGTGCATGTGTGCAAGCTGCACATGTGAGGAAAGTGCATGCGCAAAGCTGCACACATGCATGGACGCATGAACATTTGCAAACCGATAGGGAATACCACATTTGATTACAGCCTATATCAGTGATGGCGAACCTTTTTTTCCTCGGGTTTCGAAAGAGCATGTGTGCACACTATTGTGCATGCACGAGTGCCCACACCCATAAGTCAATGGCTGGGGAGCAGCATTCCCTGTAAGCTGCGCGCGTGTGCAGGTGCGCGCCCCAAAATACCCCCCGCGCACCCTTTTCCATGGGCGTGCAATCCCCATCCCCCCGCCAGCTGGGGGGCGGGGGCATGGAGGCGCCAGCATTAGAAGGGAAGGGAGCCGCGGCCGCCCCTGCCTCCCCATGGTGTCTCCGGCCCCCTCGCACCCCTGGCCTCTCGACGCTGCCCCCCGCCCGCCCGATCCGCACCATCTCCTCCTCCGCTGCCTCCTGCCTTGGGGCGCGACTTCTCTCGCGACGGTGGCTGCAGCTTCTTCTTCTCCACTTCTGCGCTACCAGCCAGGGGGCTATGAGAGAGGGCTTTCTCCACGCGCTTGGGGAATGTCTGCCCCGCCCCTCTCGCAGCCCCTTCACTGCTGGGAGCACTTTCGTCCCGAACCTTTCAGCAAGGGGGCTGCAGTAGAGGCAGGGCAGGCGTTCCCGAAGCGCTCGGAGAAAGCGCTCTCGCAGCCCCCTCGCTGACAGAGAGGGAGAGAGAGGGAGAGACAAAGTAACTGAGAAAGAGAGAGAGAGAGAAAGGGGGGGAGAGAGATAGCAAGAGAGAGAAGAGAAAGAAAGAGATAGAAAGAAAGAGTGAGAGAGAGAAAAAAGCAATAGAAAGAGAGAAAGAAAACAAGAGAGAGAGCAAGAGGGGGAGGGAGAGAGATAGAAAGAGAGGGAGAGAAAAAGTGAGAAAAAGAGAGAGAGAAAGAGGGGGAGAGAGAAAGAAAGAGAAATGACTATGGATTTAAAGCATATGGTAAAAAGCACCCAAATAATAACAGAGAAACCCCCCCCCCAGCCGTTTGTGTGTTGTTGTTGTTTTGTGTGTGTGTGTGTGTGTGAACTCTTGAACCATTCCCAATAGCTCACCTGTTATTGGAAATGGTTCAAGAGTTCACACACACACACAAGGGGGGAGGAGACAGGGATGGAAAAAGAGAAGATAGTAATAATAGTAACAGATTTTGGTTTTGTTTTATTATTAATTTCTTTTAATAAAAAAGAAGGGAATTTTTTCTTATTTATTTGTTTGTTTGTTTGTTTGTTTATACTTCTATGCCGCCCAGTCCAAAGGGACTGCCGCTCAGACACTATACTTTTCCGCCCACACAAAAAAAAAATTAGAGGGAACATTGCTGGGGAGGGCAAAAACAGTTTTCCACACCCCAGGATGCCTGCTGAAGGCCGGAAAGGGCCTGTTTCCCAACTTCTGGTGGGCCCAGTAGGCTCGTGTTTCACCCTCCCCAGGCTCCAAAGGCTTCCCTGGAACCAGGGGATGGTAAAAATGCCCCCCCAGAGGCTCTCTGGAAGCCAAAACATCCTCCCAGAGCCTCTGTGCAAGCCAAAAATCAGCTGGCTGGCACGCACATGCACATTGGAGCTGAGCTAGGGCAATGGCCTGTGTGCCAGCAGATATGGCTCCGTGTGTGCCACCTGTGGTACCCGTGCCATAGGTTCGCCATCACTGGCCTATAATATCAAATATGGTTTGAGCTATACTATTAGGACAGTGATGGCTAACCTTTTTTTCCTTGGGTGCCAAAAGAGCGTGCATGCGCGTTATTGCACCTGCACGAGTTCCCACACCCATAATTCAATTCCTGGAGAAGGCGAAAACAGCTTCCCCTGCCTCCCAGATGCCCTCTGGAGGCCAGAAATGGCGTGTTTCCCAACTACTGGTGGGCCCAGTAGGCTTGTGTTTCATCCTCCCCAGGCTCCAAAGGCTTCCCTGGAGCCGGAGGAGGTAAAAACGCCTTCTCCCAGCCCCCTGGAGGTTCTCTGGAAGCCAAAAACACTCCCGCAGAGCCTCTGTGTGAGCCAAAAATCAGCTGGCCGGCACACATATGCACATTGATGCTGAGCTAGGGCAAAATGTTGCGTGGTAGCAGATATGGGTCCGTGTGCCACCTGTGGCACCCGTGCCATAGGTTCGCCACCACTGTATCAGGACAACAAAAAATAAGTACTGCATGTGCGAAAATCTGAAACTCTGTTCCCAAATCCAGGACAAAATATGAAATCTATATGTTACTATATGTAATTAGACAGCACTGCATTTAGCATAGCTTGTCAGTCATTTTAAAAATTTTGGAATAGTGTTGCTTTGTGGAAGCACTGTGGCTTCCAGCCAAGTTGTTCACAAAAATGAATCAAAACAACAAACACCCTGAGTTTCTTTGTTTGGTGTTCTTGGGAAACTTAATATAAAACACTTGTAGACAGTAATATCTTGAACTATTTCTGATTTGGAAGATGCTGTCAACCCACCCTTAGAATACTACTGTGCTGTTCTATGCAGGGGAATAGAAGGATCAGGTATTCTTCACATCTTTGTCCCTAGTCAAACATACCTGGAAGAGATATGTATCTGAAATCATTTGCTGAACAGAATTGTAAGCCTTTCTTTAAAAGGAAAGAAAGAAAAAAGTAGAGACGACATGGCCACCTCATACAATTTTAAATGTCTCTCACACTTGTTTTTGATCAATTATTTTTTCCATTATTTACTTGCTTAGTAAAACAGATATTCTCATTTTTAGGGGGGCTTTTGCCCTTGATCCCCTAAAAGATCTAAGAGTTGGTTGCTCAGGTTATTAAATTCATGGCTGTGACTGTATAACTACATTCTAGTTCTTTATGTCACTTTTCACATCTGTATTAATGTAGTAAATAGTATTAATAGCAATCTTAGTAAGAAGCCTAGTGCTGTTTTAAATGTAGGACACCAGGTAATTAATTGACTGGAGGTTAACTGTTGGAAAAACCCCCTTTTTTAAACTTTTAAACTACTTTAATTAAAATACATTAGAATTTCCTTTGAGCTCTATTGTAGAAGTTATATTTAGATGTTCATCTAAGTTATTCCTTCCAATTTGATATAAGCCACACATGTTCAAATTACAACTCTTATTTTGGCTAAGGCAAATATTTGCATTAGAGATGGGCAAACTTTTTTGGACTAAAGTCCGATTCAGCTTCATTATAGCATGCCGAGGGCTGCATTCTCATAGTGAGCAGGGTGAAACCTACATCAATATTTAATAAATTAAATGCATGAATAAATACACTAAATGAGATCAGCCAGGCACATTTCTAGAAAGTCCAGAAAAAGATCACAAACATCTTAGATTCATCCAAAATATATATTTTCTATCTTCACATTCTTGAAAAAAATGAATATAAGTTTTGCTACTGCTGCAACTGCATTTCTCTCTCTCTCTCTCTCTCTCACACACACACAAACACACCTCTGCATTTCAGAAAAACAAAGGAAGAGCTTTATGTTTACCTAGATGTCATAATTTCTGACTGACTAATCTCTAAATTAAGAGGAATTGTGGATATGCTACCAACACAAAAATATGCATAAATTCATGTTATGTCAAATCATATTGTTGTAGTCTGCTCACACCCTGAGCAATTAGTCATGGACCCAGAGGATGCAGAGACAGTGGAGGCGTGGTACAACCATCCTGTGTTCCTCGACCCAAGACTGACAGTGGACAGGGTGTCAGAGACTGAAGAACAATCAGGGCCTTCTGAAACCTCCTGACATGAGTGACTCAGGAGAAGAGGTGGAGCCTCTTATTGATGCTAGGATTCACAGGGCCTCTAGGAGGCATGAGTAGTTACTCAGAAGGAGGTTTACTCATGAGTAGCAGAAAACAACATGGTTCATTCTAGCATCTAATTTCCAGTTCTTGTTTCTTCGGCTTGTGATTTAAAGAGACACATTCTTGGCTTTCTGAGGAACTCTGAGCTTCCAGCTAACTTCTGAATGTCTCAATTTCTGAATATTATTCCAGTTGGGTAATTATTATCATGCTTATCTCTTTCTGGGACTCTAGCCAGCTAGAGCCAGCTGATAAGACTTTGAAAGCTGTATGGCGATTTCTGGGGGGCTCGATGCTGGAACAAAACACATATTTTATAATATTAAAGTCATTCTAGCACCATGTGAACCCATCCATGTTTAAAGCTGGCATCCCATATAAAAAATACAGGGAAAATTATTTTCCAAATGTTTGTAGCCAACCTCACCCTCCTGCCGGCCATATCCGCAATAAGAAAGAATCATAAAGCCCATAATAATTAATATGAGCAGAACTGTTTTCAGAAATGTTGCCCAAAGGGTTAAGTGGAGGTGCAGATGGAGAAGAAACCTAAGGCAGCTAAATATTACAGGACAGCAGGAAATAGAAGATGAGTGAAATAGATTTGGGATAGACAATATCAATGTAAATCATTCTAAAGTTTACTGTAAAAAATATTATTTCTTTAATAGAGTTGTCAAAGTCTGGAATGCTCTGCCTGATCCAGTTGTCTCGGCTACAAATTTTTAGAGTTTCAGTCACAAATTGATTTACATGGACCTGCATACTTAAGTGGTGAGTAGAGGGTGTGTGCATAAGTGCACTTTTATTCTTGTTCGCATTTTTGTTTGACAAATTCTAATAACTAAAATAAATAAATGAAATAAATGTTGATGAATCACATCTCATTTTCCCTGGGCAGAATGGCCATATAGGACCCTGAAGATCAACAATTTGTAATGCTACAGATTTCCCAACTGAAATGGAATTACAGGTAGGTGGTAATTATGTTGACTTCAAATAATATCATATTCAATTTAGTGTGACTTGTAAATAGACACCAAGTTATGTTTAATGCAACCGAAAATTCAGTTGTCTACGTATGACATGCAGAATTGAGGCAAGTGCATGCATAGTTTTAGATACTACTCATCTTTATATGTATACAATGGAGAAAAAGAAAGATTCTGTTAGAGTACAAGTTTAGAATGAAGAAATCTATTTCTTTACAGCAACAATTTGACATAATTAAAACAACATGAACATGATCCAGGAAAAACTATAATAAGACAAGATGTTAAAATATCGAAGTAAATGGTAGAATTTTTTTTGCTTTATATATTTATACTGTTTATTTAATTTAGAAATGTAAATTAGAAGTACATAATTTTTATTCATTATTGTAGCATTCCATTAGTATACGTATAAAATATTATGTGTACAATTTTTTACTGCTATTATTGAACTGGAAACAATTGCCATATTTTCTATAGAAATATCACTTCAAGTAGTACAGATTTGAATAATGTGACCTTTTCATAGGGTTCATTAATCCACTAGTTATTTTCAAGATTTACTTTTGGATATTTAGTGTTATTGTTAAAAATAAAAGCCAAATATAAGCCAAATATAAAGATAGAAATATTTTTAAAATATTTTTTATTTATTCTTATTTATTTGGTTAGCATGTATTAAATGAAATAATGTTTTGATTATTTCCCCTTGCCTATTTACACAGGAGCAAACCTGAAATCAAAAGGACTTGCTGTAGAATAAACATATTTTGGATTGTACTGCTAGCAAAACTATCTACTATATTTAATTAAAAATCATTCCATTCTGATTCTCTGACCATTTGTCTTATAAACTCATTCTCATTACAGCATTTCTGCTTGCAATTTAAAACTGATTGAAGTAGGAGAGAAAATGTATGCATTGTTAGTAAATTTTGCTTACTACACATGAAAGATTCATCTGTTCATGTTAATGCAGTCTGATAAAGCTAGCATCTGGCAGATCCTGTAAGGACTACTCAATTTTTTTTTTAATCTACTGGTATATGGATCAGTTTGGTATAATGGTTGAAATACCAGGATAGACACCAGAATAATGGGAGTTTGGATCCTGACTGAGGCACAAAGCTAGTTGGGTGACCTCTGAAAACTTTGCCAAAAAAATTGCAGGGACTTATCTAGGCCAGTCACTAGGAGTCAACAGAATAACAGAATTGGAAGGGACTCTAGAAGTCTTGTGGTCCAAACCCCTTCTCAGACAGGAAACTCTATTACATTTCAGAGAAATTGCTGTCCAATCTCTTCTTTAAAAAGTCCAGTGCTGAACCATCCACAACTTCTGTAGGCAAGTCGTTTCATTGATCAATTGCTCTGTCAGGAAATTTCTCCTGACACTTCCTCCAACTCTGTTATTCTAGGTTGTTTCTCTCCTTGATTAGTTTCCACGCGCTGCATCGTGTCCTGCCTTCAGGTGCTTTGGATAATAGGTCCACTCCCTCTTCTTTGTGACAATCCTTTAGTTATTGGAACACTGTATCATGTCACCCCAGCCCTTCTTTTCATTAAACTAGATATACACAATTCCAGCAACTGTTGTTTATATGTTTTAGCTATGGCTACCTTTTCTTCCTTCCTTCCCTACTTCCTTCCTTCCTTCCCTTCTTCCTTCCTTCCCTCCCTACTTCCTTCCTTCCTTCCCTCCCTATTTCCTTCCTTCCATCCTTCCCTACTTCCTTCCTTCCTTCCCTACTTCCTTCCTTCCCTACTTCCTTCCTTCCTTACTTCCTCCCTTCCCTCCCTACTTCCTTCCTCCTTCCCTCCCTACTTCCTTCCTTCCTCCCTTCCTTCCTTCCTCCCTTCCTTCCTTCCTCCCTTCCTTCCTCCCAATGCGCACACGCACACATACACAGAGCATACACTGAGCAGTAATAAAAAATACTCACATCAGAATTAAAGCGAAGTTGACACACATTGCAGGAGATTATTTGTTTCTTCTTTAGAGGGAGAGACACGCCAAATGTGTGGTTTATGACAGCTTTTTGCACTGGGTCCATCTAGGAAACGAATAATAGAATATTGATATTACAAAAACTCTTTTGTTTCTGAGAAATTTATGGTTTTTTAAAAAAAGCTCTAAATCGGACAAGTAATGACTGCAGTGAACTTACTTATTTAATTTTCTATTTGACTTTTCTTGCTATGGCAAGTTCAAAGCAGCTTATTAATTCTTTCTGCTGCTTTACCATTTGTGCGAAAGAAAATTGGTTCTCATAAGGAATATTTGTCATATGGCATTACTATAATCCCTTCCTGATCTGCTGGAGTTGATGGCAGCTAGTAAATTGAAAGCTGGTGGCAGCAGAAAATCTTCTCCTTTTGGCATTGGGTGACATCAGTCTCCTTACCTCCAGGCCTTACTTTGGAAAAACTCAGGAATTCATGGCTGTCATGACAACCATGGGCTTGTCTGAAGTCATCTTGAGGCCAATTCATAATTTATAATAATTAGGTTATAATTTAGATCTTGTGTTTGCTTTAGAGAAGATCTTACTCTTCATTATCTGGAAATGAAGAGGCGTTTCATTATTCTGTTGTCATGACTGGATCATGCCTTGATCCAGTTACAATTAAGAACAACACATGATAATCATGGGGCAGCAGGCTTTATTTGGATGGCCCATCCCCAATGCCTAAGGGATCCTGCTTGAGAGTTCCCCAACTCACTGGCAAACAGTCCAAGTTTAGTGCCTGATAGCAGTGTTCCCTCTAATTTTTTTTTTTTGGGGGGGGGGCGGAAAAGTATAGTGTGTGAGCGGCAGTCCCTTCGGGACTGGGCGGCACAGAAATAATAAATAAATAAATAAATACACAAATACAAAAATACACAAATAAATAAATAAATAAATAGACAAACAAACAAACAAACAAACAAATAAAAAACCCACACTGTTTTGCCTCAGAGAATTTCAAAATAAAATACTGTACTGTGTGTCTATAACAGTGAGCTCATAATAGGGCAACTCTATCAATATCAAAATGCCACTTAAATAGTTGAGCTAGTTTCAAACTAGATTTTGATTTTCTTTCTCTCTTCCTTACTCCCATTCTTTTTCTTTCTCTTTTCCTTCCTCTCTTTTTTCTATTTGTTTCTCTCTCTTCCTCTCTTCCTTTATCTCTCCTTCCCTCTCACTCTTTCCCTCTCGGCTTCTGGGCAGGTTTTGAAAACTCTGAGTTGATGATGATTTTTAAGTGAGCGATTGTTCACTGCTCAGCTTAGAGGGAACTATGCCTGATAGATCACTGACATTTGGACCTGAATTGGATACTGCAACCTCTTGCCCACAGACTGACTCTGTTGTCTGTAATTTTTTCTGCATTGTGAGTTTTGAAAAAGTAGAATGAATTAGACTATCCTCTAGCACATGTAGGTTGGACCCTAGTTTAATCTTACGGTCTTGAATAAATATTTGCTGGTCTCCAGCCTTTTGGGATGAAGATTGTTGAAATGGTGATGACATGTTACTCTAGAACAGTGGTTCTCAACCTTTCTAATGCCGCAACCCCTTAATACAGTTCCTCAAGTTGTGGTGACCCCCAACTATAAGTCTTGTGTCAATTCTCCCAACAGAGCTTTAAGCTGATTGGCAGGAAGGTCAGAGGGACACCCCCACTGTAAATGCCTGATTGGTCGGATTGTAAAAATATGTTCCAAGCGCCAGAATAGAAGCTTTAGTTCCTAACACCATGGGAAAATTGTTTTTCCCATGGTCTTAGGTGACCCCTTTGAAATGTTCATTCAACCCCCAAAGGTGTCCCAACCCCCATGTTGAGAACCACTGCCCTAGAGGAAATGGATTTTCTGGAGACTAAATTCAGGCCTGGGTCAGGGACTGCGGTGCTACTGGTCACTTCCCTGGATGAGTTCTATTGAGACCTAGATGGGGTAATGCCCGTCAATCCTCCTTGGGTAAGAAAAGAAATACTAGAACTCTGATTAAATGTTATAAGCTATAATGATATAGTCTTGAAAGCCTAACAGCTTTTCCTTCCCATACCCCTCTTCTACCCATATAGATTCAATGTGGGACAATCTTGGATTTCTTTTTCACTTCCCTGTTTTCTGGGCTATTTATGTTTTACTAATGGTTGCCACAGATTTTCTTCAAGTCCTTTTTATATTGTCCTTTTATGTTATTCAGCAATGAGCATTGAGGGAAGTTTTATAGTGGTTCTATTCATTTCTCTGTGGACAGGTTCAGCATGCTGTAGAGAGGGAAGAGAAATCAGCCTGGAGTTTCATAGGATGTGGTCCTCTCCCCATTTTTAAACATTCATATGAAATCACTGGGGGAGAACATTTGTAGTATGTTAACGATCTCCATTATTACCCTAGTTTGTGAGGGAGATGCTATTGATATTCTATTCTACTACCTGGAAGCTGGACAAAACTGCAGCAGAGAAAGAAACTTAATACAAATGAGAATAAATAAGTATCATTAGAGAGAATTTGAGGGGATAAGTAAAATCCCTTCAAATTCTCTATAATGATGCAAGAGAATTAGCAGCATTTTGGTAGTCATAGTAAAATTGGATGGTTGATGTTTCATATGCGCTGAATGAGGATGAGCTATGCAAAATTAAGAGCAAGTCTCTCTCTCTATGTGATTTATATACCACCATATTCACATACTAGACTCCCTACTGCTAAGATTATTAGAACATAAAAATATCCCAATTAATAGAAAATTTTAATTACAATGGTTATTTAATGTAACATGTCAATTCAAGGTGACTGTCACTTTTAGCCAAATCACTATGGAACAAGTCCCTGTTGCATCCCCTACCTTTTGGAGATACTCATGGTTTCCCCTGTCTTAAGGTTCCAGACAGGGGTAGGTTCTAACTTATCTCACTGCTGTTTTGCTTTCTCCAACACCATTATATAAATAATGAAAGAAAGAAAGAGAGAGAGAGAGAAAGAAAGAAAGAAAGAAAAAAGAAAGAAAGAAAGCTGAAAAGAGATGGTGACACATGTGCAGTGCTGGTAACTCAGCTTCTGCACATGCGCAGAAGAAAAAAATCCTAGGAAAATCCCCCCCCCCCTGTTCTGCCTGACTGGCTCAGCAATGCGTAATAGTCCAGTGAAAAGAAATCAAACACACACGTGCTCTGCTAATCAGCAAACTTGTATTAGATAAACAAAAATAGCTTACTCAAAAAACAGTTCTTAATGTCCGAAAACAATGCAAGGCTTACTTCAGCCGCATACAAAAACACAGAAAAAAACAAACAAAGACAACCTAGAATGAGCAAAGACGTTTCAGGAGTCCTTTTGAATCTTTGAAGCACACAGCAAGTCCCAGAGTTTTCACCTCCCACTTGTCTGCAAAGCTGGGTTGAAAACTCCAATGGCACAGAAACTTCGAAGCAGGAACCACAAAACAACACAGATAAGCAGCCACAGTTTGCCTTGGCCCTTGTTCCCTTTTTATCCCTTTAGCCCTCATTAAGGGAACCACACCCAACCCAGGTGCTCCTATAATGATTTGTAATACTCCTTAAAGCGATCCCTTCTCTGCATAGCTCTTCGGCTACGTAAATCAATGTATTGATCTGCAGACGAACTGAGTGAGGACAGACTGTCCGAGGGACTGCAGGCCAAATCCCTTGGGCTGTCTGCTGAATCCTCCTGGCTGTCTGCCACATCTTCCTGGCTGTCTGCTACATCTTCCTTGCTGTCAGCCAGGCTTTCACATTCACTTTGTGCTGCATCTCTCCCATCTGTGGGAGCAACGGCTGGCCCAGGCCCAAACACAACACCCCCCATTTTTTAAAAAATTAAACAAAAAAGTTGGCAGTGCCCACAGACCAACCGAACTGGTTCTGTGATGTCATCATGACATCACCAGCGGTTTGAGTGTACCAGTCCAAACTGGGAAGAACCTACCTAGTTTTTGTTTTTGGTCTAGATTAAGGTATCTGTGGAGCCCCCACTGAATCTTTTCTCTGAATGTTGGAATTGCTGTTTTGTCTCAGGCAGTCTTGTTCTCCGTGTAGCATATATTGTAGGCTATCCAGAGTTCTTTTGGGGTTAAGTGACCTTAACAAATCTAATATACAATTAGGTTTTAGGATCCTAATATTATCCTACAATGTAGATTCCTAAAACTTTTGCCATCATATCTCTCTTTAATGTATTTTTAATGTATATACTTCTCTAAAATTTCAAACAACAAAATAAACTCAAATGAACAATAAAAAACGTACAAAAATAAAGTAATAAAGACATAAAAAAGTAAAGGTTCTTCATATCTCCCTTGGACTCTCTGCTTCTCTCCAAACCCTGCCCTAGAACCCCAATAATCATACATTTGCTCTGCACCATTTAAAGGTATAAAATTCTTTTTTCGTATATATACTGTGTTTCCCCGAAAGTAAGACAGTGTCTTACTTTCTTTTTATCCCCAAAAGCCCCACTATCGGGGTATGTCTTATATTGTTAAAGGGGCCCTGACAGCTAAAAAAACCTGTGTAAAATGTGTTTTTTTAGTGTATATGCATTTTACCTTCTGTGATGGGCGGGGGGGAGGTTTCTTTGGAGTAGGGACGTGCCCGAGTAAATTTGCAGAGGCGGCAGTGACAAGTGCAGGGGACTGCGCGGCGACGTATGGAGAGGGGGACGGTGCGGACGTGGGCAGGAGGCGGCACGCAGCTAGGTGAGAGGGAGGCGGCAATACCCCCCGTGTTTCCCCGAAAGTAAGACATATGTCTTACTTTCGGGGTACGGCTTATATTAGCCGACCCCCCTGAAACCCCCGATACGTCTTACAATCGGGGGTGTCTTACTATCGGGGAAACAGGGTATGTTTTTATTAAAGCTTCAACAAGAAAGATAAAATCTAATACAAACGAATATAAAACAAAAAAGACAACGAGAAAAGAAGTACGAGAAAAGACAAAATTTCAAGAAAAACAGAAAAGAAAGAAAAATATATAAAGAGGAATTTCCCATATTCTTTCCAGCAATTTTAAGTAAAAATGTATTTCAACTTCTCTCTATAGAATGACATATTCTTCTTTCTATAATAATAATAATAATAATAATAATAATAATAATAATAATAATAATAATAATTTATTGGATTTGTATGCCGCCCCTCTCCGCGGCATGCAAATCCAATAAATTACCCAAACCATAAATCAGAAGTTCATTTTTTAAAATTTTTATATAAAAAGTCCAAAAGAGACTTTCAATCATCAATAAATATAGATGATAGATAGATAGATAAATAAATAAATAAACAAACAAATAAATAAATAAAGTCTTTTTTAACCAAAGAAATCAAGTTGCCCATTTCAGCAAAATCTGTCCACGCGTAGAAAACCATCCCTTGATGCTGGGTAGTGTCAAATCTCCTCATGTCTGTGCATATAGTAATCTTGTTTTAGTAAGCAAATGGAAATATTTTTCCATGGTTTTTTTCTAATTATTTATCCACTAGTCCTAAAAGGAACAATTCTGGTTTCAATTGAATATGGATTTTTTAAAATCCTGTATATCAAAGTATTTTTATTTTAATCTCAATTTTTAAGCCTTTTTAAAAACACATTATAATATGTAACCTTCTTTCACCTATCATATTGTCTTCAGTTGGATCCTGATTAGGCATAACCAAAACCTCATTCACAAAATGCTATGCTGGAAGAATGTAATATTCCTTATTTGGGTGACCTGCAAAAAACTGTTCTAGCAGTTTGAGGTTGGGGGCTGCAGAGGCAGGGAGAGGAATCATTTTCTCTTTTTCTCCAGTGTGATCTTCCTCTAGTTCTCTTTCGTGAATGGAAGATGCCTAAAATTGGTTCTATTGTTTTCCCTGAACAAATAATATTTCAAATATTTTAATCTTCTTGGAGAGAAATATTTTCTTTGTTAATTCCACAGGAAACAAATAAGTTTCATAATTTTCTAATGTAAAAGAAATTGCGGGAACCATCCCTGAGATGTGTTTTTTTTTAATGGGCTTTAGACCTTTTTTTATTAGCAAGATGGGGGGAAATGGACACATATTCTGCAATGTCTTTAATTTTAGAATCAACAAACAGAGGACATGCAACAATAGAAGTGGTGTTCAATGATACTCTGTGTGAGTCTTTGAATCTCAAATAAGACTAAAGTAAAGCCAAGTAGAAAATGGAACTGTCCTACATCTGTGCTGAGACAAATGTAATGGAAGTATGAACCAATCCTGTAAGAGATGCATCAAAAGATGGGCAGGGATACAACTGAAGTAGTTGAAGAACTTTAGTTCCACTGGGTTCTGATTCTTTTGGGAAGGATAGTCTGTGTACAAATGACTGAGATGTATGGAATTACAGCAGCAGCACTGTCATTGCACCTATGAATCAGATAACCTGCAAAGGAAGAAAGGAACACTGCTAATGATTCAGTCAGAAGCCATGATGCTATAAGAGTAGAAGAATTATGTTGCTAGACAGTTTGGCACCAGAATCTTCCAAGCTTGAAGCCAGTTATCTGGATATGAAGAAAACCGATACTGGAACTGGAAAAATCCAGTAACAAATGCTTTTTTTATTTAAAATGTCAGGGCTATGGAGAGACCACATGGCAAAACATTAAACTGGTAAACAGAACCAGCTACTGTAAAGTGAAGGAAGTAGCAACAGTAAAGGACCATAGATATGTGAAAGTATTCAGCTTGCAACTATATATGCAGATCAGATTCTATTTACCCAAAGAACAACAATCAGTAATCATTTTGAAACAAGAACATCTAAAAATGGTTTAAAACAGTGGTCCCCAACGTTTTTTCCACCAGGGACCAGTTTCAGCAAGACAATTTTTCTATGGCCCAGTGGGGGTGGAAAGGGGCATGGTTGGGGGCAGGATTAAGCATGGGAGTGCTGGTCCTCCCCGCCCCTCTTTCCCGCCATCGTCCTGTGGCCGGCAGAACCTGCCTCCCAAGCCCTGTTGCCCAGCGGGAGCTAAGCGCTGGAGAGAGGGGGTCAGGCTGGCCCTCCTGCCTCCCCCCAGCCAAAAACGCAAAAGCGCCCCGCGGCAGAAGCCAAAAGAGGCTTGAGCCTCTCGGTCCTTCCCGCCCCTCTGTCCCATCCATCGTCCTGTGGCCGGCAGAACCTGCCTCCCGAGGCCTCTTGCCCGGCGGAAGGCGAAGCGCTGGAGGGAGGGGGTGGCGGCATGAGGGCCGGCAGCTGCTGACTCCACGGACCGGTGCAACACGCCCCGCGGCCCGGTACCGGTCCGCGGCCCGGTGGTTGGGGACCCCTGGTTTAAAAGGATTAAATAATAACATACTGTAGATCTGAGCTTGGCATTATTTGCAGGAACACTTAGACCTCAACTTGGAGAACGAGAGAAATAATCTGTAATAACTTTAGTGATAGCTTGAAAGCAACAGGGATGTTTGGTGTGAGCTTATCTTGCAAAAAACAGAACCCAAAGTTAATTAATGGAACCATATGAACCTTGAAAATGAACCAAGTATTTGATGAATGGTTGATTGGGGAAATATCAAGTTCAAACATAACATTTGGAGTTTGAGGCGGATGAGGTCAAGAGAGTATTCACTCCAGAAATAAAAGGTTTCAGAAGTAGAGTGGGATGCTTGCTCTCCACTCTGGATCACCCATTGAGTGATAAAGTTGAAGATGATATGAAACTGAAAAGGCATCCAAATCATTAGTTAAACTAAGACAAAAGAGCATGGCTTTTGATAGGAGAGACCCCTTTCGAGGCAGATTCCTATGTGTGAACAAGGAAGGAGTGGATAACATAAAGTACACCAATAACCCGGCCATTGATAATCAGAGAAAGCAGCATTTGAGAAGGCCGTGGTAGAGCAGAATTAAGGACTTTGGAGATGGTATTCAGAAGGCAACAGGTCATTTATTCCTCTTTTTCTTGTTTCTCTGCTTGGAATTGGCTGTAATATTTCTCTTAGAATGCTTGCCACCCTCAATGGCTAAAGCTAATAATGGCACAAAAATCCCATGAGCAATGGATAATTTGACTGACACAAGGCAGTCAGCAAATGTTATTTGGCGACATGGTAAGAGAGTTGGAGAAAATGAGCCCACTGTCTCTAAGTTTGCTCCCAGAATGTAGCTCACAAATAAGAATGATTGGGATTGTTGTTTAGAAATGACTCGCAGTATTTACAAATGTCTGCAATGGAGTACATATGTACATATTCCAACAGATGGAAAAATTTGCTTCCATAATCTAATAAGAGAAATAATGCTGGTGCTTGTGAAACAGAGGCCTTGGAGCCTTATTGTCAAAGGTCAGATCGCTGTAACGGGAGAACAAAGCAACCTAACAAACTAATCTAAAGAGTTTTGAAAAGTCAGAGATATTAAAAAAAGAAAACTAAGGGAAAACTAGAAAATAACAACATAGCAGAATGAAGTTCATCTCAAGATTAACACTGTGGTGGTTGGAGTGGCTTCAAGCAGAACTGCATCTAGTCACGAAGTATATGAGAAGGACAAGGTTTCCACCAAAAATCTGTGAACATTTTGGAGCTTCCCAAAAGGGTTCTGGCAGCAATTCATTTGTTTCAGTAACAGAGACCACAATGAAGAAATTGTTGTAGGAGTCTTGTTAGTTAAAGAGCACGATTACAACGCGTAAAAGAAATATTTGCTATTTAGAAGGCAGACAATCTGGTTTTTCAGCTTTCAGACACAAAGGTATGATAGTGCTTTTCCCAAGATCAGCAAAATGGGGGGGGGGGGAGGATAAACTATTTCACCCAGAAAACATGAATGTCGTGAGAATTTCATTTTCTTTGCTATTCTTTTTAGATCCATTGTTACATTTTTGCCAGCTAATTATATCCCATTAGCAAGATTCTCACAAAGGTTTCTTTAAACACTTTACTGAAAGGGAAAAATGTGGTATAATGCTACATAAATCTTTACGACTATGAATTTGCATGGGTGGAGAACTTTTCATTTTTTATTTGTTTGTTAACTGCCTTTCTATGAACTGCTTACAATAAATGGAGAAATCTCCAAATATTCTGAAGTTGTAGTAGAGAAATTGTCCTTAAAGATATACTTTAAAAATTCCTTTTCCACTTTTGCTAAACAGTATCATCACATACAACTGCCCCCCAATGGTTAACACTGCCAAAAAGATCTTAACACGGACAGACTACCAACAATGCTGATACTCCACAAATTCTCTGTCATTAGAACTTTATCAGCCACCTCTTCCTGTTCTGGAAAAGTAATAACCAACCAAAGAAAGACAACCAGAAGATATCATTAGCACTTGCACATCTTCAGTGGTACCAAATTTACGTCCATACTTTCTCTTATACTATATGTGTTGTAGCTGATATTTTAAAACTGTAATGGCGAGTCTGTGGCACACGGAGCCATATCTGAGACCATGCAAAGCTCCAGCATGCATGTGTGTGACGGCCAGCTGATTTTCAACCTTCCAGAGGGTGGGGAGGCCATTTTTGCCCTCCCTAGGCTTCAGGAAAACCTCTGGAATCTGTGGATGGTCAAAAACAGACCCAATGGGTCTACTAGAAGTTCTGAACAAATGGGAGCTAACTTCTGAGCCTGTGAAACTGAAAACCTAGTTTAAGATTGGGTATGGCTTAGTCCACTCTGTGTTTTCTCTCCACTCTGTACTCTCAGCCCACTCTATACTTGTCTACTCTGCTGAAATGAAGCTAACTCTCCAGCAACAAGGTTGCTTCTCTCCTATCCTAACCATCTACCCGTCACCTTGCCATGCCCCCTCCACCTGCATAAGAGGAGAAGGAGGGAGGAGGAGGGTCGCTGGAGCCAAAGCAGCTTTCGTTTCCTGCTGCTTTGGGCTGGAGCTTACTCTCGCCCCACTCAGTTGAAGAGCTCCAGGGGGAGGGACAGGACAGGACAGGACACAGCAAGGTAATGGCCAGATCCTTAGGATAGGAAAGAAGCTGCATCCAAAGACACTCCTTCAGCGAGCAGCCACCTGTCCTCCGCGTGCACCTTTGCTGCGCTTGGTGCTTGCTTGAAGGTCTCCCTCTGCATGCACACACTCCTGGCCCTGAAACAGTTGGTCAGAGAGTTGCGAGAGGAGGAGGAGTGTTGCCCAAAGGGAAGCCTCAGCTGTGGGTAGATATGTTCCTCAACCAGCAATAGAGAGTCAGCCACGGCTACTTCTCCATTCAATGCCATTGCTCTTACCTTCTCAGGCCAGGTGAGGGAGGGGAAGTCAAAGACAGGGAGCCACAGCAGGGGGCCCAAAGAGCCACATGTGGCTCCGGAGCTGTGGGTTGCCGACCCCTGGCCTAGTTAGAGCTAATATGCAAATTGTGCCCTTTCTTTGAGGTTGAATGTTTATAATATAAAATACAAAAAAATATGAGAACAAATAGCGGGGAAAATAGGGGAGGGAAAGGGGAAGGAAGGAGTACACAAAAGACAGAAAAAGCAAGAAAAAGCATTGACTTCCAACTCCTTTGGGTGCAATAAAATAGTAACATCCAACCTTAAGTTTTTATTTTTACCTAGTAATATAAACTAGTCATTTCTATATCAATCGTGCCCTTCCTTGACTAGCAGGCAATAACCACCCTACTCTCTTTGTTTCTGCATTGTACTACTTCTTTGAGCTGCCCTTGAAGACTAGTCAGAAACTGCGTCTGATGCAGAATGTAGTAGCCTGCATTTATTTATTTATTTATTGGATTTGTATGCCGTCCCTCTCTGCAGACTCCGCATGCTGACTGGTGACAGCTGGTTCTGTAGTATATATTCTATACTGCAAGAATTGCACTGGCTTCCAGTAGGTTTCTGAGTAAAATTCAACATGATGGTGCTTAAAGCATTTCCAAACTTAGGCTAGAGTATCTTTTCCATAATGCTCTGACCCATCTGTTTTTCTGTACAGCAGGGGATGCTATAGGTTTCTTCAGCTGGGAAGTGAAGTGAGTAGTAGCCTGGAAGCAATACTGCTGCTTTAAACCTCCAGCAAAAGCAAACTCCAGGATTCAGATGGTTCTCTCACATCTCCAAGAAAGCAGCTAAAACTTGGCTTTTCAGACAAATGTTACATTTTTGTCTTCTAATTCTGAATTTATATGGATTTATATCATGGTTGTGATTTTTTAAAAACATTTTTATTGTTGTTCTCTAAACTATCTAAAGTTTGTGCAGTTGGGTAGTATATAAATATTGAAAAATAAATAAGTACATATATATCTATATTTCTGAAATTAGAAATCAGTAGTAAATTCCTATTAAAATTTGCCTTGAGTTCAGCTCTAGGTAAGTAAAAGAGTAATGCACAGCATCATATACCTAGATCTACATTCAACTAAGGCAGCAGAGTCCATATGGCTATAAGATTCCCTGCATTTAATTAAATCCATTCTTTCTGCCAGTTTGAGCAGATATAAGGTCACGCCATGAATGGGATATGCTGAAATTACGCAGAATAGCTATGTTATTCCTCAGTGTTGCCCATGCCATATCTATGACGATGCCTAGTTTAAGTCTCTATGGCGATTCTCAGTCATCCAGGTCATGGTTCTCCCAAAGATGCTTTTTCAAGAGGCAACTGGACTTTCTGGTTATCCTTTGAAGTTGTTTTGCTTCTCATCCAAGAGGCTTCTTCAGCTATAGAGCTGAAGCTTCTTGGATGAAGAGTGAAACTTTTTCAAAGAAAAACCAGAAAAACCAGTTGCCTCTTGAAAAAACATCTGTGGGATCTAGTTTAAGTCTTTCCACTGAGCTATCTTCACTGGCAAAAGGACTCTATCAATCAAACTGGACAGGGTGACAAAGTCATGGAGGTACAGTGCTGCTTCTGCTGAATCCTATAACCATTTAAACAGGTGAATCTTAAATAAAAGAACTATATGCAAAGGTAGAAATAGCTACCTTTGTTAACTGATAAGGTTTTTAATTACGAAAAATAAAGCAAGCATTCCATAAACAAATTACTGCAAAACCTGACCATTCCTAATCTAAGAGAGCAAAGACAAGACAAGACAATTAATTGAAAAATTAGCTGTTTGTCTTAGAGCGATATTTCTAATCATCCAGACATAAAATCATAAACACAGCGAATGACCCAAGTCACATTATAAACTCCATACAGGGGGGCACATACAGGATACTTCTTAAAACAGTATAAATTCCCAGCTCAAATGCTATAGAATTGGTAAGTATTTATCACTGCCTTTGTTAGCATGCAATGTATTTCCTGCTGCATTTACATGGCAAAGTCTCCATTCAGAAAAATAAAGAGAAACTGCATTGTGATTTTTAAACGCTCCCCTCTCCACCCCCCCTTATTACACTGCTATCGCAATACCTGATAAGAAGAAAATATTGCAGCAATACCAAGTACCTGAACCATCTGAAGTGGCTGGCTCCAGTGAGAAGGATCAGCATGAAGAAAGTGTGCGGTTGGGAGAGCTGTTCGAAGACCCGGTAAATGCTCCTCCTGTGACTCCCACAATGCTAGCACCACACACCAAGCAGTCGGTGGTTAAAATTTAAAAAGCGAGACCATAGCGAAGCCGGGGCTGTGATAAGAATCTCGTCTCCAAGTGCAAGCAGCCTCGGGAGAAAGTCACACAAACAATAAGGCTGACAGAGTCTCCGGAGGCTAAGCTAGTACTGTACTCTGAGGCGAGAAAACTGATGTTCTTTCCCAAACGGAAGGACTGAATACAGCCTTCCTCTTGACTGGAATTCAAAAAGATTACACATTAACAATTAATACACCTTAAATACCACCGAGAGCAGACGGGTTTACATCAATTCGAATAGTGAAACAGTTTGTCCCTGGGAACAGAAGGATCGGTGCCTGAAAACTGATCTTAGGGAGTATTGTTAAGTAAAAGTAAATATGCCAGGATGAGTAATTGGTAAAATGTGTTGCTGCTAGTTGTTTGCTGATCAGAGAAGCTCCTGTGCTTGTCACAGTTGCAGATTGTTTAGTTAAAAATAAACCACCAAGTGTTTAATCCAATCTATTTTGGATACATTTAGGAAGAAGCTAAAGAATATAATTAACCCAATATATAGTGTAGGCAAATTTTAATAACTATATCACTCCATGTATGTGTTATTTTCTCTCCATGTGAATATAAATAAATAATCCATAATAATGAGAGCTGCTGTTCACAGTATTTATCTTATAATTCATAGCCAATGTAAATCCAATTTGGCATTTGGATCTTATAATATGTAAAAAATGCCTATGGATCATTCATAAGTGGAATGGAAATATGGAAGCATTCTTCTGAATATCTGAACAGATAATTTCAGGGTTGGCTGAATGGGCAGCAAATAGATTTGATAAATAAAAAAATCCTTAAACATATATAAAGGATTTTAATTTGTATTCAAATAATCTATAGTTTCTTTAAAAAATGTCTTTAAACAAAATTTAATCTAACAAAAAATATTAAGTTAAAGCTTAATTATAAGTTTATATTACAGTATATAAGTTTCTTCATTTTCTACTTCTATTCTACTAGTTTTTCTCATCATTCCTATCATCCTTTTCCTCCCACTTAGGACTGTATGACTATAACTTGTTGCTTGTATCCTAAGATTTTTATTAACATTGGTTGTTTCTTCATTGCTTATTTGACCCCTATGACAATCATTAAGTGTTGTACCACATGATTCTTGACAAATGTATCTTTTTCTTTTATGTACGCTGAGAGCATATGCACCAAAACAAATTCCTTGTGTGTCCGATCACACTTGGAAAATGAAATTCTATTCTATTCTATATTATTTTATCTTTGAAATATCATAATTGAATTCACTGCTACCAAAGTCAATCTAGAGGTAATAAATAATAATATTCTTATTTTAAGCTTGAACTATGTAAGCAGACCAATATAATTACCCTTCAAATTACAATGTTTAAGACTGATAGACCAAACAATAGGGGCATGAGCCCAGGAATTAATGGAATATTCCAGTTGTCCAATCAGTACTTGAGCTTCCCAGATGCTTTAAGTATAATCTCTAAATAAAAGGTCTTATTCGGTATCTTTGATCATCTGTCTCTTTCTTTGAAGAACTTTATCCCAAGGTAAAATAAATTGAGTTTAAGTCACTGAGGCTTAAGTTAATCACAGCTGCTTTATTGATTTCACAAAATATTACAACATATATGTCAATGTAGACAGTGTGAGGAAATGTTATACAGGCAGCCCTTGACCACAATTGAGCCCAAAACTTATGTTTGCTAAGTGAGAAATTTGTTAAGTGAGTTTTGCCTCATTTTACGACTTTTCTTGCCACATTTGTTAAGTGAATCACTGCAGATTATGTTTGTACTATGGTTAATTGAATCTGGATTAACTGTCAGATTGATTTTGCTTGTCAGAAAGTCACAAAAGGTGATCACATTTACCTCTAAATGTAAATCCTATGATTGGGGGGATGGTGCAATGGTGGTGTGAAAAATGCCCAAAAGTCACGTTTTTCAGTGCCGGTATAACTTCAAGCGGTCACTAAATGAACCATTGTAAATTAAGGACTACCTGTATTTTTAAACATTTTTGAACACCCAAATTAGTTTTAAATAAATATATTTGTATGATTCCTATTGAGGATGATTATATTATTGAACTGCTACTTAGGAAATAAGAAAGACATGTCAAGTATTTTCCCTTCAGATCTGAATTATTTTGCCTCAAAATATAGATAATCCTCACCTTACCACCACTCATTTAGTGATTGTTCAAACTTATTCAAGGCACTGAAAACAATTCCTTATGACCACTTTTCACACTTACGACCACTGCATCATGGCTGTGGTCAGGTAATCAAAATTCAAAGGCTTGGCAACTGGCATGTATTTATGACAACTGCAGGGTCTCAGGGTCACAGGGTCACCTTTTGCGGACTCTCTGACATGCAAAGTCATTAGGGAAGCCAGATACACTTAACAACCCTGTTGCTAACTTAAATACTACGTGATACACTTAACAACTGTGACAAGAAAGGTCGCAAAATGGGTCAAACTCACTTAACAACTATCTTGCTTAGCAAGGAAATTTTGAACTCAGTTGTGATCGTAAGTCAAGGATTATGTTTGTTTGTTTATTTGTTTGTCTATCTGTCTGTCTGTCTGTCTGTCTGTCTGTCTGTCTGTCTGTCTATCTATCTATCTATCTATCTATCTATCTATCTATCTATCTATCTATCTATCTATCTATTGCTGAGAAAGAGAATCTCTCTATAAAAGTGAGAACCACTCACACAGAATCACAAAATTACACCAAATCTCTAGAATTGTAAAGCCTACAAACTTGAAATTTGGCACAAATATTCCTCTTCGCTTCTAGGTGCTCACTTTAAAAGGATTTTTTGAAATGACCATCAGGTCATCAGTATTTCTTATATTATTATTAATACGCTCTGATGCTAATTATTTGGATGTTCTACTCCCCTCCCAACTTGAAAATAACTGGAGAGATTGGGATAGCATAGGGGAGGATTCAGTGGGGCAAGCCTGAGGGAGAGAAGGGGAGAGGAAAGGCTGATCATATAACTACTTATTAATTTTCAAGGCGTAAGTGTTGATTTATCCAGCGTGATCATATAGTCTAGTAGCAGAGCACAGATATTCAGCTAGTATACTATATTGAAATACATTCAGAAAAGTTTACAAAGTCTATTAATGAGATATTTTAGATTGAAAGTAACACTGACTAAACTATTTGATAGACTGCTATATCATTTAGATAAGAAGACAAACAGACATTAGAGAGGTCCAAATCATTGCCCATTTTTATTTTTGGAGATTTTTCCATACAAAGTTTTCTCTCTAACAAAATTGTCACTGGTACCATATTTTTCTAATTTACATGAAATTATTTTGTTAAATACAGCACATCAAGGGACAGACTTGTGCCTTAATACAATTGTTAAGCGTTGTAGTTTTTAACTAAAATGGCAGCTAATCAAGACATTTCTTCCCTTGCTCAAGGATTAATAAATAAATAAAACAATTAACAGGCTATTGCACAACAGAAAAGGGGAAATTGACTGGTTATTTTTCAAACATTCTCTTTAACAGCCAGCAGGTGTCAACATAAATCCACTATATGCCTCAACTCTAACCCAGATCTTGCTAGGTTGGTAAAAAACATGATGTTATGAGATGTTGCTCCCTATCAAGGGCATACATTCATTTGAGTATACAGTCAAAATCTATGTATAATAAATTATTTCATCTTGGAAAATAAGAGCATAGCAAACACTAGATTTCCCTTTTATTTTCTGCATCCTGCCACCAGTAAAAAAGTATCAACATTTGCTTACATTTTTTAACCTTAGCCTTATATTAACTATCTGAATTACTATGAATGTTTAGACATACTTAATCTTAATTATCCACAAAATGTTTCTTTCCATCTGGATCAAACAACCTACACCTCATATAGACGGGGATGGGGAAAAATGTAAAGCCTACTTTCATTCTATTATGATGATTTAGTTTTCTTGGTAACAATATGGAAATGATTAGTCATTGCTTTCTATTGAATGTTTGTGCAATTTCTAGTCTATAGCCCTTGTATTTCCTGGCATTTTCCCATGAAAGTACTATCCAGGGCCAGCTTTGCCTAATTTTTTGAAATCAATTGACATTTTGCTAGCTACTGCATAAATATAGTATTCTCAGAAAGTTTTCATAGCATAAATTCTAGAATCATTAATTGCCAAATGCTAGAGGAATGCTATTAATAGAATTAGTTAAAAGTCTTTAAATAATTCTATATTCTCTCTCCCAATCTTATTAAATACAGTGATACCTTGTCTTACAAACTTAATTGGTTCCAGGACGAGGTTCGTAAGTTGAAAAGTTCATAAGACGATGTCGCGCTGGAAATTGCCAGCCCCCAACGACATTAAGAAACATCCAATAGTTAGAGAGTTAATTCTGTCTAGTAAGATAGCTCCTCCTGTGTGATGTAACCTGTTTGCTCACATCCTGTCTCTTCTTCAAGAAGAAGGGCTGTCCTTAGTTAGGAGACATCTTTTTCTCCATACATCCTAGCCAGAGGATGTGCTTTTCATGTCTCTTCAGACATTTATTGTTTTTATACTTTTCTAATAAAAAGTAAATTGTTCATTCGAACATGCTTGTCTGTACTTCAATATCCATCACCTCTGGAAGCTCCTGGCTCACTCCTCATGGGCTGAGCGCCTTGTCTAAGGTAAGGGGGTCTCCAAATCCTGACATGGTAGCCGAGGACGGTTGTTATTGAAGTAATAGACCCCGCTTACACTCCGTAAGCTTCCTAGGAATTTTTCCCGAATGCCAGCGAAAAAGAAAAGAAATCCTCTCACGCAGTCCTACGTGGATTCTCTCACGAGTGACCAGTTGGCCCAACTCAAGGAGACAATTCGTGTAACCGATTGTAAAAGGAATCCTACTATGTCTCTGCACGGTGAGAAGGAAGCTCTTCCAGCTGATGCCTGCACTCAACAAACTGTAAGTTTATCTTACTTGATTGATGATGTAGAAACCAGGGAAAAGGATTGTAAAACTACCCAGGGTGAGCCCTCCGGCAGTCTTTCCATTAATCCTAGCGAAGATGAGGAGGAGGAGACGTTAACTCTGTTCCCCTCACAATCATCTGGCACCCACGTTAAGGCACAAACCAAGACAAGGCACCTAGATGATTTCAGCTCTCTCACTTCTGCTAAAATAAAAGGAACATCCTTAAACTTGCAGAAAATTGAAGAGCTCATTGAGAAGGATGAGAAGGAGATACATTCCTTAGAATCAGTCTGTCTCCGTTTTGATAACCTTCCTACAATGAAAACTATAGAGCAGCAAGAAATCTATTTCAGTTATTTAAAAAAGGCTGATGAAGCCAGGACTGAATTACGATCTCTGAAGAAACTTCACCTTAAACTCCTTACAGAAAAAATGGAGGCTATGTCCCTGAGAGGTAGTTCACGTGCTCATTCTCCAAAGGGAGAGACAGAAGGAATCCATTCCTCCCACTCACCCCAAGATACGCATGGGCACATCGTAAATCCTCCTGTGGTCACACATTTCTTCCCGCAAGGCTCTCACATAGAACACATTCCTTTCCAAGAAGGGAGGGCTACCCAGCTCGAAGATAAAAAAATGGTCCCTTTGCAGTTTGAAACTGTTGCAAGCCGAGAAGGGGGGCTTTCCCCCACTGCTACAAGTTACGCAACAGCGGCCACTAGTGGATGGAACGTCCGAAAGGAAAAACCATTGCCAGAAGCCAGACAGTGACTTTCCCAGGCAGATATGGCTGCTGAAATGCAAAGAAAAGTTCCATTTGTTCCAGGTATTTCTGTTTCATCGCAGAGACCTCCAGTTTTTATTCCGCAGATGCCTGCACAACTTCCCCAGGTAGTACAGCCACAAGGTTTGTCAGGAGGGGTTGGGGCTCAACCCCAGCAACTCCAAGCGGTCCAGCTGACTGCATCAACAAGGCAGACCATCACCTCCTCTGTTCTGAAAGGTGAGTTTGTGCTGTTACCTAATGGACACAATTATAGGAAGTGGCTTCACAGAATAAATTTGCACCTACTGGCTCATGACATAGATGGGATCACTCATAATCCCCCAGTAAGGCGCTGGACTGCAGAAGAAAGGGAAGCTGACATAAAAGCCAAGCTACTCATTCTTATGAGCATGGACTCACAGTTGTCACAGAGATATGACACACATGACATTACTTCTGCTCAGATATTGCAGTCAATAGATGGCATGTTTAGGCCAATATCAGATGAAGGCAATTACATACTGATAGCCAAGTTTAATAACACTAAATTTCCAACAGGGGGCGAACTTGCACCTCACCTTTCTAAACTCCTTACAATGCATAAAGATTTAGAAGAAAGAGGATACCGTTATGATGATAATCAAGTAAATGCGGCTATTATAACTTCCCTTGGTCCTGAATGGAAGGAAGTTATTTACAAGTTCAGTATACTCCCAATGGCCCAGAAATCTACTCAGAGACTCTGTAACATGCTAACTGAAGAAGCAGAGTTGCTGAACACTGGCCTTAGACCTATGTCAGCAGCATTTAAATCTAACTTGGCCAAGGGCGGTCAGCAGAAAACAAGTACTCCAAAGTACTCACGCCAGAAACCTTTTAAGAAGGATGACACTCGCAAATCTCCTGATGTGCAAAGTGTGAAGTCTGGCGAGACTGATCATCCACCTTATCCAACCCAGCCTAAAGGCGCACACAAGAAAGGATCCAGAGGAAAGAGTTCTGGAGCTGCAAAGTCAACTCCCAAAGACTCCAAAGATGAGAAACCTACTTATGTTGGTACCATCCACCTCAGCATTGTTCCTGACAAGAGTCCACTCTACGACATTCGTGAGTTATGGACCCTAGACAGCGGAGCAGCGGCACACATCGCGTACCGGAAGGAATCCTTCAGTGAGCTACACCCGACAGATGTCAAAGAAGTGTATGGAGTTGGTGATCTACGTTCCAAGGTGGAAGGAAAAGGAAAAGTCTTCGTCAAAGAACTGGACTCCCTTATCTCAAATGTTTTCTACGTTCCAACTGCCAAGAACAACATCCTTAGTGGATATTGCCTGAGAGAAGAATTGAAGGTTGTAATAAACTATGAACTTGTTGACACTAACATCTTCAAGGATGGCAAACTTCTTGCTACTGCCATCCCCATCAAAGGTGTTTTTTATTTGCAACCCAAACCTGCCAGCAAAGGTAGTGTAAGTATAAGCGTTCCAAAGGGCGATAGCACAGGTCCAGAGAGAAACCCTGGTGCCACCGCTAGTTCAAAGGTTCCTAAAACCAATGAAACCCCTGAGGTTCCTAATGCTGTTAAAAATGTTAAACATATGTTAACAAACAAATCTTTTCATTCCAGGTGCATTCACAGATGGCATCGTCGCTTGGGGCATGCTTCTTACCCCGTCTTAGCAAAGATGTCTGAATATGTTGATGGTTTCACAATTGATGGGGCTTGCAAGGTTTACCTAGATTGTAAAATTTGTAATTCTGCAAAATCCCGGCACTCCCCGGTCCCAAAAATTGCTGTCCGGCTCTGTACACGCATCTTTGAATTGGTCCATACCGACGTTGTCGGTCCATTTCGGCCTACTGTTGGTAAACGTAAGTACTTCTTAACTGTAGTTGACAGTTACTCACGATTTGGCTATGTTTTTCTTTTAAAACAAAAATCAGAGGCGTTTGAGGCTTTTAAAGGCTTTGCTGCAGAGATACTTACCCAACACGACGTCTGGATCAAGCGGATTCAAAGTGATCGTGGAGGCGAATTTATGTCGCAACAGTTCCAAGGATGGATGGCCAGGAATGGAATCCGCCAGCAGACCTCATCACCCGGGACGCCGGCTCACAATGGTGTGTGCGAACGCAGGAACGGGATTCTGCAGACAATGTTTCGTTGTCTCATTGAGGATGCAAACGTGGACTTTTCATACTGGGGCGAAGCATTAAGGTATGCTAATTACATTGTTAACAGAACATGGAGTAGCGTCATTCAAGACACTCCTTATTACTTGCTCCATGGCAAGAAACCTGACATTCAAAACATTTACATTTTTGGTTGTTATGCCACTGTTAACATTCCAGTTGAACAGAGAAGAAAAGGAGGTCCTGTGTCAGAAAGAATGAGATTCATCGGCTTTGATGAAGTCTCCAAGTACCACAAATTTGCTGACTCTCATCACAGAGTTTATATTTCTAATTCAGCCAAATTTGAGGAAGACACAAATTGGTCCAGTATACATAGTAATGATACTTCAGTTTATTTTCCTAAGGAAAGTGTGCAGAGTCCTGATGCCCAGGGAGCTGTGCCAGATATTCCTGATGTTCCAGATAATGAACAGCCTTCGACAGTTGCCGAGGAAACCTCTGGTGATGAACTTGAAGGCGGAGATGATGATGAAGGATGGACCAGCGTTCCCAGACGTTCCAAGAGAACTACCAAAGGAACTCCTCCAAAGAGATTTGCACAGCAAGTATCTGACTCTCCTTATCTTTTCATGTGTAACAATCTTACACTTCCACCTGATCATTTTCACCAGATCAAACTTTTGCCTGACTCTGAACAAGAAAAATGGCATGAGGCTATGGAACACGAACTGGACTGTTTAAAGAAACTTAATGTGTTCCAGAAGGTGGAGCCTCCTAACAAGAAGAAAGTTATTGGCACACGCTGGGTGTATAAAGTCAAACAAAAGCCTAATGAGGAAAAGCTGTACAAAGCTAGACTCGTAGCTCAAGGATTTTCTCAAGTTTATCCGGAAGACTACACAGATACATACTCACCCACAGTCAGAAATGAAAGTGTCAAGATTGCCCTAATCACTGCTGTTGCTTTGGGTTTAGAAGTTTTCCAGTTCGATGTAGAGACTGCCTATTTGAACGCTGATCTGAATGAAGAGATCTACGTCAAAGGTGCTCCTGGATTCCAGAACCGAGAAGGAGAGGTTTGGTTTCTGAGCAAGTCTTTATACGGCCTCAAACAGAGCGCCCTCTGCTGGTACAAATTATTATCCCAAAAGCTAAATTCAATGGGCTTTATTAAGTCCGAATCTGATGGATGCGTGTTCACAAAAGGGCAAGGTAAGACTTATGAAATTGTTCTTGTTTATGTTGATGATATTGTTTATGTAGGTCTCAATGAAAGCACTAGTCAAACTTTTGCTAAGGGCCTTGAGAAACATTTCACCTTGAAAAGCCTAGGGCATATCAATGATTATCTAGGTGTTCAGTTTGAGAAAACTGAGAAGGGGTTCTCTCTTTCACAAGAAAGTAAGGTTGACCAGCTTTTGCAAAATTGTAACATGTCTGATGCGCATACTTGTCGTTCTCCTATGCAAACTGACTTTTACAGGTTAACCCGAGAAGAGTATCCTGATTTTGAGAACAAAACATTGTACCGGTCAGTGATTGGATCGCTATTGTACATCAGCAGCTGGACGAGACCTGACATTTCACTGAGTGTGAATCTACTGTCCAGATACGTTGGAAAGGCTACCACGTTTCATTGGTCTTGCATAAAGAAGCTGCTCAAATACATGAAGCTCACGAAAGGCAAGAAGCTGTACCTTGAGCCAGATCATGTTGGGTACCCTGAAGTGATTTGTTATACTGATGCTGACTGGGCAAGTGACACAGAAACACGAAAAAGTACTTCTGGTTATATCATGTTTTTAAATGGTTGTCCTTTCTTTTGGAAAGTTAGGCAGCAGAAGTTTATTTCTTGCTCTTCAACTGAATCTGAATATGCATGTGTTTCTGATTGCTGTAATGCATTAATGTCTCTTTTTCCTCTCATTGATAGTATTTGGAAAGGTCCTATGACACCAATTGTTATTATGGAGGATAATATTTCAGTTGCATTCATTGCTGAAGCTGAATTTGTTGGAGCTCGTTCACGGCACATTCACATTCGGTATCAAAATATCCGAGAGAAGGTGAAAGATGGTTTCGTGAAATTTCAGTATGTGGCTACTACTGAGCAGATCGCTGACTTGCTGAATAAGCCATTGCCAGCTGATCAACATGAATACCTCACCAACAAATTGTGCCTTAAGTGAACTGATGTCTTGATGTCCTGATGTCCCTCTTGTCCCTGATGACTGACAAAGAAGGGGTGTCGCGCTGGAAATTGCCAGCCCCCAACGACATTAAGAAACATCCAATAGTTAGAGAGTTAATTCTGTCTAGTAAGATAGCTCCTCCTGTGTGATGTAACCTGTTTGCTCACATCCTGTCTCTTCTTCAAGAAGAAGGGCTGTCCTTAGTTAGGAGACATCTTTTTCTCCATACATCCTAGCCAGAGGATGTGCTTTTCATGTCTCTTCAGACATTTATTGTTTTTATACTTTTCTAATAAAAAGTAAATTGTTCATTCGAACATGCTTGTCTGTACTTCAATATCCATCACCTCTGGAAGCTCCTGGCTCACTCCTCACGGGCTGAGCGCCTTGTCTAAGGTAAGGGGGTCTCCAAATCCTGACAGACGAAACAATGTTTCCCATAGGAATCAATGGAAAAGCGATTAATGCTCGCAAGCCCAAATTCACCCCTTTTGCCAGCTGAAGTGCCCGTTTTCACGCTAGTGGGATTCCCCTGAGGCTCCCCTGCATGGGAAACCCCACCTCCGGACTTCCGTGTTTTTGCGATGCTGCAGGGAAATCCCAGGAGGGGAATCCCAGCATCACAAAAACGGGCACTTCTCTGGCAACGGAAGTCCAGAGGTGGGGTTTCCCAGCGAGGGAAGCCACAGCGAAATCGCAGCATTGCGTGCAAGTTCTGGATTTTTTTGCTTCCGCGCATGCACAGAAGCAAACACACACACCGGAAATTGAAGAGAAAAACAAGGTAAGGGCTGCCCGCTTCACCGCCAGCTGCCGCGTTGCTTACCCTTGCTACCCCGGCCATTTACCCTGCCGTGCCCCTCGCTCTTGCTACCCCTGCCCCTTCCCTGCCACGCACCTCGCCCTTGCTCCCCCCGCCACTTTCCTGCTACGCACCTCACTCCTGCTTACCTGATCACCTCCTGCAGGGGCCATGGCACAGAGAGTAGGCTGGGTGGTCCCAATTCTGGCCGCGCAGCCTACTCTATGGTCTCCCGTGCCACAGGCATATTTCCTGTGACCTGGGAGATCAAAGAGCAGGCCATGCGGCCGGAGCTGAGGCAGGCCAGTTTTGCTGCTGGCCCCAGCTGCCGCTCTAGGTGCGGCAGCGAGATTCAGCTGCTGTACATGTGCAACAGCTGAAATCTCTTTCTGGTAGCAAAAAATGCTGATTTCTTTGCTTCTGGGCATGTGCAAAAAACCAGTAATTTTTTATCGGAATCGCTCCAGTTGCGCATGCTTGCCGTATGTATGCTTGACCACAACTGCAAACAGAATGGGCCTACGTGCTCCATTTTTCCCGGAGGAACGGATGTTCCACCTGTTCCGCCTGGGGCCCATGCCTGTTGCCCCCATGCCCACAAATCCATCTTGTTGTCCAATCTTCTATTGCCATGCTGGCAGAGTTCACCCATCTCCTCCCATGCAGGAACAGAAGTGCAGAGACAAAGGATGACCTTGGCTTTCTAGAAAGAATTGGTTATGGCTACATCCTAATAACTTCATACAATACCCCCTCCCATTTTCCCATGTTAGAAAATGCATAGTGACCTAAGACCTAAGCCTCCCTAATAAAATGGCTTTGGACTGACAAATAACCTGTTATGTGTGAATAAAGAGTGAACTCTTATAGTGAAATACTACATTTCATCATCCTGTGCAGATGTTTTCTGTGGTGGCACTACATATTACTATAAATGTAAGAACCTAGATGTACAGTATGTATTTTTTGCCTCCTTTGTATGCCTTTATTCCAAAATTCCACCCATAAACAAACAAATATACCCCATTTAGTTGGATAAGAATAAAACTTATCACTTCTTATAAGAAAACCAAAACTATTAAGGAGTATCAAACTCCTTTATAATAAAGAGAAATACTTCTATTGTAAGGTGTATGAACAAGTCATTACATTTTCTAAGAAGAAATTCAAGTGAAAGACAAAAATGTATTTTGTCCTGCTGTGTGTAATTTTTAGATTCTTGTCTGAAAGAGAGAAACCAGACAAATGGAAACGAAATGGTAATGCTGTTAAACAAATGTAAAGCTCATTTTCCAACAGTTATTGGATGGGGTCAGTGTAAGACTAAGCATGCATATATATATACGCGCACGTATGTGTATGTGTGTGTGTACAGTATATATGCAGATTGTTGTGAGCTTGGGTTTTTCCCTGTGTAATATTTTGAGTGTCTTTGTGACGTTTCGGCGAAATCACATTCACCATCATAAGGCTGAAGTTACTGGCTTCGTGTTTGCAACTGCTGTTTGTTCCTTATAAATAGTGGTGGGGGTGGAGTTCTGGTTCAAATGTTGCAAATAGATTGGGTGGCTGTGTCTTAATGATTTGACTGGTTGGTGGAATCACATTTAGTTAGATGATTGACATGCTGGGGTTGTGATTGTGATATATTTTTTGGTTAGGGCTGGCTTCCAAATTTTTGGCTTCCATGATTATTCTTTTGTATAGGTGTTCTGTTCTGGAGATTAATTTAGTTTTTTCGAAGTCAATTTCGTGTCCTGTTTTTTTAAATGTGCTATAAAAGGGAGGAAGTTTTTTCTTCTTTTTGACTGCATTTTTGCGTTCTGCAATGCGTGCGTTTATTCTTCTATTAGTTTGTCCAATGTATGTGGCTGCCTGCGCATGGTATTTCACAGATTCCTCGGTTTTCAAGTTGGATTTTGTCTCTTGGGTTTCTTAAGATGTTGGATATTTTCTGATTAGTGACAAAGGATGTTTTGATATTATGTTTGTGATACTTCCTCTGATGGTCAAAGATGCAGAATGCATATTGAATTTCTAATGTTGGATGGCAGTGTGCAAAATGCCTTTCCCTACTTACTAGATATTGCAGTCTGTATACACATACGCACAGACAGTCTATATCTCTGTGTGTCTGCGTATATGCAGACATGCAGCTACTGATGGGACAGCATGAAATCATACTTCAGAAAAACCAATTCCTGTTTTTTTTTTTTGAAAAAGAGAGGCTTGAGTTCAGCAATGTGTTATATGTGGGAAATGATACATGCAGTGTCCTAATTTCAATAGAAACCCAGTAATAGATGTATGAAATATTTGTCTGAGAGCCTTGAGAATCATTATTAGCTTGGGATACATTTTGTGCCAAAAAGATCCACTTTGTTGTTCTATGAAAACGGAAAGCATTCAGTGCCAGCATATTTTTTAAACACAGAACTTTTTGTAATACCTCTTCTTAGGCACACCTTTTATACATTTTTTTAAAATTTAGAGCAATCCAATAGCTTTCTATGAATAAATGCTAATTACCATGAGTCCTTTTTTCAACATGCTTTCTTTTAAACCATATGTTAAAAATGAAAAAAATGTGACTGCCACTGTTTGTATGTAAATCTCAGCAGGTTATTCTGAGTTTACAGCTGGGGAAAAGATAAATGCTAGCCAGATATTATTTGATGTAGAATTGGTGTCACTGCCAACTGAGAGTAGAATGCCTTTAATATAATCTGCAGCAAAATTAATTCATGTTACTATCACTATATGATAAATAATTAGACTGTTATTTGAAATGTTACTCATTTGAAATTGCAATTGAATTAATCCTTTGTTTAAATAAGGATAAGGGCATATAAGACAACACAGTTCTTATGCTGTTAATGTTGTTTGAATCTGAACTTATTTTTGCTTTTATTTTTTATATCTTTTCCTTTCTGTTGAAACGTATTTTCTTACAGTTGTTGTTAGGATTCTCTCCTAAGGACTAGTAAATGCAGCTTAATAAAAAAATAAATGACATTATTTGAAATATTTATCAAATATCTATTTTGTACTAGCTTTTGTGCAAAACATTGTACAGATCTTTCTCTATGTTGTATCTTTTGATGGTTAGCAGGAATTTTTATCCCATATCACTTTCTTATATTATAACTCAACCTAAGTAATTTTCTACTAATAAATGCACAGGAATTTGTAATATACTTACTATTGCTTAGAGTAAAATCTAGACATAATTTCAAGATGCTAAAATGTTCATCAATTTCAGGAGAGTGAAAGTCCTTGCTTATTGGCAAAAAAAATAAAATAAAATAAACAAACAAAAATTAAAAAACAAAACCCCAGAGACAAGATCAGAGATTTAAAAAGTTGAGTATGCCTAAACTTTTGGGGCACTATTGTCATTGTACAAAATATTATTGTCCAAAAATGGCTCTGAATATTTGCCATGTCACTTTAGGCAGCTGCTTTGCCAAGGAGGATGTTTAGTTCTTTTACTGCTCTGGTTCCTCACACCTTACTTATCTTCCCTTTCTGCTTCCCCTCTCCTCCTTTATCTCTAATCCCAGCCTAGAAAAGAGACGCTTATGAATTCCATTTGGTTTTTTCTTATTACAGGCAGTCTCAGTTAACAGTGGGTTTTCAAATCTTTCATCTCTCAGTGATACACAGTAGTCATAAAACGTGATCTCAAGTGAGTGCATCACTTAGTGACAACAATCCCAGCAGTCTCTGTTGTTGTTGTTAAGCAAGAATTGTGGGTCATTAAGTAAGGACCTCCTCTAGAGCAAGTAAAGTTATTGGTTTCCAACAAGTAAAGTCACTGGGGAAACTGGCAGGAAGTCACAAGTTCCAAGTAGCTCACAAGCAGGGTGGCAGGTGGATAAGTGGCTGCTGTGGCCCAGTGTGAGTGCAGTTGAGCTGACATTGACTGCTGTCAGGGATGGGGGGATGTGCAAGCCACTCTACACTCTTCCACCCTCCACTGACCTGTGCCATCTTCTTCCTCCATCCTCAATGACCTTTGCCATCGTCTTCGTCTGGTTTCCTAGCCCTTCACAAAGATCAGCTGCCCAGAACTGCGAAATGAAGCTCTAGCCATTTTATCCTCTTGCACTCTGCACTCCACAATCCTTATCACACTACTCTCCACCACCCTGGGCCTCAAAAAGACTGCAACCTTGGGAATAAGGGTACAGGGTACATAGTTGTTCGGGATTGCCATTGTAAACTGAATATTGTAAACTGTACCAAACTTGTACTTAAAGAGTTAATGTGCACTTAAAGGGTTAACTTGTACTTGAAGAGTTAATATTCAAGGCTGTTTTGTCACTTCTCATTGAAGCTATAAAAGCTCATTATTTTGCTTGGTCATTTCCTTTACTTTACTTTTGTCTGAGACGGGGGAGTTGTGTTTAAGCTTCGTGCTTGTATAAGCTTTGTGCTTTTACCTATATTGTATTTTGCTTTGTGCTAATCTTGTGATTGCTCAGTGCATATTATTCTGTATTTGCTTCGGGCTTATTCTGGATTGTTTATATTTTGTTTATATGTAAATAATACTTATTTAACTAAGTCTGTGTCTTGGCTTTGTCACACATCCATGCTCTGTTAAAATTGTCTGCTCGGTGTTGTCAAAGGTTTCATAGCCTAACCGAGACAAGCCAACAGCATGGCCAGCAGCTGTCCCATGACTGCAGGAGGAAGAAGGTGATGCAAGTCAGCTGGGAGTGGCAGAGAGCAGGTGACTAAAAGGGCAGAGATGGGTGGGATCTTGCAGTCATCAATGTGGCACGCTGCTAAGTGCACAATTTGGATCACATGACTGCAGGGGATGCTCCCACTGCCATAACCTCAACGACGGAATGTAAATACCATTTGTTTAGTGCTGTTGTAACTTTGAATAACCACTGAATAACTGGTCACTAAGTGAGGGCTAGCTGCAGTATCTGTATGACACTCAATCCCAGTGACTAATAAAATATTAAAGCAAGAAAAAATACAAGAAAGAAAAATAAAAGAATAAGAGACGATGAGGATAAGAAGAACTTGATAAGAACAAAAGAGAAACATGCGCAGGATGCTTCACCCCAGTAGTGGTATCAGTGGTGGCGGAAGGCTCCGTCCATCTACCCGGATGTCAGCACGGATGATCTGCCTGTCAAAGACTACTTCATCTTCAACCACGACAACACAAGAGCACACAACAGATTCAAACCTAATATTAACCGCTCCGAACTTCTGTAAAAAATATGATTTTAGCAATCATGTTGTTGAAGCATGGAACTCATTACCAAACTCTGTAGTATCATCCCCTAACCCCCAACATTTTACCATTAGACTTTCCATGGTTGATCTCTCCAGATTCCTAAGAGGTCAGTAAGGGGTGTGCATAAGTGCACCAGCGTGCCTTCCATCCCCTGTCCTAATGTCTCTCCTATAAGGAGCCGGGGTGGCGCAGCAGGTAGAGTGCTGTACTGCAGGCCACCGAAGCTGACTGTAGCTCTGAAGTGGTTCAAATCTCACCATCAGCTCAAGGTTGACTCAGCCTTCCATCCTTCCGAGGTGGGTAAAATGAGTACCCGGCTTGTGGGGGCAATAGGCTGGCTCTATTAAAAAGTGCTATTGCTAACATGTTGTAAGCCGCCCTGAGTCTAAGGAGAAGGGCAGCATAAAAATTGAATAAATAAAATAAATAAATAAATAAATAAATAAAATAATACTCTCTATATCTCTCTCCTATTCCTATATCTTTCTTTCTACTCTTTCATTGATATATCTTATACCTATATCTATTCTTCTACCCTTTCATTGATATATTTTATTATGAGCATATCCTCTGTAACCTTCATTGTGTTTTTGGACAAAACAAACAAACAAACAAATAAATAAAAATAAAATAAAATCTTCGAACCGGTAGCAAAGGTAAGGGAAACCCTTCACGCATCCTCACCAAAAGCCTGGGTAAAAAGCAGGCCTTCAGGTCTGTTTATTATTATACTAAAACTTTTTACATAAGGGTTGGGTCTATGTTATTTATATAGCAGTCACTTGCGAAGATGGCCAAAATTCCTTCATTCATATCTAGAACATATATGTTACACTAAGTCATAGTTTATTTAACTTGGTATATTGAATAAAGCAAAATTATCTGAAATTATTTTACAGTCACAGCAATGTTTTATAGCAAAGGCAAAACTAAACAAAATTGCATTCTGCCTTAGCATAATGCTTGAAATATTTTATATGCTCTCTAGAAGAAACTAGTTCTGATTTCCTACTTTAATTCCTCTTACAAAGCTATTCAGACTAGAACATTCAAATTGCCCTGCTATTAAACTTCAGATTACCGTACAGTTTTTTCTAAGTTAAAAGGAAACACTGCAGATAGGGATCAAGAAACACTTCCATGACTATTTCTTTACATTGTTAATTTTCTTAAGCTTCCAAAATAAAAGAGCTAAATATTCCCACTCACATACACCCACAGACCTAGATATAAATACACTAAGACTCTAAACTATAAATATCTGCCTCTAACGCATTGTGTCCTGAAACAACATATCCAGCTCTTAAAACAAATTCCTAGTGGTTAATGAACAAAATAAATTAAACAACATATTCCTGGAAAAAAAATATGGCAAAAGATCATTTTGGAGGAGAAGCAGTGATTTAAACAAACAACAGTGGAGATTAAATAAGAAATGTTTTGGCATATAACTGTACATAATACTCAGAGGAAGTGGGACGATGACTGCTTAATCTATAATTTAAATTGGTGGTGGTTATTGATAAAGATTGTTAAAAATGTCATACCTAAAAAAAATCCTAGCTACATGATTTTTTCCCCTCAGTAATATTGTTCCTCCCTTTGAATTTCCTCTGCAAATTCACACTGTTACTAAGGAATACAACATCTGCACTGCATTATTGACAAACAGTTTATGGCAGCTGATGCTCATGAAATTATGTTACACTGAAATATCTAACAGAAAAGCTAAATAAATAAATAGGTACCCAAGAGTAATCTATGTAAGTCAAATGTGATTTCTGAGATTTCCAAGAAAATTTTTCCTTCTCTCAGAATAAAGCTCTTTTGTATTTTTGTATTGTTCCAATCTGGAACTGTTACAGATTTCTCTTAGGAGAGATAGTATCAACAATGCAGTGGTCCAAAAGCTTTAGACTTATAAGTAAACACATCTATTGGCAGACATTGGCAGATTGCTTGGTAGAAACCCCCACCACCACCTCGATGTATCTCTTCGAGGTCCTTCAATTCTGCTGCTAAGGTCAAGGAACTTCAAGAGATGTCTTTGGAATAGAAAGGAAGTCCCACTGTATAAATGGACACTATCAATGTTCTGAAGGATCAAGCAGAATATCTATCTCTACTAAAATTTTAACATTGGAAAGAAGGAACATCATGATTTTAATGTGTTTGAGTAATAAAACATACCAAATTTCATTGGTCTTCCCTCCCTTTCCTTTCCATACATGTTCAGAACTCTGTCTCAAAATCTCTAGGACAGTTTTGGTGAAACATTTTGATGCTGAGAGCCCAAAGTGCATGTATCTTTGTGAATGTGCATGCATGCACCTCCAAAATGCAATGCGAGTGCCCCTGCGCATGCACCTCACTCCCATACATGTGCCCCACCATCAATGCATGCGTGCATGTTCCCTGTGCATGCTCCCCACCCTTATTTGGCTTCCAGGTTGGTGCAGGAGGCCTTCCAAGCCTGAAAAGGGGTGGGGGGCACATGCAGCGCCTCTGTGCCCCATTTGGGCTTCCAGGTTGGTGCAGGAGGCCTTCCAGGTCCAAAACGGGGCACGGCATTGCACATACGTGGCAGACACCCGAACCAAGACCAAGACCAGCTGACAGGTGAGAGGTGTGGGTGCATGTGTGGTAGAGCTGGGCTGGGGTTCCTGCAGAGAAATCTCCATCTGTGTGCCATCTGTGTCATGTGTGCCATAGATTCGCTATCACGGCCAAAGGGGGTAGTTTTCATATAATGTCAAGACTAATCTTGGGGAAAGTTTCAAGAGCTATATTCCAATTTTGATAAGACAAAAATAAATACCAATTTGATAGGATTAAAACACCCAGTTGGGTATAGTGATAACGCTATTGCCTTAGAAACTAGACTGTAGGTTCTTAGGTATGAAAGGCCAATTAGGTATCTTTGGGCCAATCACTTTTTTGGGGCCCAACTAACCTCACAGGGGTGCTGTTGGGGGAGGAAGGAATATTGGTACGTTAGTCATCTTGAACTATGTATGAAAAAAAGTCAAGATAAAGATTTTAAAAATGATTTTTTTTTGCAAAGTCCAATTTAAATAGGTGTTGATTGTTTACCTGAATACCTCTTCTCATACGCTGAGCAGGTACAGCAGTCACGTGGGTTGCTCGCTGTCCAATCTGCATAGGACTGACCCTAGTCTTTTAAAAGCTTGCTGGATCTGCCCCTTCCCCAGAATTCGTGAATCCGTAGACTTAGGCTCAAAGGTGATGGCTCAAATAATGCTCTACTCTCATAATAGGAAGAAACAGGTTAAAAGAAAATAGGGAGGGAAGTGACTGCTGTACCCGCTCAGCATACAAGAAGAGGCGTTCAGGTAAGCAATCAACGCCTATTTTCCGTACTGAAAGAGCGGGTCCAGCAGTCATGTGGGACATACCCAATAGATGAGTCCCTAGGGAGGGATTAGTTTGCTATCGTGAGAGATAACGGATTGTAGGACTCTTCTGCCAAAGGCAGCATCCACTGAAGCATAAGAGTCAATTTTGTAGTGCCTTATGAAAGAGTTTGGAGAGGCCCAAGTGGCTGCTTTGCAGACTTCCTCCAATGGAGCTTGAGTTGCCCATGCAGCAGATATGGCTGCACTTCTTGTGGAATGTGCCGTGATACCTCTTGGTATGCTGAGGGAAGCTGACTCATAAGCCTTTGAGATTGTCCCTCAGATCCAATGACCTAATATGGTTGAGGATGCCCTGGATCCCAGGGATCTGAGATGGTAGGCTACGAATAAGGCCTCGGACCTCCGAACAGGTCTCGTCCGTTGGATATAGATTCGTAGAGCTCTGGTGAGGTCTAGGGTGTGACATCTGAGTGCAAGATGATGGTTCTGATTGGAACAGAATGAAGGCAACACAATGTCCTGGGATCTGTGGAACATGGAACTGACCTTTGGTAGAAAGGTGGGGTCCAGGCGCAGGACTACTTTGTCCATATGGAACTGGAATAGATCGTGTCAAATGGAGAGGGCTGCTAGTTCTGAGATGCGTCGGGCAGATATTATTGCCACCAGAAAGGCTACCTTTTAAGATAGGTACCTGAAGGATGCTGACGTTTGGGGTATGTATGGCGTTTTAGTGAGGAAGTGCAGAACCCATGGTAAGTCCTAGGATGGGTATCTGTGAACCGTGGGAGGCCTGAGGTTTGAGATGCCTCTTAGAAATTCTTGAATTTCCGGGAACAAACGGAGTGGTTGTCTGCAAAGCCCTGCTAGGACCGAAGATAAGGCCGCTAGATGATGGCGAATAGTGCTGATTAAGAGGCCTTGATGAAAGCCTTTCATGAGGAAAGGTATGATTCTGTGAATGGGAATAAACACGGGTGATAGATCTTCCTGTGTGCACCACTGGTGAAACTTGGACCAGGTATGGTCGTAGATCCTGTTGGTAGAAACTCGTCTGGATTTGAGGATTACTTCTATAGTGTCCGGGTCGTAACCCCGAAGGTCTAGGTCATGCCGGATAATAACCACTGAGGTGGAACCACTCTGGTTCTGGATGGTGAGAGGCCCCCTGCTGCAACATATCCTCCGAAACAGGGAGTCGCCAGGGGTCCTGGACGGACAGACGTTGCAGGTCTATGAATCAGGGCCAGCGAGGCCAGTGAGGGGCTATCAGAATCACCTAGGCCTTCTTGAGGATGATCTTGTGGATTACATCTGGGAGAATTGGTATTGGAGGGAAGGCTTAAAGCAGCCCTCAAGGCCAAGGAGTTCTGAGTGCATTTGTTGCCTCCACTCCCGAGGATGGGAACCTGGAATAGAATCGAGGGAGTTGAGTGTTGGTCATGGTCGCAAATAGGTCTAGCGATGGGTGACTGAATCTGAGGAAGATCTGTTGGAATAGGACCGGATGGAGACTCCACTCTCCTGGATCCAGAGTTGACCGGGAGAGCCAGTATGCCTGCACATTGAGAACTCCCAAGATGTGGTCGGCCCATAAGGACTGAAGATGTCTCTCTGCCCAGAGCCCCAGCTTCAGAGGCTTCCTGCATCAGAGCCTTGGACCTGGTGCCCCCTTGTCTCTATGGCTCTTTGAAGCTATATTGTCCGTGAGAATCAGGACATGTTGATTGATGATGTGTTTGAATTGTTTGAGGGATAGCGACACTGCTCTCAATTCCAGCCAGTTGATGGGTTTGGATGACTCTCCGCTGACCATGTGCCTTGGGCTATCAAACCTTGGGTATGGGCCCCTCAGCCCGGCATCCGTGGTGATGATTAATTGTTCTGGACTCCTGAAGGGGGATCCCTTGTCCAGAGCGGAGGAAGTCCACCACATAAGGGACCTTAATACTGTGGTCAGGACGGTGATGAGACGTGCCGAGTTGCTTTTCCCCGATCTCTGGAACGGTAACAGAAGCTATTGGAGATCCCTGGCGTGGTGGCGAGCCCATGGGATAATGCCAATACAGGACACCATCTTTCCCAGTAGGGAAGACAGGGTGATGATGGTAATCCTTATTTGAGACTTTATCTGGGAGATAAGCTGTTTGATACTGATCTTCCTTTCAGTAGAAAGAAAGACCTGGGAGAGATCTGAATTTATAATTCAGGTGATGAATAGAAGCTTAGTAAAGACTCAAGGAGCTGAGGACAGCCCAAAGGGCATGGCCCTATACTGATAATACTTGCTCTGGAAGGCAAAGCGCAGGAATTGCCTGTGGCCCTTAGCGATAGGGATGTGGAGATAGGCTTCCGTAAGATCCAAAGAAACTATGAAATCTCCAGGATGAATAGAGGCTAGAATGGATGACAAGGAATACATCTTGAATTTTCTATATTTAATGAATAGATTTAATTTCTTAAGGTCTAAAATGGCCCTCCATCCTCCAGATGTCTTAGGGACCATGAAGAGGATGGAGTAGAAGCCGAGACCTCTTTGGGAAGAGGGAACTGGTTGGATAGCCCTGATGGACAACAGGTGTTGAATAGCTTCCTTCATTCGAAGACGAGATGAAGATTTGGGAGATGGGCATGAAATGAAATGCTTGGGAGATAAACTCCAACTCGAGTCCGCATTCCACAGTAGAAATAACCTAGGGGTCCTTACAGGAACAGTGCCAGCTGGAGGCGAACCAAGCTAGACGCCCCCCAATGGGAGTAGAATGGAGATTACCATCTGGGCTTTCTAGAAGCTCTGGACAAGGAAGAACCTCTTTGAAAGTGGGATCCTCTGCCCCTGGTGTTTCTGTCTGCTTGGGATCAAAAACGAGAGGTATACTGACCTGAGTTCCTCTGGAATACGAACCCCTGATCTTGTTGACGATTGGGGCATTGAAAAGGCTGAGCCTTCTTGTTGGTGGGCCCAAAAACTTTGTTTTTGTCAGCGGTCTCAGTGAGAAGGGGGTCCAAGAGGTCACCAAATAAAAGGTCACGCTTCAAAGGACTCATGGCAAGCTGCCATTTCTGCCTCACTTCTGCCTGCCAGGGGCGAAGCCATAGAAGTCTTCTGGCTGTTGTTGAGGCTGCTACTGACTTTGCAGCAAATCTTGATGATTGTAAGGTAACGTCAGCTACATATTTGGCCGCTGCAAAAACTTTATTGAAGTCCTGTTGATCCCGTAGGTCATCAGGGGGAAGACCCATTGTACCTACCTGAACGGTCTTCTCGATGCACTGGAAGGAGAGTCCAACATGGGTATTTAACCAATCCTATTGGTAGAGACTGAGTAAAAAATTAACATAATAAATAGGCACCGCCCCAACAGTCTCCCATGAGCCTCAGTTTTAAAAACGAATCACCAAGGAAAGAGGATAACCAAATTTATTGAACAAGCCAACAACCCAAACAACAACAACCCAACCTCCGGAGTCCCGAACCTTCAACTACCAGGTGGGTTTGGACTCTCCTTCCAGTGCATCGAGAAGACCGTTCAGGTAGGTACAACGGGTCTTCTCCACTGCATCTGGAAGGAGAGTCCAACATGGGATATACCAAAGCTCTCAAGGCCCATTGGAGGGAGAAGGTCTAATTAGGGACTTTGGAGAAACACAAACCTTCTGGAGGACTCGCCTACCAAAGGCCGCTTCCGCAGAAGCAAAGGAGTCCACCTTATAATGCTTAATAAACGTGGTAGGTGCTGCCCAGGTTGCTGCTCTACAAATGTCTTCGATGGACGCCTGAGTTGCCCAGGCTGCTGACACAGCTGAGCTCCTGGTTGAATGAGCTAGTATCCCGTCTGGAGGGGTATGTCCTTCCGCCTTATAGGCTTCAGAGATACAATCCTTAAGCCACCTACTAATAGACTTTGCCGATAGTCCAAGTCCCAATCTAGCCTCAGAAAATGAAATAAACAGGTTTTCCGACTTTCTGAATGGTTCTGTTCTCCTAATATAAATCTTCAGAGCCCTCCTGACATCTATCTTATGCCACAGTAACTCAGAGGGATGAGTTCCATGAGTGCAGAAGTCAGGGAGGATCAACTCTTGCTTCCTATGGAAGACCGAATTTACCTTCGGTACAAATGAAGGGTCCAACCTAAGCACTACTCTGTCCGGATAGAACTGGCAGAGGTCTGCCCTTACAGATAATGCTGACAGCTCTGACACCCTGCGAGCGGATGTAATAGCTACAAGAAAAGCCGTCTTCAAGGAAAGTAACCTGACTGGTATAGTCCTCAATGGCTCAAAGGGAGGCCTAGTCAATGCTTGCAGTACCAGTGTAAGATCCCAAGATGGGAATCTCCTAACTGGAGGGGAATGAATATTTGTGGCTCCCTTAATAAATTCTCGAATCCAAGTATGCTGTGCTAACGTTCGAGACTCTGATGTCTGGATCATGGTAGATAGGGCAGCTACCTGCCTCCTCAAGGTATTAGGGGCCAGACCTTGCTCTACCCCTGCCTGTAAAAATCCCAGAACATCTAGTACAGAAGCTACCCCAGGGTCGATAGATTGTTTAGTGCAAAATTTACAAAAGGCTGTCCAAGTCGCCTGATAAATTCGTGAGGTCGATGGACGCCTAGCGGCCTGCATGGTAGCTATGACCTTCTCCGGTAAGTTAAATTGTCTTAGTCTGTTCCTTTCAAGTGCCAGCCTGTCAAGTGTAGCCACTGGGGGTCCGGATGATGAAGGTTCCCCTGGCTGAGAGAGACAGACAGGTCCGGAATCCTCCACGGAGGCGACACTGAGAGCGCCACCAAGTCGGCGAACCATGGACGTCTTGGCCAGTAAGGGGCTATCAAGAGTACTTCCGCTTTTTCCTGTAGGATCTTCTCCACCACCCTCGGGACCAGGTTCACCGGTGGGAAGGCATACAGAAGACCTGGGGGCCAAGGAGCCCACAAGGCGTTCATCCCTTCTGCTCTCGGATCTGGAAACCGTGTGAAGAACCTCTCGAGTTGAGCGTTCTGACTGGTGGCAAACAGGTCTACCAGGGGTACTCCAAACCTCTGGGTCAACTGCTTGAAGAGTTCCGGATCGAGCCTCCACTCGGACGGATCCAAAGTCGCCCTGCTGAGCCAATCCGCTTTGGTGTTGCTGACCCCAGCAATGTGTTCCGCAGTGAGGGACGCTAGGTGAGTCTCGGCCCAATTGAAAAGCCGTGAAGTCTCTTCCATAAGTCGATGCGACCTCGTGCCCCCCTGGTGGTTCAGGTGGGCCCTGGTCGCCACATTGTCTGTTAATATGAGTATATGTCTGTTCTTTACTATGGGGGCAAAGGCTAAGAGGGCTAAAAATACTGCCCTCAGCTCTAGAAAATTTATATTGATCGGGGACAGGTCTTCCAATGTCCAGATGCCCTGAGCCATGTGACGGCCCAGGTGAGCTCCCCATCCGTATAAGCTGGCGTCTGTGGTAAGTATGAGTCGATCTTGTGTCCGGAAAGGAGAACCTCCCTGGATCGCCCCGGTGGTCCACCACTGTAGGGCCTTTGCGACTGCCCTGGGCAATTTGATTGACCTGTGGGAGTGGCTGATCCTGGCCCTCTGAGCCGGTAGCAGGAACCATTGCAGGCCTCTGATATGGTGTCTGGCCCAGGGTAGGATCCCGATAGCGGACACCAGTGTCCCTAACACTTTTGACAACAGTGCCAACGGGACCCGACTGCGGCAAGACAGCTCGGTAACGAGGCGGCGGATATTCTCCTGCCGCTCGGGAGACAGAGACACAGTGCCTGACATGGTGTCTATGATGGCTCCTAGATGCTGAAGTTTGGTAGCTGGCACCATCTGGCTCTTTTCTAAGTTGATGGTGAAGCCATGGGCTTCTAAAGTACGCACCGTCCTGGACAAGTCCTCCCTGGCCTGACTGGGGGACCTGGACAAGATAATTATGTCGTCCAGGTAGGCCATCAGTCTGATGGAGTGCGACCGCAGATGCGCCGTCAAAGCGTCCAGCAACTTGGTAAAGGTTCGCGGGGCTGAAGATAGGCCAAAGGGCATGGCCTTGTACTGATAATGAACGCCCTCTGAACAAAACCTGAGGAATTTCCGATGAGCCGGGTATACCGGTACATGTAGGTAGGCTTCTTTCAGGTCTATCGAGGTTAGCAGATCTCGAGTCCTGATTGAGGGGAGTATGGTCTGTAATGAGTGCATGTGGAATCTCCTGTACTTTATAAAGACATTGAGCTGTTTTAGGTTTAGTATCATTCGGTATCCTCCTGATGCTTTGGCCACGAGGAAAATTCGGGAATAAAATCCTTTCCCTTCCTCCAGTGGCGGCACCTGCTTGATGGCTTGAATCTCTAGCAAATGAGCCACTTCTTTGTGGATCTGTTGTCGCTTTAGAGGGTCCCGGATTAGCGGGCAATGCACAAATCGGTGAGGGGGTTGACCTATGAATTCCAACCGTAGTCCGTCTGACACGGTGGTTAGCACCCACCTGTCCGAGGAAGTCGTCCGCCAAGAGGGGCTGAAGTGTTGTAACTTCCCTCCCAGCGGCAGACTCCCGGCTGAGTCATTTTGAACGACGGAAGCCTCTCTGATTATACCCCCGAAAGCGCCGTCTGGTTGACTGGTAACCCCTCTGTCTGTCCTGGGAGAATCCACGGTCGCTCCGAAAGGATTGCTGTGTATATTGGTTCTGGCTGAAGGGCCGTTGTGTCTGGCCTGAACCAGTAGGTGCCTCCCAGCGAGGGTTCTGGTGACGCGTGTAAGGAGTGAACCTCCTATCCTGGCGTCTGCTGGATCGAGGCAGGACCTTTTTCTTGTCCTTGTCTTCAATTAAGACCTTGTCCAGGATCTCCCCAAAGAGCATTGAACCTTGTAATGGGGCTGAAGCGAGGCGCCACTTTGACTTCAAATCTGCTGGCCAATTACGTAGCCACAGAAGTCTACGAGAGGAGAGTGTGGTAGCCATGCCTCTGCTGGTGAACTTAGCCGCATGGAGGGTTGCATCTGCTGAAAATTCAGCTGCCGCCAGTAACTTACTCAAATCCTGGCGTAATCTACCCTCCTCTGGTCCAATTCGTGACTGCATTTCTTGGAGCCACATTATGGAGGCTCTGTTAAAGAAGGAGGCCGCGGCTGCTGCTCTGAACCCCCAGCCGGCCATCTGGTGGGTTTTCCGCAATAGGGTTTCCGCCTTCCTGTCCTCAGGTTTTAGGCTCTCTCCCGTCTCAGATGGCACTAGGGCACTGGAAACCAGTGTCACTACTGGTTGATCGATGGGAGGGAACTCCAAAAGTTTCTCCACCTCCTCATCAAACGTATAAAATTTTCTCTCCAGGTTTGACGGCCCTTGGGCCGCTGCGGGGTATTGCCACGGTTTCTTGACTCCTTCAATGAAAATGTGTGAAGCCGGAATAGAATCAGTCTCGGGTTGAGGTTCCCTAAGCAGAGAAGCTGAAGTTTTACCGGTGTCTTCCTCAGTTGCCTTGGTTCCCTGGAGATTCATCACCTGCTTTGCCTTAAAAAGCAAGGTCCTAAACAGTGCTGGTTTGAAAAGACCTGCTACAGGCTGTTGCTCCGGTGGGTTCTCATCCTCTGAGAACTCGTACTCCTTGTCACTGTCCTCGCCAAAAACCGGCTCCTCTGATAGGGACCCCAGCCCCGAGGGGGGCGGTGCTGGCCAAAGGTTCCTTGTCTGAGGTGCAGCTCGGCGTGCATACTGGCTAGACCCTGCGGTCACCCCCTGCGAGTAGATTTCAGCCATTAACTCCTGCATATCTGGGGGCATATGTTGCCAAGACCCCTGCTGGGACCGCAATCCGGCCGCCGTGGGGGTGAAGGTGGCTGAAGGGGGTTGTGAGCCTCGTCTTGCTGGCCCCACCAACTCAGGTCGTGTCCAAGACGGGGATGGTGATGGTGCCGCTTGAGGTATTGAGAAAAACTGTCCATCTGGCGACCAATCACCTTCCTGGAAGGCCCCTGTAGGCCCATAGGCTGATTGCGGGGTCATAGGGTCAGGAGTGGTTACCTGCCTCTGAGTCAGGGGCACCACTGAAGGAGAAGGCGGTAAGGCCGCCTCTAACTTCTTCTCTAGCGCTTTTATGCGCTTCTCTGCCTCTTTAAGTGAAGCTGCTGAGGCTGGGGAGTGAGAAGCCTTGGATTTCTCTTTAGTCTTCCCCTTTTCCTTCTCTTTAGGGCCCGCTGGTGACCCAGCTTTGCTTTCTCCGGCTTGTTTTTCCATTGTACTCACTATTAACACTTTGCTTTAATCACCGAGCTTGAAACCTCTCCTTATCACCTCGTCACTCCGAAAAAAAATGGCGACCGGCCACCCTGTTGGTACTGCGCCTGCGCTCTGGAGCCCGAAGCTCTCTTGGCACCCTCCAGCTGCCGGAAGCCCTTCCGGTCGGCGCGCTCCTCACTCTCTTGGGGGCTACCCAAGATGGCGGCGCCCAGCGCTTTCGCGGGTTTTTCCCGCTTCCCAACGCTCGCCGCCCGAGAAAACATGCCTGCTGCCGCTTCCCCTGTGTCCTCGGACCTCCTGGGGGTCTCTCGGCTCCGTAGCGCTTTTGGTGGCGGCGGCGGCTATAATGAGCTCTCGCCGCTTCGCAGCTGATCGGGCTACCGCTCTTCCCAGCGGAGTCCCCTGGGGTGCCTCTTCGCCTCGGACCTCCCAGTGGGGGGGGCGGACCCCCCCACCTTCGGCCCGCAGCCCTCGTTTGACCGTGGGGGCCAGTGACTCCGGGCTGAGGTGCTCCTCTTGGGGGCAGATCCCGCGGAGGGAAACAGCCCCTAAGGAGATCGGTGGGGGTGTTGTCCTCGGAGGACAGAGACCCCTTCCTCCAACGCAGTTCCATCTGGAGAGGAGACAAAAACAACACATTAAACATGGTAAAAAACAATAATTTACTCTAAGCAAAACTCAGTATGACTCTACTCTGGGACTGAGTTTTTAAAACTGAGGCTCATGGGAGACTGTTGGGGCGGTGCCTATTTATTATGTTAATTTTTTACTCAGTCTCTACCAATAGGATTGGTTAAATACCCATGTTGGACTCTCCTTCCAGATGCAGTGGAGAATATGCTGCTGGAGCTGTTGAAGCCACAAGAGAATGGCTCTGGAAAACAATGATGCTTCTTTAATAGCCCAGGTATCAGCAAAGAAACACTTTTTGAGCATTTGCTCTAAATGTTTGTCTTTGGGCTTTAATACTTCTTGTGCTTCATCAGGCATAGCAGCCGCAGAATGTAGAATCTTTACTGGTTCATCAGCTTTGGGACAGACAAGAAGGTCTTCATAAGATGGAGAAAGCTTATATAACTTCTTATCTTTAGATGTGGGATTGAAACCGTAAGATGGATGGTTCCACTGCTTGAGCAGAGCATCTTTGAACAATTTGGGCATGGGGATGACCTCATTATCTTCCTGTTCCTCCATAAAATATGGCAGGTTCTCCTTAGGTGGAGCTGTAGAAGGATCAGATGGTTTATCCTGACCAGCTAAGCCTGTGGCAACTCTTGCCTTGAATAGAAGAGATTTGAAGAGTTGGAAAGGAAAAATTGCAGCAGGAGATGGACCCACCTTTGTCGTCAGGCATGGGGGAACTGAGACATCTCCCCCGGGTATATACAATTTATGAATGGTATGTCTGGATGTATGTTTGTTTAGAAAATGGGGTTTTTAAAATATTTTTAAACAGTAATTTAGATTTGTCGTAAATTGTTTTTCACTTTGTTGTGAGCCGCCCCGAGTCTGCGGAGAGGGGCGGCATACAAATCTAAATAATAAATAAATAAATAAATAAATAAATAATAAAATCTTGATCTGTGATTCCTCATCCTCTGACAGATATTGGAAAGGGTCATCCTTGTCCTCTACGTCCATATCATCATTCTCATCCTGGGAGGAATCCGAGTCTTCTTGAACTGGAATTCTGTAGGTTGAGAAGGAACTCACAGGCCTAGGGCCGCGTGAAGGAGGACGAGGGTGAGAGGGCACATTGATAGCCAAGAGCTTGGCATCAATGGCTTGAGATAAAGCAAAATACATAGTTTGAAGCTCTGGAGGAAGGTTAGTAATAGTAACAGGTAGTGAGGGAGAAAGCCTGAAGACCTGGGCTGGATCTGGCTCGGAGGGATCTTCCATCATAATATCTGGCTCTTCTGGACCTAAGCCCCATAGGTTAGGTTGGGGTCTGTTTAGGTTTGGCTCATCCAGAGAAAGCACAGGGACACCAGAGGGAGACAGTTTAGAAGCCTCTGGAGGGTCAGAGGGGCTAAAGTGCACTTAGGCCTGCACTCTTAAACGTTAAGACAATCTCTCATGAATCTTTTGAAGAGCTTGGTCCTGTCTCTTCTCAGCCCTGGTGGGTCTAGCCATTGGAGGGGCTCTCGAGGAAGAGGAGGAAGAGGCCCCTTAGAAGAAGTGCCTCTCTTGGGAAACAAAGTCATGGCCTGAACAATTTACAGGTACAAGACTTGAGCCAAAAAGTTGGGAGAAGCTATAAATGGGCAACGTTCCCAAGAGGAAGGGGTGCCAAGCTCCTAGGCCCAGGAGCGTCTGCAGCTCAAAGACAATCTGGACGGCACCAGAGTTCGTGCCAGTGAGTACAGAGGGGCAGGCCTCACTAATTTTAAATAGTAAACCAAGGCACACTGGTTTGGAAGCCTAGCCAGGGAGAAAAAGCCTGAGGGTCTCACAGCCTACTCCAGGGCCACGTGGTAGACTTGATGGCATCAAATGGGACGTGCATAGGCGATCCGCAAGTGATGAAATTACTGGCCGCCTAAGGGCCTTCGCGCCAGAAATAAACCGCTCCACTGAATTTGCGGAAAGGAGAGGCAGCTAAAGTCCAGGAGATGAACAAGAGCGCGTGTTAAAGTGTCCCACACCACCGGAGGAAAAAGAGCCCTTTTTTTCTATTTTTAGCTTGCCGGTAAAAAACCTCCTAGCCGATTAGATTTATCATAAATGCAATCCGGCAACAGCACGAGCAAGGCGATTGCGAAATTCACGGCTATAGCCGCGCCGTGGCTTCTCCCTTGGCACCGAGCCCAGTAAAGCTGGCATGAAAAGGCAAGCTTTTAAGTAAAGGCAATTGCAAATTTTACTTAGCTGAAATTGAAGAAGGAACGAAGAGGGAAGGTGTTATTGAGAGGAGCAAGCCACCACATGTCCTGCCGATTGCAGGACCGAGCGAATTCTGGGGAAGGGGCGGATCCAGCAAGCTTTAAAAAGACTAGGCTTGGTCCTATGTGGATTGGACAGCGAGCAACCTACGTGACTGCTGGACCCGCTCTTTCAGTACGGAGAACAAAGTGTTAACTAGGTGAACCTTTCCCTTTGATAACTATTCAAATGTAAGCAAGACATTGATTGATAAGATTCTTGCCTATATATTTACTGAGAAGCAGGCAGCTTACTTCCAGGTACACTTACTACCAATACATTTTAGTCTCCTTTTTAAACAACTAAATTTCCACATGAATAAGGTAGCAATCTGCTAAAATCTTTTTTTTTTTTTTTTTGGCCAATGCAAACCTCTCCATTGAGGGCCTTTTCTTTTTAGAACAATTCTTGGATAAACTGGTATTTGCAGTGCAGTTGCTTATGTGCTCTTTGTATGTTAGTCCACTTAAATTCAATAAGGTTTACTGTCAAGTAATAGAACAGTAAGACTACAGCTTTGTTAAAGAGAATTTTAAAAAAGCAAAAGCTGAATCAAGCATCTATGACTTCATTTGCAATTTTGAAGTATCTTCTAAAAAAAAAAAAAAATTCCTTCAAACTCCACCTCCCATCTCTTCTGACCACTGGGTTATAATAGCATTAGGAAAAGGCTGTATGTAATTAGTGTCCCATGCTGGATACATCAGAACTTAATAAAATATCAACTGTTATGTGCAAAGATTGGAGGAAGTAATATGACGTATATTACCTTCTAAATCTAACTAACAGACAAATAACTATAATGCACACATACCTCTTAGTAACAAACCATTGCAATTAAAAATGAACTCCAGAGGTCCTAGCTAAAAAGGGAACTGGCAACCATGAACTACAAATAGCAAAGTATTCTTAAAATATCATTATTGTTTGCTCTTGCCTTTAATCATAGCATCGTCCAAACAACTGAGAATTTGGCTGGCAATAGCATACATTCTTACTGATAAATTGAGTATCAAAGGAGTTTCCTAAGAAAAAAGAAAATATGAAGTTGTGACTCCAATTTTCTCCTTTTTCCTTCTGGCACTGTGGAGTTTGTATGGGCCTCAGGAACTGAACACATTAGTGTTCAGCACAACTCCTGCTTAAAAGCAAACACTAGAAATGTTCTTGTAGTATCTTAAGAGATATTTATCTATATGAAAAAATAAATTTGGAACAAATAATTCGACTTCTCCCTAAAGGAACCTTGGTTTTCCTATCCTGAGCTATTATTAAAAAATAGTTGAATTATCACTGGTTGTTTGAAAGCCATCAAAAATATGACTGGTACAGTCTCTAATGGTTTCCCCCTGCAGACAGATAGGGAATCAATCAGAATCAGAGGAAACAACTGCCGATACTAGATATCTCATATATACACTCTCTGTGAAGCAAGGAGACCCTGTAAAAGCTTTCTTATGGCAACAAAAGCAAAATATATCAGACAACACAGTATCAACAGTAGAGACCTTCAAATTTCTAGGTTCTATCATATCTCAAGACCTAAAATGGTCATCTAACATCAAAAACATCATCAAAAAAGCACAACAAAGAATGTTCTTTCTGCGCCAGCTCAGGAAGATCAAACTGCCCAAGGAGCTGCTGATATAGTTCTACAGAGGAATCACTGAGTCTGTCATCTGCACCTCTATAACTGTCTGGTTTGGTGCTGCAACCCAATAGGACCGACACAGACTTCAGAGGATAATCAGAACTGCAGAAAAAACAATTGCTGCCAACCTGCCTTCCATTGAGGACATGTATACTGCACAAGTCAAAAAGAGGGCGGGTAAAATATTTACTGACCCCTCACATCCTGGACACAAATTGTTTCAACTCCTACCCTCAAAACGTCGCTACAGAGCACTGCACACCAAGACAACTAGACACAAGAACAGTTTTTTCCCGAACACCATCACTCTACTAAACAAATAATTCCCTCAACACTGTCAGACTTTCTACTAAATCTGCACTTCTATCCTATTAGTTTTTCTCATCATTCCTATCACCCATTTCCTCCCATGTTGACTGTATGACTGTAACTTGTTGTGTATATCCTAAGATTTTTATTAATATTGCTTCTTCATTGCTTATTTGACCCCTATGACAATCATTAAGTGTTGTACCACATGATTCTTGACAAATGTATATTTTATTTTATGTACGTTGAGAGCATATGCACCAAGACAAATTCCTTGTGTGTCCAATCACACTTGGCCAATAAAATTCTATTCTATTCTATTCTATAAAAATGCTTTTCTATTATCTATTGCTTGTGTCTACATTAAATTCACTAAAATGACATGATCACTCTCCCCCCAAAATTCAACCCCCTCTATCATTTCTTCTCTGTTTGTAAGAATTACTGTAGGTCCAGTACAGTTGTCCATCTAGTTTCCTCCATTATCTAGATTGGTGAGGAACAGGAATGAAATCCAGCAGGTTCTGACAGGTTCTGGAGAACCAGTTGTGGAAATTTTGAGTAGTTCAGAAAACCAGCAAATACCACCTCTGCCTGGCCCCCAATTGGGGTGGGAATGGAGATTTTACAGTATGCTTCCTCTGCCATGCCCATCAAGCCTCACACATGCCCACTAAGCTACACCCTCAGAACTGGTAGTGCAACTGGTGGGGGGAAGGTGTTCCTCACCACACATCTCACTGAGCTAGTGTATTTGGAAATAGAGTGCCACCAGGACCACATCCGATTCATAGTTGCCCCAAAATGTTGGTGACAGTCATCCTGGAACTTGCATGGCTTGGCAAGTGGGAGGTCAGATACCAAAAGCTAACCATGAGCATCGGGTCGCTACTCCCACACCTGAAAAGACAAACTGCTTGAAAGGACCCAGACCCCGCAGGCCAGAGCATCCCCAGCTGGCAGCCCAAGCAGTTGAAGCCAAACTCCCAGACTCCCAGCAGGTGCCAATAGAATACACTGACGAGTTTTTCAATGAGGAAGATTGCAACTATCTCCCCCTCACCATGAGGACTCCAGTTTGAGCCAGGGGCAATGCTCCCAAAATCAAAGATGTATTTGATCACCCCAAAGGAGTTGGAGGAACTAAGGAGATACATCGATGCCAATCTAGAACGGGGGTTCATCCAACCAGAAAAATCGAAGGTTGCTGACAGATTAGTGAAATAATCCCATGAAAAATATCCAGACAAACCAAAGGGTCTCCCTGTGGAGGGTTAGTGATGCTGTAATAACCCCTCTATGTTATTTTCTTTCTTTTCCTGTAGGACACGGTCTTTTCCTGAGGGGAGGCTGTCTGTCAGGCTAGTTGGGGTCTTTGGCTTGCCACACCTGATACTATTTTAATATGTATTCTTTCCTTTGAGAAATTGGGTGGGGGAATTGCATGAGTGCTGTTTGTATGTCACCATAACAAATTATTTTTCGAGAGCCAAGCTCATCCTTTGTCTTTGCACCCCTGCACCCGCACAGAAGAAGATGGTGGATTCTGCCAGCCTGGCAATTGAAGATTGGTCAATGTGATGGACTTTGGGATGTGGGGGCTAGGACTAGAACTTTCAACTGGGTGGTGAAACCCAAAGAATCTTAGATTCTGGTTTCACCCAGATGTGTCAACAGGTTTCTGTTAATAAATTGGAACATTGAGGAATACTTTGCCTCGGACTCTGATTTAGGTTTGGATGCTATTTGGAAACCTGACATTGGGCTTCCATCTTTCTCAGTTCTTTTATTATAGATGCAGAGGGCCCTCCTTACATCTAGCATATGCCACTAACGTTCCAGGGTATAGACATGATTGGGACAAAAAATTGGCAAGATAACTTATTATTATTATTATTATTATTATTATTATTATTATTATTATTATTATTATTATTTAGATTTGTTGCCACCCCTCTCCCAGGACTTGGAGTTCCTGGGCCATATAAAACCTTGAGTTTATTTTACTTATTTTATTTATAAAAGAATGGTCCAATCATAATACAACTCTGTCCGAGTGAAAGATGCATAGATTCTTTCAGACTGAGATGGCCGCTATCTCAGAAATCCTCCTGGCGGAGGAGATAGCCACCAACAATGCCACCTTACTTGTCAGGTGATGTAGGCTGGCCAATCTCAAGGGCTCATATGGAGTCCCAAGTTAGGGAATTCAAGACTCTGGCTAAGTTCTAGGTAGGATATCTGTGGTAGCCTCTCTGAGAAAACGGCAGATTGTGGGGTGGCGAGAAAGGAACTCAAGCAACATGTTTAAGATCGAGGACAGTGCTACTACCTGCCTCCGGAGGGTATTGGCTGATAGCCATTTGTCCAGGATTTGCACTATTGAAGGTTGCAATGGGGGACAGCCTGAGTTAGAACTCCAGCCACAAAACACTTTCCAAGTGGCCCAATAAATGTGCTGAATAGAAGGCCTCCGAGAAGCTTAGATTGTCCTGATAATCCCGGAGAAGAGGTTGTTTATCTCTCAAAGTGTTCCACTCAAGTGCCAGGAAGTCAGTTGGAACTCCTGGAAGTCTAGATGAATCATTGCCCCTTGGCTGAGAGCTTCTTCACACTGTGGAATTCTTCAGGGCTGCTCCACTGTGCCACCAAACCAGGGCCTCCTGGACCAATGTGGCTCCAGAAGCTCTACCCACTATGGAGAAATGAAGTAAGAAAACAAGGATGTAGGGCAAGGGTGGTATTCATTTACCTTCCTTACTGGTTTGCAAATGTGAGTGTCCCACCTCCTCACCTATGTACAGCCTGCCGTGCATGCACCGAGCCTCAAAAACGTGCCCAAACCAATCTGAACTGGCTGAATACCACCTATGATGTAGGGCTACCTAGATAGCTTGTTGCTTTCTGTTCAAGCTTTAAGGAGGGTGCTCAGATGATAATGTGAAACTGCATCACAGAGCAATGGAGGTAAAATTGGCCACTGTGAGAAAGGATTTAAACAGAAAAGGACTCATGGAGTTAGCATAAAGCAATTCACAGTTTGGCTGTTTAGAGCTTAGAATTTTTCCAGGGCAATATCTTGCCTATATGACCACATTTTGGAAAACCTAGCAGTCTAAAGAAATTTGTGGCCATTAATAGATATGCAGTAGTTACTAAAGAAAGGGAGAGAGCGAGCTCATTCTTGACATTTATTGTGTGACATTATATCTAAATTGTTTGATTGGGGTGAATACTGTCAGACAATGATGAGATGATCAAGCCTGGAAATAAAATTGGATAATCAGGGGTTTTTTTCCCTAATCATTTCCAACGAAATTTGAAAAATAATTCATTATCTCAAGCTAATTTGGGATCTGTCATAGACTAATCATAGCATCAAAATCAAAATGTATCTTTTTTTTACTTTTTTCACACCCACAATACGCTTTTTATGCTACTTTTTTCCAACCCAACTATTGTACCTGAAATAGCCTTGCTTCTCACTCATCACACACTTATGCACCATGCTGTTTTAACTATGATTAGAAGAAAAAAGGGAGGGGGAGGAGGAAAACAATCACCCTACCTTTTTTGGTGTTCTTTGCTACCAGGCCTATAACCATAATAATAGGGGAGTGGATGAGAAAATGATTCCTTCTTTATTGTGCCCAACATTTTGCACTATTAGAGCAGCAAAAACAAGGAAATAACTGTGTGAGTGAATGAAAAGAAGGATTTAAACTTCAAACCTGCAAAGAACTTTTGGGAACTGCAAAGCTCATCTCAACATAGAGGCAGGCTGTATGAACTTCTAAGATTCATAGTACAAAGAAGAAAAATATGACATTTGATGGTATCATTACTTTCTGCTATCTATTGCTTTGCTTGGGGCTATAAACGCGGGACATAATATAGTGCATCACAAATATCCAACAATATTTTGAGGTAAGAGAGGCTATAAAACACTCCATGAACTGTCACCTCTAGTTAAATAAATATGGGACATTATACTTATCAGATTCTCAGTTTTGACTGTACTAAAATGAATACATGAATATTTAAAGACATTACCCATGCCTATTTTCAAAATTGGAATGCTATCTTATCATCTCTCTGCCATGCTTTGTACTGGAAAGCAAGGTCTGTCAGCAGAATTTATTTATAAGTAATAAGGAATCTCTTATGTTCTCTCTCTCTCTCTTACACACACACACACACACACACACACACACACACACACACACACCTAACTTTGCAAAGGCAACAACTGGCACTGGTTCAAACTTCTAGTCTGGCAGTGCTGATAATGCCAATTTTCCCTTTCAAATTCCAATGACAATTTTAATGCCTTGAAACTGTCCTAAGTATCATGTATGAACAAACTGTGTTTACTCACTGGACAGCATTATTCACCAATTGACTTGGATTCCTTTTCTTTTTATTGCTATGAGCTGATTATTTACACAGTGTGTCCCTGCTGAATTGTCTGAACATACCAATACTGGCTCTACAAACATACAAGATATTGGATTTAAGTCACATACCATAGAAGTTCACAATAAAATTGCTTGATCCATGCTGTTATATTTATATTTGAGATTGAATTTAAGAGCATCAACAGTGTATTATGGATCATAATACTAAAGACAGTTGAGTCCAATAGATCTTTTAAATGATGAAAACAATATACAGTGATACCTCGTCTTACAAACTTAATTGGTTCCGGGATGAGGTTCTTAAGGTGAAAAGTTTGTAAGACGAAACAATGTTTCCCATAGGAATCAATGGAAAAGCAATTAATGCGTGCAAACCCAAAATTCACCCCTTTTGCCAGCCGAAGCGCCCGTTTTTGTGCTGCTGGGATTCCCCACTTCCGGACTTCTGTGTTTTTGTGATGCTGCAGGGGAATCCCAGCAGGGGAATCCCAGTATCGCAAAAACAAGCGCTTCGCTGGCAATGGAAGTCTGGAGGTAGGGTTTTCCAGCCAAGGGAGCCTCAGTGAAATCGCAGCATCAGAAAAACACCGAAGTCCTCAAAACCCCAAGTCCAGACCTCTGTGTTTTTGCGATGCTGCAATTTCACTGAGGCTCCCCTCACTGGGAGGGGGAAAACGGGTGCTTCGCTGGCAACGGAAGTCCGGAGGCTGGGCATCCCAGCAGTGGCGGTGGGTTTGTAAGGTGAAAATAGTTTGTAAGAAGAGGCAAAATAATCTTAAACCCCGGGTTTGTATCTTGAAAAGTTTGTATGACGAGGCGTTTGTAAGACGAGGCATCACTGTATCAAAAAGTAATTTTCCATTTGTAAAGAAATTCTATTTACTAATATAATGACTGGAAAAAATGTGTCACTGTCATTGTGTGTACAATTCAGATAAGAACAACTAAATGGTTTTTCTTCACCCATTTTGTAACCGGCCTTTCACATGCTTGATTCCAAAGACATTGTCAAGTGAAAAAACACTTTGTGAAAATTGGGGGGGGGGGGGGGAGAGAGAAAGTGCCAAATCCACAAGTATACACTGAAAAATAAAATATTTATGAAGAAAATCAGAAAATACAAAGGACACACAAAATAAATAATATGGAGGAGTCCAAAGTTAAGATAATCATTTATATCACACTATTAGAGATTGGAATTTAAGAACCAAGAAAGAAGAAAAAGAAAAATATGGACAAGAAAAAGATAGAAAGAAAATTCTATACTTTCTTCCCCTTTCGTCCCCTGTCCAATTGTCTCTCTTTTCTTTCACCTATCTTATATATTCTCTTCCTTTCGTATATCCTCTCCTCTAAGTTCACTTTCACCCTCTTTTATATTATCACATGTCTATCTTCTTCCTGTGTATCTGTGTATTGGACAAGTGAATAAATAAAAAATAAAATAAATACTTAGAACAAAGCTGAAGCTGAGCAAGAAGGAAAAAAATCAAGTAAGGATAAATGGGATTAAAAAAATAGTAGGAGACTGAATCAGGATTTACAAATGGTAAATGAACACAAGTCATTAAATGAAGAGTAATTAATCTGTTTATATCCAAGGACAGAAGAAAACACAATTATTTGAAACACCCTTAAACTGAATTTCTAATCACATTGATTTAAGGGCAATTCTTGAATTCAAGGCCAGGAACAAATGTACATTCATGTTTAGGCAGGAATATTTCTCTTACAAGCTTGCTGATTTTAAAATGTAATTACGCTGCAAGATTCAACATTAAATCTTACACATTTGATTAACTGTGCAAAAATCATGGAATTAGATGGCGTAATAGCATTTGAGCCAATAACTGCTCCGTAATGCAGCACCAGGGAACCAAGATTACTTATCACTCCAAAACACAGATAATCTCACAGGCATGCATACAAAAAACAGCCCGTATGTGCTTTCTAGTCAGCAAAATAAATGGCTTTATTGTGACACCTGTACAATAAGCCAAGCCAAACTGCTACCTAATTAATCAAGTTTCATAATTTTACAGCAAAATAAAAGGAAATAGAAACATTTCTTCAGCTATAAGGAAAGAAAAGACTGACTGGTTTTCTCAGAGTTCAACGTATGCTGAATGGGTGACCTTTAGGGAGAGGCAGAAAATTTGGATCAGCAAAGGATATGAGGATAATAGAAGGTAATTAATTGTGAGGACCAAATGTCTTTCATTTGGTAGTGCCACAAAACAAAAACACAGAACCACCTGTGCGGTGTAACTAGATAGCTTGTTTTGAGCATGTACCTTCAGACGCACAACGGATCCATACACGCACAAAGTATTAGGTGTGGTTCAGTTCAGTATTTTATTACTGTCACTGTCCAGAAAACCCAACAACGTATGGCTTAAAGGATACCATTTCGATTTAGTGCCCAAGATTAAATCCATCCTCAATTAGCACTAAACGCATGGTGAGACAGGTTGACAATCGATAGCACATGGATATATTTTGTTTCGCCGCAAGCAAAGCAACTCCCAATGAAATAAACTGTTTACTTACAGTGTTGAAATTTGGGAAGAGCCCAACAGCAGAACTGCTCTCCACTGGGAAAGACACAAACGATTTGACATCCAGAGAGGGCTGCATCACAAGGGTAGGTGTCCGGACAAGCGCTGGGAGTGAAGTATTATGGCACGTGCTGCCTGCAGAGAGGAAGACTGTTAAAAAGGATCGTGACTTTACTAGGTAGTCCTCGACTTACGACTATGACTTACAATTGAACTGTAAATTTTTGTTGCTAATGGAAACATTTGTTATAAGTAACTTTTTTCCAGTGCTGTTGTACCTTTGAATGATCACTAAATGAACTGTTGTAATTTGGGGACTACTTGAACTTTTTTTTAAAAAAACCCTTCACTAAACATCAGAACATGTCCATATTTTTCAGTAATACGTGTTATTCAAATTATATAATATCTATGTTAAAGACTTAATATCTCCGGGACCGCCTTCTGCCGCACGAATCCCAGCGACCGGTTAGGTCCCACAGAGTTGGCCTTCTCCAGGTCCCGTCGACTAAGCAATGTTGTTTGGCGGGACCCAGGAGAAGAGCCTTCTCTGTGGCAGCCCCGACCCTCTGGAACCAGCTCCCCCCAGATATCAGAGTTGTCCCCACCCTCCTTGCCTTTCGCAAGCTCCTTAAAACCCACCTCTGTCATCAGGCATGGGGGAATTGAAATTTCCCTTCCCCCTAGGCTTATATAATTTATACATGGTATGCTTGTATGCATGAGTGGTTCTTTAAATTGGGTTTTTAAAGATTATTTTTAATATTAGATTTGTTTACATTGTCTTTTTATATTGTTGTTAGCCGCCCCAAGTCTTCGGAGAGGGGCGGCATACAAATCTAATAAATAAATAAATATGATTATTTTCTCAAAGAACATTGAGAACTTCAACATAGATATATTCCAGAAAACTAAATCATACTGTCAGATGAAAACAAAAAAAGCACAAATATTTTGGTCAGTGGCCGTTGAATATATAATCCTTAACTGTGTACAATTATGCTGACCTCAATAATGATAAACCAGGAATGTTTAAAATGACAGTTTGTCAAACTGGTTTGCTTATCTTTTATTTTTAATCTTTCAATGTTATGGTTTGTGTACTTAAGCCATCACAGAAAATTGATGGCCTTTCCTCTTCCTTCTTAAGCCTCATGGTTTCCTACAATATCATTATTCAGCTATTGTAGGAATTTCAGATGCTACTCCAAACATTTTTCTGATCCTTGATGAGTCTGTTTCTCTATTTGCTGTGCCTTTCTTTTTACTCTCCCCAGTTTAATTATTAATTTCATTTTTTGGTGTGGTGTAATATAAATTAATATGCCTGCAGAGACAGGCCAGTCCCTTAAATGTGAATACAGTATAGTGCTGAATTTATTACGTTTTTCACAAATTATCGAAAAACATCCCGAAAGCCCCATCCTAAAAATCAGCTAGCTGGTGGGAGGCGCGAGCATGCACATGCATAATAGAGCTGAGTTGGGTGGTGGTTGGCGTGCCCACAGAAATAGCTCTGCATGCCAGCTGCAGCATGCGTGTCATAGGTTCACTATCCCGGGTCTAGCACATTGTCAACCGACTTTTATTAGTAATCAGAAAGTAATAGCTACCTGCTAAAAGATAAAAGGAGGCTTACTCTGCAAGCCTGCATAGCTAAGATGAATGCATAATGACTAGATTAATTTTACTAATAATATGGATTTTGCAAAGCCCAGGAAAAAAATACTGATAGTTTAATGTGCTACAGGTGCAGATGGTGTTACATTGCCCCCCCCTAAAAAACCAGAAATCACACCTGTTTATCCAAATTACTTTGTCTAGTTTGTTGCCAATGATACAGCACAGATAAAAGAATTAATAGTAACTAGTTTAAATGGACTCTAACTACATGACATTAAATGAAGGGCCAGTGGAAGAAAGAAATACTATCAAAGCAGCTAGTGAGTAATAGGACAGAGAAACTGTATATTTCTTCCCATTTTTATACCTTTTCTACAGAACATTAAATATTTTAATTATTAATCATTTAATTTATTTAGCTGTCCATCTCAACATATAACTTTAGGTAGTAAAAAGTGTTAAAAAATAAAATAAAAAATAAATAAAATCCATATACAAAAATTAAAATACACAGTAGTCAAGAAAACCACAACCACCACCGACAAAGCCAAGAGACATTGTCCCTTCGCACACTTGAAGTCAAGGGCAAAGCATAAGACTGTGTTTCTATTTTTCTGAGCAGTCAGCATGGTTGGCTAATGGTTGGTAGTCTTCAGAGAGATTGCTTCAGAGAATAGGCGCCATGGCAAAACACGGTTCATCTTCTGAATCCCGCTAGCTGCTACTCCTTAGCTGATGAGACCCAGAGCACATCCTAAATCTGGAATAGTGTGACTGTGAGTGGAATCTCCCAGTTCCGAAACAGATACAACCGACACACAAAATGTGAAAAAGCCCTCCGAGCCAGGACTGCCACCTACTATTTGAGAAAAACCTGTCAGACAAAGAAGGTCCCCACCCATCCACCAATTGGATGCAAGGTCTGCCTGAGTTAGGGCCATCTCATTCAAACATGGAATATCCCTGGCGGTTAAATATCCAAAGCCATTCAGTCTTGCTTGGGAGGAGCCAAAGTCTACTACGCCCCATTCAGCATAATCATCCAGCTTTCATTCTCTGGGACAGGATGTCTGCTGCATCACCTGGAAAGCCTGGGATGAAGATATAAAGATATAAAGCTAAGTAAAGCTATCAGCAAACTTATCAGACTTCACCCCAGATCATTAGATGACCTCACCTAGAGGCTTTCCACTCATATTTTGAAAAAGAACTTTTAGAAAACAACTAGGACTGGAAAATTTATTCAGAAAAGGATTCTTTCGACTGAGTAATATTCTGTGATGTATTTGTCTCACACGGTCTCTTTAGATAATGTAAATTAATTAAACATTTAACCAAGGATTGCATTAATTACTATTAGTCAAGTATATGAAAATATAGATTTGATTACAAGGGTTTAACATTGTGTGGCCATAACTAAATGAAATTAATAGCACAATTGCTCTACAATCAATTATCCAGTTGTCTTACCGCACCCAGATTCATAGCCTACTCTTTTAAAACTCATGTCTATGAATCAATTAAATTGTTTCAACGACCACTAAAGGCAGCTTCATAATCCATATGCTTTTTTCAGTTCGTACTACATCATTCGTTATCTTCCTTAATCAGCACATCAATAGAGCCTTGAGTTTTTATCATTCCAATCCAGTAGAACTCTACTGAAGTTTTCTTCCAATATTTTTCTCTAACTTTTAATGATAAGCATAACACCTCTCCTCATTAAGCTAAAATTTCTTGGGTTTAACAGTCAGCTGTTTTGTTTTCATCAGTAACTACTCAAACTTACTTTTTTCCTGCGAGATGTTATTTTAAAGCACCAAGATCACTTATGAACTGAGAAATTTGATTGCATTTTTTTTCTCTAGGAAAATTATAAAAATAATATCCTTTATTTCCTTTCCAGTTCCCTGTACACATTATTTGCTTATAGATCATCAAATGCCTTTATACACTTCAATCAAAGACTTTCACAACGTTAAGTGAAAATCTTAGAAAAAAAGCAATCATGTATTTGTTTTTATGTATCACATTTTATTATTATTATTATTATTATTATTATTATTATTATTATTATTATTATTATTATTAAAACTACAGTATGGAAGAGGGCTACCAAAATGAATAATTGCAAATTGCTCTGCAATCTCTACAAGGCTGATTCTTGTGGAAACTTCACTATAAAAGGTAAAATTATTGAAATGCAACTGCCTTTCCTCTCCCATTGTTTATTGATTATAAGATTTCTTTAAAATCTTTTAAGTAAATCAATGATTGCCTTCAGGCTCTGATGTACATTGGCAGCTTTTCTTAATTATCTGCAAGTCAGCAAACTATTCAAGTGTACACATAAATAAGAGAGAAGATAAAAATGTCTAAACTTTTAATAGCTTATTTAGGAATCACTAATATTACAAGAACATCACAGACATTTCTCCCCACTATCACACTATACCAGTAGTCCTCAACTTACAACTATTTCCTTAAACAACAATTTGAAGTTAAGATTTCACTGAAAAAAGATACTTATGAAGTGTCTCCATAAAGCACGGGTGTCAAACTCGGTCACGTCACGTGATGCATTGTGACATTTTTTGCCTTTGCAGAGTTGGAGTGGGTGTGGCCTGCACATGACCCATCCACCATCCAGCAGTTTGACATGGCTGTCATAAAGGAAATAGCATGGTAGTACAGTGTAAAGTACTACTGTAGCACAGCCTACAGTACTGCAGGCTAACTCACTGGCTCACATCAAGCTTTTAATTCTGACCAGTTAAAGATTCACTCAGCCCCAAGAAGCACTCTGCAGGCCAAAAATGGATGCGTTTTTGGCTAAAATGGGCAGTGCAGAGCACTGCATAGTGCTTTCTGGGGAACCTGGGAGGGCAAAAATACGATACATGGAGGGCTTGGGAGCCCAAAAATGGGGCCCTATTTGGTAAAAATATAATCATTGTTATTAAAAATATTTTAATTATTTTATAATCAGGTTTTGAGGACCTTCAGAAGCTAAATAGTGACAAGCCCATCCTTACCCTAAGGGGCAGAGATTCTACAACATGAGCAGCAAAAGCCTACTTATTACTTGAGGCCCAATTAATGTAGCCCCCTAGGTGACAGGACTGCAACATGCCCTCTCTAATGATTCTGGTGGGTTGGGCAGATGAAATCTGGGAGAGGTGATTCCTCAAACAACCTGGTCCCATACCATGTAGGTGCATCAGCACCTTGAATTGGATCCACAAACAATCTGGAATCCATTGTATATTGCAAAGGTGTAAGGTGTCTTCACATAACTGCTTGTGCTACTGCATTTTGCATGAGATGATGAAATTTCTGGATACACTTCAAGGACAGCCCTGTGTAGAGCACACTGCAATAGTCCAACTGGAAAATGACCAAGGCATGAGTGACTTTGGATAAGTTCTTTAATCTGGAAACAGGAACAACTGGTGCACAATATGATGTTGTGCAAAGGCCTCATAGCTACAACTTTCACCTGCTTATCGAGCAGGAATTGTGAATTGAAGATTCCCCAGATTGTAGATAGGATCTTCTTGGGGCACCAAAGGTTGTATAGTCCTAGAAATGGATATGAATATGTACTCTTTTAAAAAACATACACAAATAGGGGCATACTACTATTCAGGGTGTGGAGATGTGGCCCTTGCAGCACAATCTTACACTGATAAAGGGAGAAGAAAGGATGCTACCAATGGAAGCTTTTGTAATGCAATTGTTCTGATGTCTTTGTCTTGTTTGTTCATTATCTTTATTGGATTTATATCCTACCTTTAGTTCAGAAACTCAAGACAACATATATAATTCCCTTTCTATGACTTTTCCAAAGACACCACCCTATTCTCTGTGGTAGCCTGAGCTAAAAGAAAGCCCAGAAGCTTTTGGGAGATGAGGGTGGACATGCATGCATGCTTCTGGGCATGCAGAAGCAAAAAACGCTGAAATCTCACACACGTGTCCCCTCATGAGATTTTGCTTTCTGTACAGGTGCGGGAAGCAAAATTTCGCTTGAACGCTTGCTCACCGCCAGAGCAATGGCGCTGCATACAATTATCCATACCAGTAGGAACCCACTACTGGACTCACCCCTGCAGTACACCACATGTTTGCCTCCCTCTTGTTTCCATCTTATTTCCCTTCCATAAAAGATAGGTTAAGCAGAAAAGATAGATGTCAATCAGGTCACAGGCACTTGATCTGAAAGCAGTGTTTCTCAGACTAAAGTCATATATTATGCTCTGCTATGAATGGAATAATCAACAACTGATTGTTGATACTATACCTTCGATCATTTATAAACCACAATGATTATACACTATGTTAAACTAAGGGTACAAAATGCCTTTGCACATACATGCCATAGTACAAAACTAAAAATGATATTATGAAATGGTTGAAGTCTCAGAGGTTTGCCAAATCTTACATGATTTCAGCACTTACCCTGAATTCTTATTAATTTTGCCATTCTCATTTGAAAATTATTTGAACAGTGCTTGGACTTCCAGTTGGGACATTGCGCTGGTGCCGGGCGATTCTCGGCTCCTCCGAGATTGCTTCGGCCTTTTGAGTGTTTTCGGCTGCCTTTATGGGCGATCGCGGAGCCGTAGAGCTCGCGATCTGAAAGAGGAACCTTCAGCACATCTGGGGGTGGCCGGCAGGCCCCCCAGACAATGGGGAAATCCCCTTAGTCAACACTCAAAGAGATCGGTCTTTTGACAGATCTGGAAGCGCAACGTTCATGGAAGTCGCGACAATGACTAAAGCACTTTGGGACTGAGAGAATGAAAGAATGTGAGTTTGATCGGTATTTTGGATTGTAAAAGAACGTGACCCCTTTTGTAGTATTGACTCAGTGATCACCTTTAGATTGTGCCAGCTTGTTTTAAAGGCCAGCTTGTTTAAAAGGCGGCGACTGCGATTTCTCTCACTGGCAAATGGTGGCAGTGACTAAGCAGTAATCAGCCAGAATAGGTGAAAGTACTTTACCAAAAGTGATTTAAATTGATTTTCGCTGGAGCCTGGCTTCAGAAACCGCAGCATCAGAAACGAAAGGAAACAGCATTGGATATTAACTACAAAAGGTGAAAAGGTATTTGGAATGTGCTGAAGGCAAGAGAAAGGTGGTTGTTTTATGTTTGCTGGTGTTGTTTTGAGTATAACCTGGATTGGATCGAGTCGGAAACTATTGAAATTATAAAACCGGAATCTCCTTTACCATTCCCTTCTTTTCCTCAACCTAAATCCTCATCTCTCGCCCCTCCCCTTTTTTTGTGAAGTTTGTGGATTTTCTTCCTCTTTCTTTTTTTCTTGTGGATTTACCCCTTTTGTGGATTTAACCCTTTCATCCTTTCAGCAACTCCTCGGACATTTAGAACTTATTAACTGAACTCCCTCTACTGGACGTGGTGTAGCCAATAATATGCTGACTGAATACAGACTGAATTAAACTGAATTAAACTGACTGAATCCAACTTTTTCTATATCTGATTTTGCAAATTGCTGCTTCAAAAAGAAAAGAACAAACGGACACTTTTCAAAGCCCATAAGTATACAAGGGAGAACTTAATGAATTTCAATATTAATGTAGCATCCTACAAAGGCAGGGAGATCACTGTGCTTCGCCAAATCCCCAGACGAGTAAGAGAAAAACAAAAACTGTACCAAACGTTAGCTAACAAATTAAACAGAATTCCTTTTAGGTGGCTGACTCCTGAGGGCATGCTGGTGACGCTGATCGATAAGAAATACAAAATTACTTCACCAGATGATGCAAAAGATTTTTACGATCAAGTACTCAAGCCTTTTGAAGACAGATATACAAAAGAACACGATAGCAAAGACAAGACCAGTACAGTGGAACCCCGACATAAGAGCTGCTCTACTTAAGAGCAACTCGAGATAAGAGCTGGGAGGGGAGAGATATTTTTGTTCTACTTACAAGCCCAAATTCGAGATGCAAGCGCCAAGGAGCTGTCTCCTGAAGCCAAACGCTAACTTCCGCATTCGGCTTCAGGAGACAGCTGCGAAGCGGCGCGCGTGTTTTAAAAGGTTGCAGCCGGCCTGGGGGGATTGGGGGGGTTCTTGCAGCTTTTCTTTCTCTCTTTTACCTTCCCTTCCTCTATTTCTTCTTTTCTTTCTCCTTCCCACCTTCTTCCCTCCCTCCCTCCCTTCACTCATTCCTCTCTTACTCTCCCCTTTCATAAGTTTCCTTGCTTCCTTCCTCTGTTCCTGTCCCTTCCCCCTTTCTTTCTTTCTTTCTTTCTTTCTTGCTCTTTTTCTTTCTCTCTTTTACCTTCCCTTCCTCTATTTCTTCTTTTCTTTCTCCTTCCCACCTTCTTCCCTCCCTCCCTTCACTCATTCCTCTCTTACTCTCCCCTTTCATAAGTTTCCTTGCTTCCTTTCTCTGTTCCTGTCCCTTCCCCCTTTCTTTCTTTCTTTCTTTCTTTCTTTCTTTCTCTTTTTCTTTCTCTCTTTTACCTTCCATTCCTCTATTTCTTCTTTTCTTTCTCCTTCCCACCTTCTTCCCTCCCTCCCTTCACTCATTCCTCTCTTACTCTCCCCTTTCATAAGTTTCCTTGCTTCCTTCCTCTGTTCCTGTCCCTTCCCTCTTTCCTTCCTTCCTTCCCACCCTCCGTCCATTCATTCACCCATTCCTCTCTTGATCGCTTAAAGCCGGTCCCTGGTGCAAAAAGGGTTGGGGACCTCTGTCCTACAGGATTGGGTGGCAGAGAAGTTGAACATATGTAAATTTAAAAGTTTAAGAAAGTTTACAAGTTAAGTGAAAGAAACTTCATTATTTATTTATATGTACATGTACATTTCTTCATTAAAAACATGTCTTTCTGCATAATTTAGACTAACTTTGTGAGTTTTTTGAGGGCTGGAACCAATTAAAATTATTTACATTAATTCCTATGGGGAAAAGTCGTTCGAGATAAGAGCTGCTCGACTTAAGAGCCCAGGTCCGGAACGAATTAAACTCGTATCTCGAGGTACCACTGTACAGAAGAACTTAGTTCAGAAGACAATCTCTTAGACAAAGAACCCGAACTTAAACAAACTAATGACCACTATGGAAGACGTGGCCCAATCACAAGAGCAAAAACCGAGGCAAGGAAGGAGAAGACAAGAGAACTCACATACTAATTCTCGACAAAATGAGATTAAAATATTTTCAACTAACATAGATGGACTAAATAAAACCTTTTACAAATTAGCCAACCACAACTACAGCATAATATGTTACCATATTTCATTCTCCCAATCTTGGAGAACTCTTTATTTCATCAGCACCAGTAAAAAAAAGAGGAATAGCCATATATGTTAAACTTAAATTCACTCTGAAATTTATTTATGTCGACCAAAACGGTCAAACACTAATTGTTTAGATAACTATAGGACAGAAAAAAACCTACAATAATAGGAATATATGCCCCTTCCATAAAACAATCGACATTCTTTGCGAATTTACATGAAAAAATATTAGAACTGAACCAATAAAATTTTATCATAATGGGTGATTTTAATGCCATAACAGATAAAACAAAAGATTACAAAGGCAGTACTAAACACAATCTAAGAAAACAACTTCAAATCACCTTTGACCAATTAGCATACGAATTTGCATTAAAAGATATATGGAGACTACACTATCCTGATTCCAAACAGTATACAGTACATTTTTCCCTTTCCACACAAATCCTGGTCACGTATAGATATGGCTTGGTCCAACTCACAAATTATAATTGAAATAACAGATATCCAAATACTAACCAGTTCTTGGGCAGATCATAAGCCTCTATTGTTAATACTTAAGAGACCCAAATAACAAAAAATTAAAAAGATGGTCTATGAACCAGACAACTATTAATGAAGAACAATTTAAGAATATTATACGTGACCTACCCACCTTTTTTCAAATAAAATTGTAACAGTAGTACATCCCTACAAACTGTCTGGGATACTGCAAAAGCTTACATCCAACTTAACTGAATGGGAAAAAATCTGGACAATAAATTATAAAATGATATTAGCAACATCAGACAATGAAAACCAATTCAAAATGTTTTACAGATGGCACTTACCTCCTGCCAGACTGTCTAAAATGTATCCTAATGTGTTCCCCTTCTGTTGGAAGTGTAAAAACCACCCTGGAACTTACTACCATCTATGGTGGACTTGTTTACATGCTAAATTTTTTTTGCAAGAAATCAAAAACCTTTTGGATCAAGTCATATTGAAGAATATAATACCCAAACCAGAACTATTCCTCTTAGGTATCTTTAGACAAAAAATCCCACAAGAAGATAGATACAGTGATACCTTGTCTTACGAACTTAATTGGTTCCAGGATGAGGTTCGTAAGGTGAAAAGTTCGTAAGACGAAACAATGTTTCCCATAGGAAACAATGGAAAACCGATTAATGCGTGCAAGCCCCCCACCCAAAAAAATCGCAAAAATGGGTGCTCCGCTGGGCGCTGCTGCCCGGCTATCACCCTCTGAAACAACTGGGCGCTTCTCGCCGTTCTCCCAAACCCGAAAAGTTCGGCAAAATTTTGGGTTCAGGAGAATGCCGAGAAGCGCCGCCGCCCGGCTGTCACTTTCCCAGAAGAGCAGTGGAGCTGTCGGCTGGTCGGGAGGCTCAAACAGAGGTGGGGAATCCCAATAGGGAATTCCAGGGGCAGAGCATTGATGTCACAGAGACGTCCTTCCTGGAGTCCCCATTTCAGCAGGCCTCTTCTACCTTTTCTCCCGAACCCGAATGTTGAGCCCGAACTTTTGCCGAACTTCTGGGTTTGGCATTCAGGAGAATGCCAAGAAGCGCCCCAGCTGTTTCGGAAGGTGACAGCCAGGCAGCGGCGCCCAGCGGAGCGTCCGGAGGTGGAGCATCCTGGCGGCGGTGGCGGGTTCGTAAGGCGAAAAAAGTTCGTAAGAAGAGGCAAAAAAATTCCAAACCCTGTGTTCGTATCTCGAAAAGTTCGTATGACGAGGGGTTCGTATCATGAGGTACTACTGTATCTTATTATACAAATATTAACAGCAGCCAGAATTATATATGCCCAGTTTTGGAAACAAGAAAAAATCCCAACTGTATTAAACATCATCATAAAAATTATGGAATGTGCTGAGATGTCCAAAATTACAATGGAAATTCAAAACAAAAAGGAATCAGATTTCTACAAGGTATGGGAGAAATCGTATCAATGGTGAACCAAATTTTTTTTTTAACAATTTCCCCCAAAAATAAGAAACTCTGCTCGCCTTCCCACGCGTCAATTGAAAACAAACAATAACAACAGAATACGACCAAATACCAATCACAAACAACCTGAATGTAAATATAGATTCTTGCAACGTAACTCCTCAATGTATTTTGAAATACTAAAAAATCCACGATATTATAGAAATATCAAAACTTACTACCACAATTCTACATTTGATCCACTACTTTATACCCTATACACCCATCACTCCTTTAGACCATAAAGTCGTTCACTTCGAAAATGTCTGCCATCTCGCAGACATTCCTCTCCCCTTCCTCTTCTACCTTTTCTAATTTTCCTACACCTCCTTTTTTTCCTTTTATCTCCTTTCATCATTTGATTCACTTGCCTTATATTTTGTATACTTACCTTTTACTCCTTGTAATGTACAAATATATATAACTGCTGTTATAATATGCTGATGTATATCATATTATGTATAAATATAAGATTTCCCCTTATTGTGTATCCTTCCCCCTTTTCCCTTCCTCCCATTTTTCTTCCCCTTGTTCTTTAAATAAAGTATTTTAAAAGAAAAAGAAAATTTTGAACAGTGCTCAATAAAGTTTTCTTCCAAATAAATGTTTTTTAATTTGTTTATAATCTGAGGTCACCATCAAAGAAGTTCTTTTCCTCTTCTCCCAAAACATTACTGACAGTTCTAGTGGATTAAGTATGACCAGAAGGGCTGACTAAATCTACTTCCGTCAAGAATCATCACATCAAAAACAGAACCATGCCAACATTTCCTCTAAAGGTCAGAGACATTTAAACCAATGCCCAATCAAATTTGTATGCAAACCATGTCTAAGCAAGGAACAACACTGACATAAGAAAGATGTAGCTGCTCACATTCATTATAATTATGAACTTAACAGAAGTTTACAATTTAATTAGCCCTGTAGTGATCCAAGTAATTTAATGTATAAAATAAAGACTGTGTTTAATATTTAAGTATTATTCAATCTCAGAAACAAATGTAAATGAATAGGTTTTGAATGCTGCCTTCCCTAAAAGTCAGTATTATTGGACCGGATATTCTCAATAATGTAAAATTTATATATACAGTGGTCCCTCGATTTTCACGGGGGATGCGTTCCAAGACTGCCCGCGAAAGTTGAATTTCCGCGAAGTAGAGATGCGGAAGTAAATACACTATTTTTGGCTATGAAAAGTATCACAAGCCATCCCTTAACACTTTAAATCCCTAAATTGCAATTTCCCATTCCCTTAGCAACCATTTAGATTATTACTCACCATGTTTCTTTATTAAAGTTTATTTTAAAAAAATACTTATTAAGGGTGGACAAAAGTTTGGTGATGACATATGACATCATCAGGAGGGAAAAACCGTGGTATAGGGGGGAAAACCGCAAAGTATTTTTTAATTAATTTTTTTGAAAAACCGTGGTATAGACTTTTCACGAAGTTTGAACCCGCAAAAATCGAGGGAACACTGTATATTTAATTAATTAATTTGACTTCTATGCCGCGCAATCCCGAAGGACTCAGGATGGCTTACAACAATATAAAATTACAAACGACAAGAAAAAGAAGTCAAGAAAAAAAACACAATCTAAATTCTAAAACTCTAATTAAAACTAGCAGCAGAGCAACTCAACAACACATGTACATACCACTCATGCATAATCATATTCACACAGGTGGTCAAGTTGCTGTTGATTCAGGGCCCCCAGGCTTGCCAGCATAGCCAGGTCTTTGTGGCCTTACGAAAAGCCAGCAGGGTAGGAGCAGTGTGGACATCAGCTGGGAGTTGATTCCAAAGAGCCAGGGGCGGCAACAGAGAAGGCCCTCCCCCGAGGTCCCGCCAATCTACATTGCTTGGCTGACAGGACCTGGAGGAGGCCAATTCTGTGTGCTCTAATTGGTTTCTGGGAGGTATGTGGCAAGAGACAGTCCCGTAAATAAAATGCTAACTTTTCCCACTTTATTTGCTCATTTAGACACAGTCTAAAAAGAGCATACTTTCCTTTAGCCTTGAAAACGTCTTTTGCACTGGAGCAATTAACTTTAGAATAGTAATATTAATAATGTTCTGTTGGGCTCTCTGGTAGAATCCTCCCAAAAATTCACAGGTACAAATTTCAGACACACACACGTTTGAAAATTCAAAACAATGTTCTTTATAATGAAAATTCACTTAAACTTTTGATATAGCAAAAGTTCACTTAAACTTTTGATATAGCAAAGAGCACTAGTCTCCAAACAAACTGGTAATTTGTACAAGTCCCTTATCAGTTCTGAGATACTTAGCTTGCAGCTGTGAGGCAATTCACAGTCCTTCTTCTTTCACAATGTGAAACACACTTTGCTCTGGTTTAGTTTCAAAGTGGGGAAAAATCAGCACACAAAAAGTCAAAGTCAGTAAAGCAGTCACGAAACACAACGATCAGATAATCCTCCACAATGGCCAAACCCACAGGCTGCTATTTATAGCAGCCTCACTAATTACCACAGCCCCACCCAACCACAGGTTGCCTCATTTTCTTTGATAATAATCTCTCAGTTGTTGTTGCCTATGCATCGCTCTCCGCATGCGTGGCTGTATCATTAACTCTTGTTCCGAATCCACGGAGGAGATAGATAATTGATCTCCTTCTGAGCTGTCTGCCACACTCTCCTCCTCCCTGTCACTCATGTCTTCTTGGTCAGAGGAGCCTTCATCAGCAGATTCCACTGGGGGCAAAATAGGCCTGCAGCATGTGGATGTCTCCCCCACATCCACAGTCCTTGGGGCAGGAGCTGGGCCAGAGCTAACCACAACAAATAGTAATATTCCAATCATGGTGAACATCTATCTCTATAGTCACTGAGATGATATCATCTTGATGGCACATAATCAATCAACCAATTGATCAGAGAGGAGTGGCATAAAAGCCCAATTAATAAATTGTATTCAAAAGAGGATACAGTATTGGTGCAGTTTCTTCAATTACAGGAAATGTTAGTCTTATTTTTATTTGTTTATTTATCAAATTTATTTGCCACTCATCTCGCAGTGCAGGCAACTCTGAATGCTTTAGTATGCCTCTTGATTCCTTTCCTGGAAAGGAAAACACTACTGTCCCTTGTAATGTGTTCTTCATCTTGTTTAATAAATTATTTTGTTTTGCTCCTCCAGGGCAGAGTGGCTTTTGCCCCCCCCATTACTGCAAAACAACTGTGGTGAGATACTGATGAGATCAAGATGAATTTGGAGAGGAAAAAATTAGGTTATATCAGTTCATAAAGTTTTTCAAGATCAGCTTTCAAAGAACAACTGCCACAAATCTTTCCTTCCAAGAACAAATCCTAGATCTGAAGGAAAATCAGTGAGGCCTGGATGAAACAGACCGATCACAAAATGTTGTGTATATAGATGTGCATTCTAGATATTATGTTCTACAGATAACAGGTTTTAAATTCTCAGACTATGAAATACAAAGGAAAAGATGATTTCTAAAGTTCAATGCGCAAAATGCAGGGATATATGAAATGCCATGATAAGTAGAGAAAATATATCAAAATGATAAAACTCATACTTCACAGAGATGAAAGTTTGTTTTCATTCATCATTCTTTAACTTTGGTTTAAAAATCCACCAACCCTCTTCTTGAGTTTGCATTACAATAAATTTGTATTTTTTCCAGAATAAATGGATAACCCAATTTTATAGTTCTTTGCCAAAATATGAATATAATGGTACCAAGTTTACTAATAGGCAATGTTAAATATCTTTAAAAATATATTAAATACATATTGTAATTGAAATGAGTTTACATCACAGCCAAATACTTGGCCTACAAAGATTAAAATTTGCACCTGATACATTTTATATTTAATAAAACAATTAAAAGTAGCTGAAATTAAATTTGATTTTTACAAATGTTTTTAATTCACTGAGAATGGAAGCATCCATTTAATAAGAACCAGGCGATATAGAGAAAAAACTCTCACAGATATGCACCCTGATCTTATCAATTGGCATGACCTTTATGAAAGAAAGGGAAGAAAACATCAATGCTATTGGTATGTAGGCATTTTCAAGAGGCTTATTTAACTAAACAAAATGAATTAGGATGCCAGTTTAGGTAGCAATATAAGTAGTCAAACCAAGAAAATCATGTCAGAATGGCAATCCATGAGGCTGCAAAAATTTTATTTCAATAAGCAATCTAGCATTTCCAAAGCATTGGGGAAAATATATCCAATCATAGCATATAAATAAACTCAACCCTGACAAGACGGAGTGGCTGTGAGTTTTGCCTCCCAAGGACAATTCCATCTGTTTGTCCATTACCCTGTGGTGGTGGTGGGGGGATTACTGACCCTCTCGGAGAGGATCCGCAACTTGGGCATCCTCCTCAATCCACAGCTAACATTAAAACACCATATCTTGGCTGTGGCGAGGAGGGCGTTTGCCCAGGTTCGCCTGGTGCACCAGTTGTGGCCCTATTTGGACAGGGAGTCTCTGCTCACAGTCACTCATGCCCTCATCACCTTGAGGTTCGACTACTGCAACAATCTCTACATGGGGCTACCTTTGAAGGGTGTTCGGAAACTTCAGATCGTACAGAATGCAGCCGCAAGAGCTATCATGGGCTTCCCCAGATATGCCCATGTTTCGTCAACACTCCGTGGCTTGCACTGGCTGCCGATCAGTTTCCAGTCACAATTCAAACTGTTGGTAATGACCTATAAAGCCCTACATGGCATTGGACCAGAATACCTACGAAACCGCCTGCTGCCGCACAAATCCCAGTGGCCAATTAGGTCCCACAGAATTGGCCTTCTCCAGGTCCCATCGACTGGTGGGACCCAGGGGAAGAGCCTTCTCTGTGGTGGCCCTGGCCCTCTGGAGATTCGAACTGCCCCTACCCTTCTCGCCTTCTGCAAAATGCTAAAGACCCATCTCTGCCACCAGGCGTGAGGGGATTAATGTCCCTCCCTTCTTCTCTGACCTCTATATTGATTAGCTGGTCCAAGTGTGTATGATTGTGTAGTTAATGGGTTTTTATGACAATGTATTTTAATTTAGTTTTAAATTTTAACGTTAGATTTGTATTGTACTGTATTGCTGCTTTGTTTTGAGCCGCCCCAAGTCTTTGGAGAGGGGCGGCATACAAATGTAATAAATTCAATTCAATAAAAGTAAAATTAAAAGAAATATTTCACAGATTTGCGTTCCTCGGATTTTCAGGAACAAAAAAAAAAGCTTTTAGAAGGAAATAAGCGGGGGGGGGGGGGGGGAAGCATGGATCCAGACACAAGTGCATATATATGTCCCATTTTACCTTTCATACCCTCAGTCCTGAGAATACATCCATCTCAGTACAATTACATTTGTGCCATCTTAGGAAATAAAGAGAATGCCGGAGGCTTCTCATTTCTTGGCCTAAGGGCTTTGTCTTCTGTAAGCTGACCAAGTAAGGGCAGATGGTGAAAGCAACAGAATAAACGTGCTCCTATATTCCAATATACATTATTTTCGCAACAAAAAATTGATTATTTTATCAATTACATTTTTGATATCTACGTACCAATAAAACTCTCATATGTCTATTTGATTCTTTGAACCTTCAATTGGATGAAATGGTGCATTATAGAACAACAATTTTTGAATCAATGTAGCTCAAATGGGATAACTTAAACAATGCCTCAAAAATCTGGTATCATTAATTCCCATTAGATTGAAATTTGGCAAAGCTGTGGCCACTTCAGAACCACTATGCTCTCTAACTACACTTCCCAGAAGGTGCTTGGTACAGTAAAACATGGAAAGAAGTTATCCCCGCCCTCCTTCCCATTTCCCTCTAACTCTTGCACCCAATTGACTGGTAACAAGGACCGATGGGCAAGCAGTCATTGGCTGCTTTGAAACTGAGTGGAAATTTAAAATTTCTTAAGGGCAATGGCCAGTGAGGGAAGTATGAGGGAGCGATTCAGCTGCCTGTCAGCAAGGTAAGACTGGCTTGAGAACACTCGCAATCGATAGGTGAGCCCTCTTGCTGCGTAGAGGGAGGGGCCTTGGGGATATGCCAGAATAGGGAGGAAGGGTGCAATTTTCCTTGCAATCTGCAGCCCCCTTGCTTCCCTCTCCCCACAACAAAGTGGCAAGCAGTTCCATGGGTCAGATAGGAGGAGGAGGAGGTGAAGGCTTCCTTGGGATTCTCTTGAGATTGTGACAAGAGAAACAGTGCAATCCTATGTTATATGTAGGAAAAGAATGATCCAACAAGACTGTCTAGTTGCCTAGTTACAACACTAAGCATGGCATTTACATTTTTTCATGCAGAGAGTACAGAATCTGGACCGCTTAATGTTGCCCCTAGGGGAAACTACATCACTAAAAGTGATGCTGTAGATTGAAACTTCTTACAAATCATAATTCATTAACTGAATCACAAAACACACATGGATTATCCCAATAGGGTTTTAAATTTCTGCTGTAATATGTATGATCTATTTTTTAATTTGTTAAGATGGTGTCCTACCAGGGATCTAAATTAGGATAGCAACCTCTTTGAGAATGCACCCTAAGATGTTCAAATGCCAGTTTTTGCATGTCCAGTTTGATACCCATTTCTGATTTTAACATCACACATATTTAACTATATTGGAGATCATTCTGAATCCATTATCTGAACCTAGAATTAAGAAGAAAAGGTGATGTAGAAGTCACCGTTGTAAATCATAGTAGCTAGGCAGCTAACTCCGAGTCTGCGGAGAGGGGCGGCATACAAATCTAATAAATAATAATAATAATAATATATATGGATCTTATAATACCTAAAGTGAAAGATTTTCAGTAGTCGCCAATTGCTTTCAAGCACAATTTAAGGTTTAATGTTAAAAGGCCCTATATATAGTCTAAATGAGGGACCGCATGTTGGGTTATGAAAAACTAATATAAATGGTCAACAGAAAGACTCTTATGAAGTTGCTCCTATTCCCAGAAGCCCCTTTCTCCAGTACGTGAGATAAATATTTCCTCGATTTTTTTTAGGCTGGAAGCAACTTCTTCAATTAACAAAATTTTATGAAATTGGGAATTGCATTTGCTTCCTATTTTTTTCTGCCTTAAAAGGGAAAGCAAGATGCACTTGATTCACAGGTTTTTAACCACCATTTAGTTTATTCACTACTTTTATTTCATTATTTTAATGTTAGTTTTTTGGGTACCATATGTTGTTAACCAACTTAAGTATACTCAACAGAGTATAAAGACAGAATACAGTAATACCTCATAATACGAACTTAATTGGTGCAAGGAGGAGGTTCGTAAGATGAAAGGTTCGTAAGACGAAACATTGTTTCCCATAGGAAACAATGTAAAGTCAATTAATTCGTGCAACCAAAACCCCCCCGCAAAAAAACGGCTTTCGGCGACTGCTGGGAAGCCGCGCGGCTGTTTTAAAAGGTGACAGCTGGCTTGGGGGGCTTCCCAGCACCCCCCCGAACCCGGGTTAGGGGGGCGCTGGGAAGCCCCCCAGGCCGGCTGCAACCTTTTAAAACAGCTGCACCGCTTCCCATCTGTCTCCTGAAGCTGAACGGCAAAGCCGAACTTCCACATTCGGCTTCGGGAGACAGCTGGGAAGCGGCGCGGCTGTTTTAAAAGGTGACAGCCGAGCTGGAGGGCTTCCCAGCAACCTCCCGAACTGAACCCGGGGTTCAGAAAAATTTTGCCTCTTCTTACGAACTTTGTTCGAGTTACGAACCGGCGTTCGGGAGGCTTCTAGGAAGCCCCGCCGCCCGGCTGTCACCTTTTAAAACAGCCGCGCGGCTTCCCAGCAGTCTCCGAACGCCGGTTCGTAACTCAAAAAAAGTTCGTAAGAAGAGGCAAAATTTTTCTGAACCCCGGGTTCGTATCACGAGTTGTTCGTAAGGCGAGGGGTTCGTATCTTGAGGTACCACTGTATAAATAATTTTTCAATGCTTTCTGAAGCACATATAAGTTTAAGTGCAACCAGCTATTTATATTTTAGTGTTGTTATCTAAAGATATATAGCTGTCAGGAATTGTTTTGGCCAACTAGCTTATAGCAAATCAATCTTATTGTTGTAGCTGTGCAGAGTCAAGTAAAGTAGGTGGCCTATAAATTATGCAGTATGAATAAACAAATAAATACATTTCATGTGGCAGCAAAACAATTCATTTAATAAAACTGACTATCACTTTTTAAATGAGATTTTTGGATAAGATCATGCTTGTGGTATTTTAATATTTCTAATACTATTATTAAGCAGTGTAATACTTTGGACTCAATCTCCAAAATGTGTTCAAGAACAAAATATAGTTACCACACCTTCAAGTGACCAAACCTTTTATCTCGATCACATAGCAGCTACAAAGGATAATTACAGGAAAAGATGCGGTTGTTATACAGTATTGCAAGTGATACCTTCATATTCCTGTGAACTCTAAAGAATCTTTCAGAGATAAAATCTGAAAAATTGTACAGCTCCACTTTATATCTCATTTTAAATGTACTGTTTTGACATCTGTTATTTTGACATCGAAGAGTTTTGCAATTATTCTCTGTTTAATATTTATTTCACAAGAGAAAGAAATTCCGCTTAACTGCAAAACATTAACAATACAGGTAAAATTGACTTTTTAAAAATTATAAGTAATTTTATAAATTAAGAAACAGTCCTCATTATAGTTAGAAGATATATTTTATAAGTGCAATTTTCTCCTATCAGGAAGTTGCATGGACACATTTCTTTAATTGTAAATCTGATTTCTCAGACTTTAAACAGGCAAGTCAATTTGTTCAACTAGGCAGCAAACGTGGATAGTTCCATTCCTTAAAATGTGCATGCACACCAACACCTGTAATTACTAGCACTTCTGTGAACATTGCTAAACTTGCACATAAATATCAAAGGTTAATTTCTAGCACCATTCGTTTAAAAAAACAACAACAACAACTAAGCAGCAGAACTGAAAAAGTCATAAGTCCAAGAAGCAGAAAAGGCACTGCAGAATAGACTTCCACCATTAGGTAACCTAAAAATGTCCAAGATTATATGCTGAGTAAGGATGAAGAACATCAGGCTGGTTTCAAACATCAGATTATAGTTTGCTGAATCAATCACACTTGGTAAACTTCCTACAGAACATTGCAACAAACAAGCAAATCACAACATGACTAAGCACGATATACAAACTGAGCTGTAACTTCTATGATTAGCTGAATGGGGGTCTTGGGATCTACAAAACAAATTTAAAGTAGAGTACTTGCCAGTGGGAGATTGAATTTTTCCTGCTAATTAAAAGTATAATACAATTGTTTGCTTATTTAAAAACATCTGATGCCCTCCCCAGGGTGTTCCACTGCACACTGGGTTGCTGAAACAAAGACAGTGTATACTTTTAAGTGGAATTTTCTCTGTCTCTACAAAGCTTAGCTCTTCTAACTGCTTTTATTAGCTCAGTTAACTGTAACTATGATATACAGATGTTTGGGGGGGAGGAACTTTTTTTTATTCCCATACAAATGGAAAAGACTTTGTCAATGTACATCTCACCAGATATGTTGCTATTTTTAAACTCATACGAATGCAAATTTAGCTGATTTATAACTTAATTCCAATAACCCTGCTTGAATATACTTTATGATGATAAAGTGTATCCACTTAGAATGGATTTGATCTATAGGCAAGAAAGCAGTTTTACCATAGGATAGAACATACGAGTCTCTGGCTTTAAATACCAGTCTGAAAATACATCTACTGAAAAGAAATCTACATATGAATTCCTGATTTGACAAGTGAAAAATAAAGTTACAGTCAATAAACTCCCCTGTCACTGCTAAACCCAATAAAGGAATGTCACCATATTTTAATAGTCACAGAATTATCAGTCCTTCAAATTCCTACAAATTGAATCAATCACAAATTGTCAAGTTCTCTGCTCAAATTCCTGCACTGTTTAAACAAAGGATTGTAATACTTGTGAAATGACAATGATAACAACCTGATCCTTATTGTACGGCATTGTATTACAGTATTAGAATTAATAATTTTGTTTGAAATGATCTTTGAAAAATAAGGTAGAATTGCTGATCTTGGTATCTATCGCCTTCTCTAATACCATGATTGCTTTTCATGGTATTGCTTCATAAATTAGTCTAATCTTTTCAAAAAGAAAGCATGTTCTGTAAGATTACCCTAATCCTGTTTATTTCCCTTTAGCCAAGTAATTTCTGTGACAGATTTAGTTGTTGTTGTTGTGGGTGGGGTTTTTTTTTCTTTGCAATCTTACAAAAACGGCAAAACAAAGCAAAAACAAAAGGAAGGAAAGCCCAACTCTAAAGAGATACCTTAATGCTTACCTTAGTTATAAGATTATAGACCATGATAAGCAGTTAGATGTGGAACTATGTATCTAACATAAATAAGGCCTTCATTTCATCACGGTGCTTTTGTGCAGTTTGGTGCTAAGAGGCGTCAGGCAAGCGATAAGCCTGAACAAATCCTACTCCCTGACACCGCTGCTTAGCTCTTAATTACAGTTGAGGAGACAGTTTGCAATTTGATGCGAGAAGGAGAACAGCCTCCCCGATGACATCACGAGACCAAATATAACCTAAAGGCTGCACAGTTGAACATTTTAATATTGTTTCTAAAAAGAATATCAAAGCAGCCAGAACATCTTCTCCTCCTCCTTCCCTTTGCTTTGCTAGTAGGCAAGCCCTTTCTGGGTAAAAGCAGTGGCAATGCTTTTGGAAGGTCACAGTTGCAGGTTTTAGCTTTGGAATTATTTTAAACACTTCAAACAAGCATTGAAATTCTCCATATAGAAATATCAAACCAATCAGTTTATATTGACATCTGGCAATTCTACATTTCTCAACAATGGAAATACAGTAATTTCTTGAATATTCAGAATGAAGGTAGAATAGTATAGTATAGTATAGTATAGTATAGAATAGAATAGAATAGAATAGAATGGAATTCTTTATTGGCCAAGTGTGATTGGACACACAAGGAATTTGTCTTTAGTGCATATGCTCTCAGTGTACGTAAAAGAAAATATACATTTGTCAAGAATCATGAGGTACAACACTTAATGATTGTTATAGGGTACAAATAGGCAATCAGGAAACAATATTAATATAAATCATAAGGATACAAGCAACAAGTTACAGTCAGTCAATCATAACTGGGAGGAGATGGGTAATAGGAACGATGAGATAATAGATAATAATACTATTTCTATTATAATTGATAATATTATATTATTATAATAGATAATAGTAATGCATCCTTAGTAAATAGTTTGATAGTGGTGAGGGAATTATTTGTTTAGCAGAGTGATGGCGTTTGGGGAAAAACTGTTCTTGTGTCTGGCTGTTCTGGTGTGCAGTACTCTATAGAAGTGATAGTGAATCTTTTTCGGTTCACATGCCAAAAGTGGGTGGGTGGGTGTGCTGGCATGCATGTGCCCACATCCCTTCCCTCCCACACACATGCACACAGGCCTTTCTGAAGCCTGGTAGGTGGAAAAAAAATCACCCAATTGACAAACCGGAAGTTTGGAAAAATGCCCTTCTGGTTTCCTGCTGTGCAGCATTTTTTGCACTCCGGAGGATTCAGGGAAGCTTCCTGAACCCTCCAGAGGACAAAAAAGAGCAAAGGGGAGAATCGGGACATGCAGAAGCTGCTAGGTAACCAGAAAGAGCAATCAGAATTGAGGGAATCCTCTCCCACAACAGCCGAAGAGCAAGAATTGGGAGAAAGAAAGCTTCTGCTTTTGGCTGCATGGAAGGAAAGCAGCAGAAGTCTTTCTTACTTTCCCACAAACTGCGGCTCTTCAGCTTTGAAACCCAGCCAGAGTAGTGGGAAGAGCTGCGAGCTGGGACTTGTAGCTGCATTGTGTTCCTCTGCGTTGTGTCTGAAAGGAAGCCCATTGTACCAGCAAAAGAAAACTTCTTGCAAGTTCAATCAAACTTCTAGAACTCGTGAGAGGTTTTCTTTTGCTGGTACAATGGGCTTCCTTCCCTAGACACAACGCTGTGGAATGCAATGGAGCTACAAGTCCCAGGTAGGACAGACATCTCGCAGTGGGAGGTGGCAGGTGAGTTGTGATTGGGTGGGGTGGGCCGTGAGACATGCCCATTTCATGGCCTACCCAGCCCCTACCCCGCTCTGCCCCACCCAACCTGTCACCCCTAAACTGCATCCCAGTGCAAGATGGACATCTTACTGGAGTTTAACAGCCCCGTGTGTCTGTCAGTGGTATCTTTAGGGGAAAAGCTTGCAAACTCTTGTTGCTGCAAGAAGTTGTTAATTTCTCACCCTCAGGAAAACAGTTGCTTTATTTTGCAAGTTTTTTCCCCTTAAAAAGAAAAGATACTGTTTAACAGCTCTGTGTGAAAGACACACAGAGCTGTTAAACTCTGGTAAGACACCCGTTCCCCCTGCTGAGGGAGTAAGAAATGGAGATAGCTCCTGCTGCCAGTTCCTCCTGAGCTGGAAGGGTCGTAAGTGTTTTGGCGAGAGCTGGCGCAGCCACTTGCCAGTCGTCCAGAAGAGCTGTTTAAGCTCGGTGGGGGGAGAGGTTGAATAAGAATCCTTTGGTGGGATCAGTGCTGAAGTGGGAAACCAGAGTTGCCCACCACCTCTGCCTTACCGCAGGATGATATGTCAGGAAGTTTAGGGGCGGCCGGGAGCAGAGAAGGCTTGCCTGTCTGCCTTAGGAAGAAGGCAAAGATCTGCACTCACCGGCATGGGGAGTGCGCAGCTGAATGAGACACATGGTTGTCTGGTCTTGCTAGGGGTTCAGGAGGACACGGTTCTTGTCGCTTGAGGCATCGGTTGCCCTCCCTTCTCCCATTCTCTCCATCTGTCTGTCTTAGCATCGGGAAAGAGGACCGGAATGAGAAAGCAAGACAGATTGCCACTGTCAGTTGCTAGGATTCCAACGAGTTGGTTGGATGCCTCTCCTGAACTCCCGCCCCACCACCACCACCACCACCAGCAGCAGCAGCAATTCTGGCATCTGGATGTATGGCGGAAACACACACAGCCTTTTCTTCTGCTCGGTGGTTCTCCTCAACCCCACCAATTTCCCGCTTTCCAGGCAGGTGGCGGGAGAGTCTGGGATCTCCCTAGTTAAAGCTGAGGGGCAGGATGGAGATTCTGTCTGAGGGCATCCTGAGGCTCTACTTTAACCCCGCGGGAAGTTTGGGGTGGGGGGGTTGCATCTTTTCCCAGGCTTCTCCAAGCTTTGTTCCCCTGCTTCAGCTCCTTCATCTGGAGACAATTACACACACACCCCAAAGAATCCCAGACAGACAAACAAGCAGCTTCCCCACTGTGGGCTTTGTTCTTAACCGAAAGCAGGGAAAGAGAAATGGGGGGGGGCAGCGAGGTTGCCTTTTGCCAGAGAGCACACTGATCCCATTCACCTTGTCTGGCTGGATCCCCCCAAAGGATTCTTATTCAACCCCTCCCCCGAGCTTAGGCAGCTCTTCTGGGTGACTGGCAAGTGGTTGCGCCAGCTCTCGCCGAAAATCTTGCGACCCTTCTGGCTCAGGAGGAACTATACCAGTGATGGCGAACCTTTCCCCCCTCGGGTGCCAAAAGAGTGTGTCTGCGCAATATTGTGCATGCACGAGTGCCCATACCCATAACTGAATGCCTGGGGAGGAAAACAGCTTCCTCCACTGCCCAGAGGCCCTCTGGAGGCCAGAAACACCTACTTCCCAACTTCTGGTGGGCCCAGTAGACTTGTGTTTTTGCCCTCCCTAGGCTTCAAAGGCTTCCCTGGAGTCGGGGGATGGTAAAAACGCCCTCCCCCATCCCCCTGGAGGCTCTCTGGAAGCCATAATTGCACTCCCAGAGCCTCTGGGTCAGCTGGCCAGCACACACATGCACAATGGAGCTGAGCTTGGGCAATGGCTCACGTGCCAGAAAATATGGCTCTGTGTGCCAGCTACGGCACCCGTGCCATAGGTTTGCCATCACTGAACTATACTATTCTGCCCATTCATTTATGTAATCCTGCATCACCATCATTATATACGCTATGAACTCATGGATAAGGTCTTCCGAAAAGAGATCTAGTAGACACATCTACATAATTTTCCTGGGAACTATATGGAAAAGATTTGTCACTGCCTTCTTTTTTAACTTCTCCATCTAGGCCAGGGGTCCCGTGGGCTGAAGCCCACTACCAGGTTGTGGCCTATTTGGAGCTCTAGCCAGCCTCAAGCACAGCCTAGTTTCCCTCCCCCAACCAGGCCACCAAGCCACAAAGGTTGGGGACTGTTAATGTAGGTTATAAATCTAGCATTTCTTGCTGATCTCCCTTGCAATTATAACTGGTCTGAACCTACTTAACATTTTGAGACAGCGGGGTTGACCAAGACAGATGAACAGCTATAGATAAGACATTAGTCCTGCTAAAAGAGAAAGAGAGGAAATGTGTAAGTTAAATGGCTCATCAGTTCTTTTTTCCTTATTTTTTAAAAATTGACTGCACATTATTCTGTGGGGGCAGAATGGAGAACGACCAAAAGGCAAGAAGAAGAATATGAATGCTGAATTAGAAGGATTCATAATGGTGCGGAAGCTATAGTAAAACAGCCTAATCCAGCCTGCATTTTTATGCACAGTAGAACAAAGAAAACCTTCCTCGTGTTCCACTATTTTTTAAAAAAGTGTTGAATATTAAATTAAGAGTACCCGTATTTTTTTTTTTTTTAAAAAGAAACATTACTATGGCTGTAAAGTTGCAAAGAATTCATTAGAGTAAATCCAATTGCTACATTATCAGAGAGAACAAATGAGTCTGAAGTCAGGACAAAGGAGTGAAAAATTACCTGTGAAGATGCAATGAAGAGAAACAAGAGGCTGCCTCACAGCATCAAAACAATGTAAATAGCTGTTGAAGCAAGTATTATTTTGCAACACAGTGATCTCACTTTGAAGCTAATTTCAGAAAACATTTGGTGCAGCCTTAGTCTCTGGGTTGTGAATAAATGAAAGCAGCAGGTCCCAGTTCCCACTTATCAAGAGCGCTAGGGCAGATGACAGTCTCTCTCAGCTCAATCCGTTTCCCAAGTTTGCTGCTGGGAGAATAAAGGGAGGGGCAATCTGACATATTACAAGTATCAATTCCTGAAATAAATACTCTAAAATAAGGAGAGTTTATGTCTTCCAAAAATTGGCTGATTATTGTATTTAGTCTACCCACTCCTTTTCCTGGCCATGATCCATTCTGGAAAAAAATTGCTTAAGAATCCAGTCATATTCTCCATGTAGCCAAATTTTCCAAACATGAAGTTTTAATTTTCCCATGAATTCTGCCCATTCTTTAATCATACCCTCCTAATTGCATGAGCTGGTACAGAGAATTGTCAGAGGTTCTGAAATCAATGTGATTTCCTTTATTTATCTGTAGTAAGCAAAACCTCTGGAATTGTCAGGGAAGTATTCAGCTCTGAACCATCACCAAGACACTACAACAAATGAAGTACTGCTGTACAAAAAAAGTATCCAACATTAAATTAACATTGGTTACAATTTGTGTCATATTCTGACAGAATACAGATTACATTACTATTGAATACATGTTGGATACTTATTCTGGTGGTGTTCTGATTCTTCACCATTCCCTGGCACATTCAGAGTAGCTGTTCAAAGTTGTAAGATTTGGGGAGGTCAAAAATCATAAAAAGTTGTTGTGGTTAGTTCTGGCCCAGCTCCTGCCCCAAGGACTGTGGATGTGGGGGAGACATCCACATGCTGCAGGCCTGTTTTGCCCCCCCCCCCCGGTGGAATCTGCTGATGAAGGCTCCTCTGACCAAGAAGACATGAGGGACAGGGAGGAGGAGAGTGTGGCAGACAGCTCAGAAGGAGATCAATTATCTAGCTCCTCCTTGGATTCAGAACAAGAGTTAATGATACAGCCACGCATGCGGAGAGCGATGCATAGGCAACAACAACTGAGAGATTATTATCAAAGAAAATGAGGCCACCTGTGGTTGGGTGGGGCTGTGGTGATTAGTGAGGCTGCTATAAATAGCAGCCTGTGGGTTTGGCCATTGTGGAGGATTATCTGATCGTTGTGTTTTATGACTGCTTTACTGACTTTGACCTTTTGTGTGCTGATTTTTCCCCACTTTGAAACTAAACCAGAGCAAAGTGTGTTTCACATTGTGAAAGAAGAAGGACTGTGAATTGCCTCACAGCTGCAAGCTAAGTATCTCAGAACTGATAAGGGACTTGTACAAATTACCAGTTTGTTTGGAGACCAGTGCTCTTTGCTATACCAAAAGAGGGCTTAGGTTAAGTGAATTTTCCTTAGAAAGAACATTGTTTTGAATTTTCAAATGTGTGTGTGTCTGAAATTTGTACCTGTGAATTTTTGGGAGGAGTCTACCAGAGAGCCTGACAGAACAAAGAGTAATGGTTTAAAAAAATAAATAAGCAGTGAATAATGCTGATGCTTTAATGGCACAATACAGGGGTGGCATTCACTTATCTTCCCTACTGGTTCGCAAATGCAAGCATGTGCACGTCTGACCATACACAAAGCCTTCCTTGCATGCGCACAGCTCCCAAAACATGGATAAATGGAATGTGATTACATCTGGGCGGGTGGACAACGCCACCCTCAGTCAGCTCTACAGGTTCGCCCGAACCGGATAGAACCAGCTGAATACCACCTCTGGCACAATCAAATACTAACAACAACAACAACAACACTATAATATTGCCAAAATACCCCTCCATTTACAGTTGAGAAATATTGGTGGCATTTCCTGCAAAGTGAAATCCATAATTCATTTTTAATCAAACAAAACATAAAGAATAAACATGCTTAATGTACTAACTACTGCAAGCTTGCTTTTTAAATTCTAAATTAGAACGAGAAATGACAGAATGATTAAACTTCAAAAGGAAGAAATGGCAGACTGAAGATGGCCCAGGGACAAGTGGATCTGCCTTTTCTGGACAGGGAGAGACTTGAAATAATCCACAATTCTCCAAACAGCTGCTTTTTGTGAAAAGTTTTCAAAATAATAGTCACTGGTGGATTTAGAACTCTGAGAGACAAGGAAGTAACCGTTTTGTTCAAACCACTGTCAGGACCTATGAAAGGACACTAAGTTCACATGTGTGTCCAATCACACTTGGCCAATAAAAATTCTATTCTATTCTATTCTTCTTTTATAATCAGCTATCAGAAAAATTGACAAGTTTGACAGTACCATGTGAGTTTTCTTCAATCCTTAGCATAAGAACATTGTAATTTACAAGTTTAATAATTAAAAATATTTTGCTTTGGAATAAACAGCAAAAGGGTGACTTTTATTTTAGAAAGTTAGCAACAAACCGCCAGTATAGGTAAATTGCAAATACGATTTTGGAATTAATTAATAATAATAATAATAATAATAACAACAACAACAACAATAATTTATTAGATTTGTATGCCGCCCCTCTCCGAAGACTCAGGTGGCTCACAACAATAATAAAACAGTGTGAAAATGTAAACAAATCTAATATTAAAAAAGCATCTAAAAAACCTATCATTTAAAAACCATGCAACACACGCATACCATACATAAAACTATAAAAGCCTGGGGGAGATGGTCGCAATGCCCCCATGCCTGGCGATATAGGTGGGTTTTAAGTAATTTGTGAAAGACAAGGCGGGTGGGGGCAGTTCTGATCTCTGGGGGGAGTTGATTCCAGAGGGCCAGGGCCGCCACAGAGATTATAAAGAATCCTTTCCATGGGAAAATGTTATTGTTCTGAATTTTAAAAAAACAACAACCTTAAGATTGTAAAAATTGGACACTGGAGGAAACTAAACATAATTAAAAGAGAAGGACATACAAACTCAACCTACAATTAAAATAAAACAAAATATTCTAAGAGACATATTGAAGAATATTGTTGAAAAATTGATTCAGAAATTAATTTTAATAATAATATTTTTTTCCCTTTAATAAAATTGTTATCTAAAGAAATAACGGAAAGAATGAGCATTCAGAAAAAAAACTGGGACAAAGATAGATAGATAGATAGATAGGGAGGGAGGGAGGGAGGGAGGGGGGACATTGATAATACACTTTCACAAAGCTTATGGATCCAAAGTTCCAAGGAAATCAATATGCCTTTTCTTTAGAAGAAAACCAAAAAGTAGCTTCTCAGGGGAAGTGAAGATAATCGTTTCACTGGGATCCACCATTTAAGTCACCATTAGTTAATGGGGCTATTCATCTATTAGTGGAGCTAAGTAAAGCTGAAATTCTTTGGTAAAAGCAGCAACTCTAGCCAGCTTTGAGTTCAAGGTGTAGCCAGAGGATGGCAATGATAAAAATGCAATGGAACAATGGTAATTTTTCTTCCATTTCCTCCAGCAATCTCATGGCCTGAAGTAGAGTTAAACATCTCCTTTAACCTTTTTGGAACATTTTCTTTTATGTTACATTCCTCTATCAATCAAGGGCAATAAGGGATTGTTCATTTATTTTGTTCCCATAATTATGAGTTTTTATTTTCCATAAACCTATTATAGTTTTAATTTTTCATTATGGCTGTCATCTGAAGTGAAGAACTCTTTCTTGAGTTTTCCTCCTTTTATGCATTGCTGAGCTTTATGCTTTGGTGCCAGAAATCCAATTTTCATAAACCAGTCTTTAAATTTGCCTATGTGTACAAAAATAATAATTTGAATCAAAGAAGCCCAATTTATTTATTAAATATCATGCAAGAGATACGAAAATTCAACTACATTAGGACCAATATTTTTATTATGCAATTCAGCATAATAATTATATAGAGATATATATTAACTTAAGTTCCCTCTCAAAGCAGAGGAATAAAGAAGCACAGCACCCTCACTCAAATATTGAGCAAAGAAGAAAGCAAATGCAGAAAAGTCCAATTGTACTAATAGCAGAGTAATATGTTCATTTGATTTTTAAAACTTTATTTGTATACCACTGTTTCTAGACTACAAGGTTACTTCATGCAATCAACAGTTGAATCCAATAGATAAAATCCAGTAACGAGAATAAAACCACCCAGAATAAGAGAGTATAATAAAACATGATAATAGCATAAGCAATCACAAAAATCCACATATCATAAAAATAAATTGAAGAACAATCAAAATAAACATATCCTGTCAGGAACTAATACTTAACAGCAACTGAAGAGGTGAGAATAAAGTCATTGTGGGAGAGACAGCAGGAATTATTTGTGATTTGGACCCGAAAAGGCATTCTTTTATAACATGAAACACATCTTCAGCCTCCCTTATTAATGACTGTTTTCATAAGGTCTGTCCCTCCAGGGCAGTGTTTCTCAATCTCAGCAACTTTAAGGTGTGCAACTTAGCTAGCATGAGAGTCCACACATCTTAAAAGTTGCTGAAGTTGGGAAACATTTCCCCAGGTTTTAAAAGACAGGATGGTAGTGAAAAGAATGAGAAAGGCACAAAATGTTTTTTCATGCTCTGCAAAGGAAATTAAAATAATTATGTCCTTGCTTCTATCCCTGATGTGTTATAGGTATGAAATGAAATGGCAATTTCTTATAGTCATAAACACTTCAAAACTTTTAATCTACAAAGCAAATCTTAATGTTTGTTTTTTAAAAAAACTTTTAGCTGCTTTCCCAACCTATTGTTGCATTAGGCAAACATGACTTTTTTAACTGCAACAAGTATGAACAGATCAATAGAATAAAGTAGTATTTAAGGACTCACTCATGATTATGAGTCTGTAACAACAATATCAACTTGACCCTCCTTCACATACCATACAGTATATCATTGCATAATGAAACAGCAAATTGTAATTTTTAAGAATTAACACCTATTTCTACTTACACCTCGCACAATGTATCAGAGAAGGGGAGCCTTCATGCCAGAAATGACCGCTTATGTTGACTGTAACCAGCATTGTTCTCTCACAGCTTATGACAAAAACCTTTAGCAACTCCAGTTTTCAGACAAAATTGCTGCTTAGGTTAGTAATGAAGTTAGCTGGACCAGAACAGTCCCCAGACTTCAGAGAATTATTTACCACCCTTTAGAAAGTGGACCCTTTTATCTTGTCTGCTAAAAATGTAAACTATGATGATACCTTTGGAAAAAAGGAAGCATAGACTTGCTCCCATCAATTCTGTGGCAGCACAATCCTATCCCCTGGAGCCCAGATTCTTTTAAAATGCCACTGTGCAATGTCAAATATAGTGTTGATCTGCCTGAAGGATGGAATTAACAATTTACAGAAAAGCTTTAACTACCATTAGTGTTTCTACCTTTTTTTTCTGAGAAGAAGGGTCGTTTCCTACATGTAGCCTGTGATTTCTAGCTCCCAAACTGTTATTAGTGGGGAATTACTATGTTCTTTCCCTCCTTTCTGAACTTCTGGAATGACTGCAGAAAGTATAAATTGTTACCAAACTAGCCCATGGAGAAGCTATGATCCATATGAAAAAGAGTATCAACATTTAACTCCCTTTGATTCTTGTTACTACATAGTAATGCCATAGGGCAGTGATGGCAAACCTATGGCACGGGTGCTTTAGCTCAGCTAGAGCACGTTGCTCAAGCTCAGCTCCAGCACGCATATATGTGCCGGCCAGCTGATTTTTGGCTTGCACAGAGGCTCTGGGAGGGCAATTTTGGCTTCCAGAGAACCTCCTCGTGGATGGGGGAGGGCGTTCTTACCCTCCCCCAGCTTTAGAGAAGCGTTTGAAGCCTGGGAGGGGGAACACGAGCCTTCTGCAGCCTCCAGAGGGCCTCTGGAAGGTGAGGGAAGCTCTTTTTTGCCCTCCCCCAGAATTGAATTATGGGTGTTGTTGTGTACACTCCCTTTCAGCCTGAGGAATGCTCAGATTCGGAGGAGGAGGGTGATTTAGAGATTGTAAACTTACTGATTTAGAGACAGATGGCAATGTTAGTGATGACCACAGAGCTAATGACATAGACCTGAGTTCAGATGAATCAAATGGGGGAGATTGGAGATGGGTTGATCCCCGTTTTAGACGCTACCAGAGATGATTAGAAGAAAGAGGGAGAAGATATTAGAGTTAGAGAGTGAGGAATTAATTAATTAATTAATTGCCTCATATCCAGGAGAAAACGGAAGAGAAGCTGATTGAGTCTATTCATGTCCCACCAACATGGTGTCCTCCCAGCTACGCTCCGGTATATAAGCAAAAGATCCTGTGATTTATTACCTGTTTTTATGGCTCTCTGCTAGCACTGATTAGCTCAAAAATTTTCGAATGATTTGTGGAATGCATTGAAGTTACTACTGAGATAAAATACCTAATTGATTTTTAAAAAATGAGAATGGATGACACTGCACAAATAACCACTGTGTAATGAAGAGTGAAGAAAATAAAGATAAGCTTGCTGTCTTTATAAGGCATCTAACAGTAATTTATTCCAGTTATTATCTGAATTGGCCTGAAACCAGAACAGGTGTGGGCACTCGCGCATGTGCAACAGCACATGCGCACGCTTTTTCAGCACCCAAGGGAAAAAAAGTTCACCATCACTGCCATAGGGATTAGTATGGTGCCCCTAATATCTGGGGGCTTTATGAACTATAGTTTTTAAACTAAATTTAGCTATATACTTTTCATTGATCATAATATCATCTGATATTAGGCAATTGCAGATAAAGTCAACATTGATGCAATTCAAAATGGTATCCAATTTGCCAAGTAAGAAGTGGAGCTACGTTGAAGGTCATCCTTGGTGATTTCATAGCAGAACTATCCTATCATGCCTTCTAAGTAGTTAATACTTGTAAGTGGTACAGGGGATCATAAATAATGTCAATTTAGGAAATGTCCAGTCACACGAACATTTAAATGTATACATACTCCATTTCTGTGACTAAGCTTTCTGTTAATTAGGTCCTGGAAAAAAATCACCTGGTCTTGATGTGTCATTTCAATTCTTGGTTGTTTAATCTGGATTAATCTTTTTGGAAATCAACTTGTCTGCTAAGTACTTTCCAAGTAATGTATATTGGAGGTGGTGACTCTTTTGAGAGCTGTATGCAATGAAATTTCATTTTAATGTATGCCGATTAGTGTTTATTCAAAGTGACAATAAAGTTAGTCTAAGTCTAAAAAAAACACTTTTATGTTTAGTGAAACTCATTTTGTGTTTAAGTAAGTGGACCTGAGTTCAATTCTATTTCCATTGTTAAGATTCATAGAGTGATTTCCAAAGATAAAATACTTAATTTTCCTTTTAACTTTTGACTTTCAGGACAGATTGGTGAACTAAAGACAACCATGGCATATATCACAAAATCAGTGAGTAGACTGAATTCTTAAACTTCTCTGAAAGAGGCAAACCTTCTGCTCTGAGATGGCAGAAGATCACCCATATGTGCAAAGATGGCTACACCTTACAAGAAGATAATAGGATAGCAGTTTTCTGTGGACTTGAGCACTGGAAGATGACAGGATCATCCATCTTATTCACAATGATAACTGAGCTTTTTAAAAGACACTAAGTTGTTAAACCTCACTTTCTGATTAGTTTTAAAAATTGCCTGTTAATTATTCTGAGCTATTAAAAACCTTTGTAACAACAGGTTTGAAAGGGTCTTCATCAAATGAGTTTACCTTCAACTCCAAACAAAATAAACATTAATTATAACTTTAAGAACAAAATGAACATTAATTACAACCTTAAGAACTTAAAGAATTTGAAATAAATAGCAAAAAACTAAATCAGTTTTTGATCTAAGAAAGTTTTAACCACATCAAGGGTGCAGATAAAATTGGAATGCTGACATAGCATAAATTTGTGGAATTAACTATGAAAAATAAATTACTTATCAAGGGAAACATATTTATTTTCATCATCCTGACAATTGCAAGTCATAACAAAAGATAAATGATGGATTTAGCAAAAAAAAAAATTCTCAACTAATACTGACTTTTAAAATGTTATGTTATGATATCAAAAAAATTAAAGGAGATCTTTGAAGAATTGATCCAGAAGTTAATAACTACAATAACAATGCTATCAGTAATAATGCCTGCTAGGAATAGACCGTGTTTAAAGATGTTAATAAAGAACAGATGTAAAACAAATTTTAACTGATAAGGTGAAGAATAGAATGTGGATCTACAAATGACAGGCCAAGATAATAATTTGGAAAAATAGCATTTATTATATATACAAAAGAAACTGTCTGAAATTTTAAAAATTAAAAGAGAAATACAAATGGTAAACAAAGAAAATGACCTGAAAAAATGTTTTCCTGCTTGATCTACAAAAGAGACTTGTTTTAGCCTTGAAATCTATGTAATGGGATAAAGATATATTGAAGAGAAATCAAATTATACAGCAAGATGTGATTGAATTAAACATTAAAACTATTAGAAGTAAAAGGAAGAACTATAAACTTGGCTTAGTTGAGCAAATCTGAAATAACTCTTGTTTTTTGCAATGTTCTGGCCACCTTTTATGGACTTTTTGTTGGCTTTAGAAATTTGCTTATAGATAAGGGATGGGATATGGGATAAAAATATTTCTATTTATAGGGGATGAAGAGTTATTGAATTTGTTTACACTTGTGATGATGGTTGGAACTCATTTTTTATATATTTCATTTTTTATTATCTTTTCTCTTTTTCTCTTTTCTTGTATGCTTTATTCTTTCCTTCCATTGTCTTCTCCTTCTCTAGGTTAGTTTGAACTAGTTTTTATTACTCTAGTTGAACTTCTTAATAAAATTATATTTTAAAATGTTTCCTTTTACTCTGAAGTACGTATACCTATCAAGAAACAATTCTCTTTGCTGCCATACCAATACTAGTGATATTAACTGGTGATAATTCCTGACATAAAGGAATTAAAAGTAAACAAAATATTGAGGTGGCTAAAATTTAATTTTGTACTAATAGGGAACATGGCAGTTGGGCAGCATACAATTTAATAAATAATAACAATATTAATACTAAGATTAAAGAGCATATGTACCATAATTTAAGTGAGTATTATTTTTCTAAAGAACTAGAACTAGTTTTGTTAGAGATGATTTAATAGAGGATTATTTCATGTTTCAAAGTGACAAAAAATATAAAACTTCACATATGTAATGGCAAAATATTCAGTCTTTTTAATATATATCCATCTGCATAAAGTGAATGATATGCGTATTCAATTGTAGCAAAACTGGACCAGCAATAGATATTAACACTGTTTATTAAAAATTAATCTAGTGCTAGTTATTTATTTTTTTTCTCTGTGGAGAAATGTTAATCATCAACTTGATGAATCAATTTTGCCATACCAAAACTCCTGCAATTCTATTAACATTTTCCCAATTTATTTACGATTTATATACTGTGAATTATTTGCAGTTTTTAAGAAAAAAGACACCTCATGTAGCTAAAATTAAATAAAATAAAGAAACAGACTCTAGTACTACTATCCATTTTTTACATCATTACATTCCACAAAGTGGAATTTTACATCTTACATTCCACAAAGTGGAATTGATAAATATGAATTAAAACTTATGAATTGTTAGATACAACTTTTGTTTACAAATACCTTGCAAATACTATTGCTGTAAACATCCACAAAATCAAGATGAACATCGCATGAAGGCTGCTGAAAATAAGGTGTTCTGTATTTGGCTGCATTATGTACTAGGCTGTACTGGAAAATAAGCCTTTGAGGGTGGTACTTGCCAAATAATAGCTTCTCTTCATCACATGAACAAGCAACATGCTTTATATATTACGTCAGGGTTAACTGGAGGTTGCACGGCAAGCAGATGCATGGATAACTGAAGACTGTGAGAGGTTTGGACTTTTAAAAGATATGCAGATACACTTTTTGGAGATTACATCTGTATTTCTATATTATTTTATATCTGCGTCTATGTATATTTGTTTATTAAAGCCAGCCATGTGGTCAGGTGTTTCCCAAACCTGGTGCAGGTTATTATTGTTTTTATTAAGATGTTGGTGTTCATAGGAAAATCAAAATGTTTGTGTATGTTTGTGTGTATGTTTGGTTTTTATAATAAGGGTTTTTAGTTGTTTTCTTAAATTGGATTGTTACATGTTGTTTTTTATCATTGTTGTTAGCCGCCCCGAGTCTGCGGAGAGGGGCGGCATACAAATCCAATAAATAATAATAATAATAATAATAATAATAATAATAATAATAATAATATATCCCATGTAATGTACCGTGAAAGAAAACCTCAAACACAAAAACAAGTCTACGGAGAGGGGCGGCATACAAATCTAAATAATAATAATAATAATAATAATAATAATAATAATAATATATTAATCATGGGAAAGCCAAAAAGTTGCAAACAGAACTAGGGATAATGTTTATAAATTAAGTTGAAGAGAGAGAAATTTGAAATTCTAGGTGCTCAGGTATCTATTAATTATGTATTGTATCTTATTACAATAGGAGCAAAAGACAAAAGAATCATGTACTGTAATATGAAATTTGTATTTAAGATAACTTGGGTTTGTAAGAAACAGTTGGTTATTTGGCTTATACAGTATCAAAGTTACATGAAAAATATGCTGCAATTCTGACATTAATAGAGCCACACCAAGGTTCATTATTCTTTCTTTCTGAACATGTATACTTGATAACTTCTATCCACATAGCCTGAGAACTTACTCTAAAGGGGAATACACTGTTTATAATAGAAATTGTTCAACTTATTCTATTATATAACAATTTCTTATTGGACCTAAACTCATTTTTATATATAATTTGCATTAATATCAGGGTCATATAATATGCCTTTATTCTCTGGTATGTTTTCTACTATAAAAGCATCGCATGAAATAACTCACACACCTGTGCAGTGCCTATTATTGTCTCTTTGTAAGCCTTGTCCTGGCATTTGTTGTGTTGCTATCAACAATAACTTGAACATGAGATTTTTGGGTAACAACTTCAGAGGCTATTCTTTTGTTGTAAAAGCTCTCTGTTGTTATGGAGACAACAGATGAAGACTGATTCTCCTGCATCACAGATTACTAATACATAGAAAAGGCTATCACATAAACTGGCTGATGAATCAGATGGTTAACTAAAAAGCCATTCATTATGGGTATTTTCCAATGTTTGCTAAACATATCATGTTTTTGTTAAACATATGCTTAACCTTATAGAAATTTGTGGGTCATTCAAATATAATTAACTACTTTTATCCTACTTTTCTCCAGTGTATTTCCTTCATCCATTTTACTGTCACAATAACCATAAGTAGATTAGAATGACTGGCTTCATAGAACAAGCCACCACTTATTAAGTCATAGATTTGACATCATGCTTTACTCTTAATAATTGCTTGGGTTTGCATATTTTAAACTACATGGCTACAAACCACAACTGAAAGGTTTATACAAAGCAATATTCCAACACCAACTACAGTGCTGAAAACTCAGCTTCTGCACATGCTCAGAAAAAAAAAATCAATTTAAAAAAAATTGAAATGGACTGTCACTGACTGAAACCATTTCCTGACGTCATTGTGACATCACCAGCGGCCGTTACCAGTTTGGGCGAACTGGTCCGAACTAGGAGGAACCCATCTCTGATCAAAAGAATTCCAGGGTTACTCTTCGAAACAAAGCAGCAAGGTTAAAAAATTGAAGAGAGGAGCATATTTTAAACTACATGGAAGTGGAAGTGATGTGCCTGTGTCTGGAGGCTGTTAGGGTCTGGATGGGTACTAACAGGCTCAAACTCAATCCCGACAAGATGGAGTGGCTGTGGTTTTGCCTCCCAAAGAGTCATGGGCCTCCCAAGGTATGCCCATGTTTCTTCAGCACACCGCAGACTGCATTGGCTGCCAATTGGTTTCCGGATACAATTCGAAGTGTTGGTTATGACCTATAAGACCCTACATGGCATTGGGCCAGATTACTTATGGGACTGCCTTCTGCCACATGAATCCCAGCATCCCACTAGGTCCCACAGAGATGGCCTTCTCTAGGTCCCGTCAACTAGACAATGTCGCTTGGTGGGGCCCAGAGGAAGAGCCCTCTCTGTAGGGGCCCTGGCTCTCTGGAATCAGCTCCCCCCAGAGATTCGTACTGTCCCCATCCTCCTTGCCTTTCATAAGAATCTGAAATCTTATTTATGCCATCAGGCTTGGGGTCATTAGATCCCAGCCTCTGGCCACTGAATGTTTAATATGGTCATGGTTTGTGCTTGAATGAATGATTTTTAATTGTTTAGCCTTTTATAATGTTTTAAATTAATTATCTATATTAATTGGATCTAATTGTATTATTGTATACTGTTTTATTATTGATATGTTTTGAGCTGTCCTGACTCCACAGAGAGGGGTGGCATAGAAGTCAATAAACAAACAAACAAACAAACAAACATTGTTTTTGGAAGTAGAGATACAATACAAGATAAACACTATTCAGAGACCCTATTGTTTGGCAATTTAGTCCCAGAGAGTTTGTCTTGTAGGTTTTATATCAATAAAATAGAATACATGTAGCTCAAGGGGGGGGCAATTAATTTTGCCAGATTTGTTACTGTACATTGTTTTTATTATTGCTGTGAGCCACCCTGAGTCTACAGAGAGGGGCGGCATACAAATCTAATAAATAATAAATAATAATTTTGGACGATCTGAAGTTTCCGAACACTCTTCAAAGGTAGCCCCATGTAGAGAGCATTGCAGTAGTCAAATCTCGAGGTGATAAGGGCATGAATGACCATGAGCAAAGACTCTCTGTCCAAATAGGGCCGCAACCGGTGCAGCAGGCAGACCTGGGCAAACGCCCCCCTCGCCACAGCCAACAGATGGTGTTCTAAAGTCAGCTATGGATCGAGGACACCCAAGTTGCAAACCCTAGTAACTTTGAACGGTCAATAAATGAACTGTTGTAGGTTTTCATTTTCATTATATTTTTGACTATTTGTTGGCACTAATGGATATGCTCTGCTAGTCTTCTGACTTTCTGCCCTACATAGTTGCCATTGGATTCCTTAAAATATATGCTATAGATGACTGCTGTTTTTTATTGTTGGACTATTTGGTCTTTATCTTGGAGGACTTTAATTGATTAGTATGCTATAGTAATGATGTGTGACTATAGTAACAGTCTATTGGTTTTTATTGTGAGCCGCTCCGAATCTGCGGAGAGGGGCGACATACAAATCTATTAAATTATTATTATTGTTGTTGTTGTTGTTGCTGCTGCTGCTGTTGTTTTGTTATTGTTATTATTAGTTTTATTTTTATTTTTAGTTATTTTTACTTTATTTTTATTTTTACTTATTATTAAATTTATTTTAAAAATAACTCAAGGTGACAAATATATTTAATACACCTCCTCCTCCTATTTTCTCCTCAGCAACAACCCTGTTGAGTCACTTCAACAACCTAAGGTAAATTGGGCTGAAAAGAGTGATTGGCCGAAAATGCCCCAGCTGGCTTTCAAGACAGGACTCAAACTCATGGTTTCCCTCTTTCTGGCCTGGTGGTTTAAGCACTACACCAACTGACCCTGTTTGATTCTGATATGTTTTTGATAGATGTAGAGAAGATGGGAGATCACCTACATGTGCTCTGGATGATTATTCCTCATGAGGAAACCGTAGAACGGTTTTTGATGGGCTTGAAGCAACAGCAGAACAACAGGGGAAAAAAGAAAGAAACAGATCACCTATATACAACATCTTCAAACCAAAGGAATAGCCAGACAATTTTATCCAAAAGTGTCTGAGCGCTCAACCCATCATAGCACAATCAAAACAAACTATGAAATTGATAACACCCCCATACACAACAGAAGAGTCCAGGCTATTGTAAGCAACTCTTAAATAGCATTCTGTTTTATAAAAGAGAACTAGAGGTCAAGGTGAAGTGTAGGAGGGAGAGTTTCTGTTCTATAGGAACCCTGCTTATCTAAAGAAAACCTGTTGCTAAAATGAATGGTTCAGGTATGGTATCTAGCCAGCAACAAAAGGATGTTAAAACTACTTCTTATCGGTTTCCTCGGATTTCTCAAACATGGCATGTGTCATGCATTTGTTCAACAAAACCAATACTTTTTAATACAATTCTGACAGAAAATCTTCCAATTTGACCAAAAAAAAAGGTAGTATTATTTATGCTGTGTGAGTTAGCAGAACATTGGTCAAACACAAAAAATAGATATATTTTTTGCAATGAAAGCATTTGTCTACTATATGAAAACTACGTAAAGTTAATCTTTCCAGTCTAAAACAGGGTACCCAACACTTCTCTTTGTTTCTGTATACAATAGAGAAACTATATTTTGTCCACTATTGCTGCTGGGAGGTTTATTAGGAAACTAGTTCTGTCTAAACACCAAGACCAACAAAGTATATTGTGAGGCGAAAACCAAATTCAACAAGGGAAATTCCAGCTTTAATACCTAACCTGGTCTTTCTGTATATACATGTCCAATGTGAGAGCGGAAAAAATATTTCCTCTCGGAAGACAGAAATATTTCTATGTAAATACAATATTTTGAAAAATTATAGTCAATGTCATGGGAGGGCAACTAAATCCCCTTTATGATCTTAGGAATTTATAAACCTAGGAATTCTGAAGTTGAAATCCGTAGGTCATAAAGGAGTCATAGTTATACAGCTCTGGCGAACCTAGGCAAATGCCCCCCTTGCCACAGCTGAAAGATGGTTCTCTAATGTGAGCTGTGGATCGAGGACGTCCAAATTGTGGACCCTCTCTGAGGGGGTCAATGATCCCCCCCCAGGCTAATGGACGGACAGATGGAATTGTCCTTGGGAGGCAAAACCCACAGCCACTCTGTCTTATCAGGATTGAGTTTGATACCATCGACTAAGGTATCCTCCTGTGCCAACTGGAGGGGCTGGGAGTGGGAGGCACCATTTTGTGGTGGTTCTCTTCCTACCTCTCCGATTGGTCACAGTCAGTGTTAGTGGGGTGTCAGAGGTTGATTCATAGGCCCCTCCCTTGTGGAGTTCCTCAGGGGACGGTCCTCTCCCCCCTGCTCTTTAATATCTACATGAAACCACTGGGTGAGATCATCCGAGAGCACGGGGTGAGTTGTCATCAGTTTGCTGATGACACTCAGTTGTCCATCTCTGCCCTGTGTCCACTCAGTGAACCAGTGGAAGTGATGTGCTTGTGTCTGGAAGCTGTTAGGGTCTGGATGGGTGCTAACAGGCTCAAACTCAATCCTGACAAGATGGAGTGGCTGTGGGTTCTGCCTCCCAAGGTCACCTTCATCTGTCCATTCATTACCCGGGGGGACATTTGACCCCCTCAGAGAGGGTCTGTAACTTTGGCATCCTCCTTGATCCATAGCTGATATTGGACCATCATCTTTCAGCTGTGGCAAGGGGGGCGTTTGCCTGGTGCACCAGTTGTGGCCCTATCTGAACAGGGAGTCTCTACTCACAGTCACTCATGTCCTTATCACCTCGAGGTTCGACTACTGCAATGCTCTCTACATGGGGCTACCTTTGAAAAGTGTTCAGAAATGACAAATTGTGAAAAATGCAGTCCCGCGAGCAGACATGGGCTTGCCCAGACACACACATATCTCTCCAACACTCCGCAGTCTGCATTGGCTGCCAATCGGTTCCCAGACTCAATTCAAAGTGTTGGTATGGCATGGGACCAGATTACCTCTGAGACCACCTTCTGCCGCATGAATCCCAGCGACCGGTAAGGTCCCACAGAGTTGGCCTTCTCCAGGTTCCATCAACCAGACAATGTCATTTGGCGGGTCCTAGGCGGAGAGCCTTCTCTGTTGCATTTTGCACATACTTTGGTCACTCGGTCTGGAAAAAGTTAGCCATCATTGATATATCCACATCAGTTTTCAAGTGCTTAAATTCTAATCCCTGACAGTGAGGACACTGCAATGCATGCAACTTGGAGAACTGGTCACAAAACAGCACAACTTCAAATAATCGCTAAACAAACTGTTAATGAACAAGGACTAACTGGGATTGAATCATAATTTCTATAACAATATAAGAATAATTTTAGAGGGGAACATAAGCACCCACTCAAATATTTAATATTCAGAATTTCATAGAGCTCACAAATCTGGACTAAATTTCCATTAGACTTAAAATTCTTACTACAGAATAATTAATAACATTTTTTTCACCCTCCAAAATCTATCCAAAATTTTCTTCAAATTTCAGGGAAGCCGTGACAGTAAAACAGCCTCTCCCCTCCAAAAAAGAAAAGCAACTATGTCAAGGTGGTAAGACTTTCTTTGTGTGAAGCCATACTTCTTCTTCAATGTTTTTATGGCCTCCAACATTTTTCGTATTTCTCTTCACATATTTATGATTCACATGAAACTGCCCAAAGTTTGTTTAGACTGAGACATCAGACAATCCCCATGAATAAATAAAGATGAATGTCCCCTATTGCTATACTGGTAACTGGCCAAGATTATAGTTCAATTGCTTTTTAAAAAAACAACAACATTTTTTTGCACTAAGCATATTAATTGCCCAAGACAACAAATTAAAGCAATATAAAACTATTATTTTTTAAAAGATAAAAAATGGGAAAAGTACTTTTCACCCAGTTGTTCCACACAAGAATCTCCTCCCTATACTAATGTCAGTCAGTGAACTTCATCCTAGAAACAATAGGAAGACTGAGTAATTTTAGGGCAGCATCACAGAATACAGCTTCCAAAAACAATTCAGCTTAATTTTGTTTTAAGAGAATAAAACTCTTAACCACATTCTAATGTTATGTTATATTTATTGTATTGATTTACTAAACAACCTGCTACAGTAACCATTCCACTGGTTAGAAAGTTCACTCAAACCTATAAATATTCATCTAACTAAAAAACGAGAAAAGATACTCCTGTTTCCACGCAACTGGAAATTACACAGTAATTTGTGTAATGTATACAGTACCTAGGATGTTTTTTCTTTAAAAAACCCCTTTGTTTTACCATCTTCCACTAGTTCTCCAAGAGTTGATCTTTGTGTTCTGTAACTTAAGACTATAAATTTTGCTTCCTTTTCAATGAAAACTTCAAATGTTATGAATGAAAAACAACCCATAACAGAAAGAAATGAGAAATTAAAAACAGGGGGGAAAAGATGGGAAGAAGAGAAAATATTTCTCTCTTCTATATTCATTCCTGTGCAACTATGTCTTAATTTTTCAAGGGTAGAGGAGACAGAAGGAAAGTACTGTATAGTACTATGAGTGAACATGCCAAGGAATATACTGACAACATTCTCGGATGCTAAAAATAAGGTGCATTAAGTATGATAGGATGGATATATCATCAGTCACATCTAGTTCCAAAAATAGATTAACACTTTGATTCTGAAAATGCATTGCAAAGTATCGTTCTCTAAAATAAAAATGCCATTTGAATTAGCTAATGTTAAGAATATCTCAGCTGAAGTGGAAAACATCCATTCAAGCTTGTTTCAAAATATTATTTCATATACACTGCTCAGAAAAATAAAGAGAATGCTTAAACAACACAAAATAACTCCAAGTAAATCAAACTTCTGTGAAATAAACTGTCCTCTTCGGAAGCAACACTGATTGACAATCAATTTCACATGCTGTTGCCCACATTCAACTTTGCACAGAACAAAGTATTCAATGAAAATATTTCATTCATTCAGATCTAGGATGTGTTATTTGAGTGTTCCCTTTATTTTTTTGAGCAGTATAGATTAACCTGCTCTCAAGTTTATCTATATGGAAACTATGGTTTCTTTATTTTATTTAAATACTGACCAATTCTAGACTGATTCTAGGAAGGTCAAAATATAACAGAACAGAATTTTAAAATGCAGCAGACAATAAATGATGAATAAGATGGGTCAGCTGGCCAAACAGTTTGGAAAAACATACAAAATATAACCAAAATACAACCAACAAGGGGTTCCATTCATTTATTTAAATATTCATAATATTTATATTCACATTCATAGTCATAAACCTTCCACAAATGGAAATAATTTATAACACTGTTATATATGAACACTGCTTTTATATTTAGGAAGAGTACAGCAAGAATATGTTAGGCACCTTGGAATTCCAAATACATAAGGACAATATATACTGTAGGTTTCTATTAAAGTTTGGAAAATATATGGAATCTTTGGATGTGTTTGTATTTCGGTACATTCAGTACAGATTTTTTTCACACTTCTTTATAAGCCCCGCACAAGTTTGTCACTCAAACATTTCATGGTATATATCACAACTTACAATGATCTATATGAGAACAAAATAAGGCTCTGTGTGTGGAACAGCAAGCAACAAAACACTATCTAATGACAAATGTTATAAAATATTTCACTATTCTGACACTAGTGTATTAACAGATTCAGGATAACACACTTTACTCCCCAGTAAGTTATGTTTTATGGTAGATACCATCATGCTGCTATTATTTTTCAATTTGATATAACTATTTATTTCCTCAGCAAGTCTTGTCATGCTGCCTCATTGGGAAAGGGATGTTCCTGGCAGGGACAAGTAAAGAATACAAAGAATGTATAATCCCAGCAGGGTCATGCAAGGCCTGAAGGTCATCACAACTGCCAAGCTAAAATAAGCAGGCACCTGTAGTGGCAGCAGCAATATAGGAAGACAGCAATATAGTAAAAAGCACAAACAGGAGAAAATCCAACGTAATGAAAAATGAACTGAACTGACTAGACATTAACATTTAAGGCATCAGCAAATTTTGATGGCTTTGGACAAGAAAACTCAGTTTACTACTGAGGATATGAAAAATAAGGAACACTGCTTTTATATTTTGGAAGAGTATAGCAAGAATAACACTTAGAATACAACAGATAATGAAATACGTATAGGTCTCCACTTAATTATTCTCTCAAAACTATGACATTACAGTACTGAAAAAGTAACCCTGTGATTGGTTCTTTTCAGCATCTCTGAGGCCACATGATTTAACATTCAGACATTTCTCAACCAGTAGGCATTTACAATTGTCACAGTGTTCCACAACTGTGTGACTGCCATCTGCATGTTTCACAAAGTACTGTAGCTTCTAACAAGCAGAGACAATGGAGAAACAAGCACTAAAGGTCGCAGGTCATGTGACGTCTGTTTAAACTTCTCTGTCTGATTTGTTTATCAATAGCAGTGGAAGTCCGTTACAGTCATGTGATGTCTCAATGATTGCATCATTTAGCAATGCAATTGGCTGTTCCCAGTTGTGGTTGTTGAGTGAGGATTGTTTGTAATATCAATGAGATAGAAACATAGAAACATAGAAGACTGACGGCAGAAAAAGACCTCATGATCCATCTAGTCTGCCTTTATACTATTTTCTGTATTTTATCTTAGGATGGATATATGTTTATATATTTTGAAGATAATCCTTTAATATGGCTATTATTCTAACCACTGATGCAGAAAGGTTAAAAAAAAATTGGATTTCACCACTGCCAACAAACCATTCTTCAAACATCAAAAATAATCCCAACATACACAGACATAAGTTAACTATATTATTAGTAAGAGGTGGTAGAATAGCTACTGGTAATTATAGTAGTAAAGAAGTAGACAAAGGCTAATTGTGGAACAGATCATTAAATACTCATGTGCAAGTTCTAAGCTAACTAAAGCAGAATAAAGCCAACCAGTTTCTATAATATGATATTGAACATATATTGTATCATAATTTTCAAAGAGAACATGGTTTGCTTTAAAGTGCTGGACTTAAGTTGTTGCTGGTTATTAAATATGCATACATACATACATACATACATACATACTGTTGTGAGCTGCCCCGAGTCTCTGGAGAGGGGCAGCATACAAATCTAATAAATAAAATAAATAAATAAATAAATAAATACATACATACATACATACATACATACATACATACATACATACATACTAATGGATCACCCCCAGTGACTGCATACTTTTTATAATAATAATAATAATAATAATAATAATAATAATAATAATAATAATAATAATAATATTTTTTTAGATTTGTATGCCACCCCTCTCCGAGGACTCGGAGCGGCTCACAACAATTTTATTTATTTTATTTTATTTATTTATTTTGTCCAATACACAATACATATTGAAGAGAATAGACATGTAGTAATATATATAAAGAAAAGGATAGAAGAAAAGATATAAAAATAGAGGAGAAGATATATGAAAGGATGAAAAGATATATGAGATATGAGATAATGTAGAGACAATTGGACAGGGGATGAAAGGCACACTAGTGCACTTATGTACGCCCCTTACTGACCTCTTAGGAACCTGGAGAGGTCAATTGTGGATAGTCTAAGGGAGAAATGTTGGGGGTTAGGGGTTGACACTATTGAGTCCAGTAATGAGTTCCACACTTTTTAAAGATGTGGGTCTTTAAAAGGTGTGGAAAGAATTGTTAGATCCCTGAGGTACATGTTTTCAGGGGGATCTCTCCTCTCTAATTACTACCAACTGGAATCAATCCTCCAGGATGAAAGAGAGAGTTCAGAAGGCCAATGGTACCAAAAAACACCAAAAGTTCAATGAAAACCAGAATGATTGCATTCCTCTGATTTCAAGCTCACCAAAAATCATCTGCAAATGCAATCAATGTACTTTCCATGCTGCGCCCTGAATGAAACTACCTTAAATATTTCAGATGTAGATGGAAAATGATTATGTATTCATGCAATGTTCACCACATAAAGAATGTTTTAACTCTGTAGAGCTCCAAAATCATGCCATATTGAGTAGCAATTCTGCTACAAAAGTGCAGATGTTCAGAAAGAAGAGGGAGAATGAAGTTGGAAAACTTATGAGAGTTAATATTAGCTCTCACAGGTTTTGAAATCTTTTGATTTCTCCTTGTAAAGTTCTACATTTTATGCAAGGTACTTATATGTGAAAGCTTCCCCTAGACTCAAACTTGGAAGTATGGTGAATTGGAATATGAATTTAATTTGATTTAATTATAATACCATATAATAATTTCTTTAAATAAAGGTATGGTGTTGCAAATTATTTTAAACTTTATTTCTCTAGTAACTCTTTCTGGGTTTTTTGTTACGATGCCCATTTATTGCTTATTTATGATTTAAATGTCTACACAATTTATACTTTGAGCTGAGGCAGCATATTCAAGGATTCATACTGAAGTGCTTTCTTATTTCTCTCCTTTCTCACACAGTTAAGTACAGGGTGAGCTTGATAGAATAATTAGAGCTTTGATATCTCTCATGTATCAAAACTGCTATGTTATATTCCAAAGAATGTATCTGTCATGTGTTCGCACCATGAATTATACTTGTGTTTTCCTTAGAATTATCTTGTATCTTTATCAGCTGTAAAACAGTTCTTTTTAGATACTGAAGTATCCTATTTATACACTCAAATTGTCTTTGATCAGTATTCTATCTAAGATGCATGAAGCTTTGGAGCTCTTACTCATAGCTTATCTAGGTGCATGAGATCAGTGACACATTGGAATCTGCTATCTTTGGAAAATAAATGGGATGTTGGTATTACCTGATATACCTTTTCTCATCAGGTGGAACCAGAATTCAGGATGCATTGTCCTCATCTATTCAGAATGAGGCCAAGTCTGTTACTTTTTGCCAGTTCTGCCCTCCTAGGACCCAGCTTTGATGAATCCAAAGAAACAGATTTGACATGGCTACCCACTGGACACAGTCAATAACAAGTAAGTTCCCCTTCCTGTACACCGTCGATAAAATGGAGACCTCATGCATTCTGGCCAAGGAAAAAAAATGATGCCAGTCCAACAAATGAGGAGAATCCAGGAACAGATTCCTCAATGGCGGGGCTGAATGCTGACTCCACTTGATGAGAAGAGGCATTTCAAGACCAAAGCTGCATCTGATGAGAAGAGGTATAGCAAGACCAACGCTCCTTCTCCATTGTGGGAGCTTCCATTAAGGATGGGACATATCAAAGTCAAAAGGTCCCCCAGGTGGGAATAGTCCAACTCCAATTCAATGGGACTCCTTGTAGACCTTCTGCAAAACCTTCGAAGGCTGCATCCGCTGATGCATACGAGTCGATTTCGTAGTGGCAGATAAACTGAAAAGGTGATACCCAGATAGCCAACTGACACACCTCCTCCAAGGCCATCTGGGTCACCTAGGCCACACTACATGTAGAGTGGGCCATGATTCCCACGGGCCTGGTCACTGCAGAGAGTTTGTATGCCTTAGCAATTGTATCACATATCCAATGGCCAATAATTGTGTAGGAAACTTTCTGACGCAAAGACTGAAGCAAAAAAGCCACCAGAAGAGCATCAGTCTTATGAATTTGGCATGTCCTGTCAATATAAATATGTAAGGCCCATCAGACATCCAGTGGGTGCAAAAGACTCTCTGATGGATGAACCAGGTTCAGCAAAAGAGGGGAGGACGAGCTCCTGAGCCTTGTGAAAGGTAGAATTGACTTTGGGTATGAATGAGGGGTCTAACTGGAGAACAACCTGGTCCAAATGGAATATACACACGTCCTTTTGAATGGAGAGCTTGGAGATCCGGCAAGCTGACATGATCACCACAAGGAAGGAGACCTTGTATAATAGATACCGGAGACTAGCCAGTCACAGTGGTTCATAAGGAGGACCTATCAGGGATCTTAGCACCCTGGAAAGATCCCATGTCAGGTAGTGGTGGATAACCTGAGGGCGAAGGTTGGAAACTCCCTGGGGGGGGAAATAGCAAACTGTCAATTGGGCCAGAGAGTCAACTTGGTCACAGGACAGGACCAAAGACACCTGCCTGAGAAGCATGTTCGGGGAATGCCCCATGGCCAATCTCCACTGGAGAAATTTTAGGACCTTCGGAAGAGGTATATACAAGGATGGACAGCCCTCAGTTGAACACCAAGCACAGAAGGATTTCCACATTGCAGTGTATATTCTTTCCATGGAGGGACAGCAGGACACCTGGATGGTAAGTATAACCTTGGGATCATAATCCTGTTGCCTCAGAGCATGCCACTCAACCACGAGGCAGTCAGTTAGTACCACTGGGAATCCAGATGTACCAACGCCCCCTAGCTGAGCGACAACTCACTCAGTGGAATGGAGGGGACACCGACAGGGCTTTCAGGTCTGCAAACCAAGTCAGCCTTGGCTAATAAGGTGCCAGCAGTGTCACCTCTGCATGCTCCTTCAACACCTTCTGGATGACCTGAGGCAGGATGGGCAGGGGGTGGTGTACAGAAGGCCCAACAGCCAATATTCTCTCAGAGTGTTCACCCTCCTCTGCTCCTTGGGACGGAAACAGAGAAAAACCTTGGCAGATGGGTGTTCTCCAGTGTTGCAAACATGTTGACTTCCAGAAGGCTGCAGCACTCATGATATCACGGAACATGGACAGGTGTAGGCACCACTCTGCATAGTTAACCATTGTCCAAATGAGACAATCCACTTGGGTATTAGAAACCCTGGAGATATGGTTCACCGAAAGTGAGAGTAGGTGTCACTCCGCCCACAGTCCCAGTCTCATTGCCTCTCATATTAGAATCTGGGAGCAAGTACCATCCTGCCAGTTCACATGGATCTTGTTCACTGTGTTGTCCATTACGATGAGAACATGCCTGCTGACGAGAAATAGTTGGAAATGTCTGAGGCCCAAAAGCATGGCTCGAAGTTCCAGTCAGTTGATGGAGCATTTGGTCTCTGCTGTTGACCACTGGCCCTTAGCCATCTATCCCTAAGAGTGCCCCCCCAACTGGTCAAGCTGGCATCTGTGGTGATAGTCATTCTGTGCAGCTCATGGAATAGGCACCCCCAGGACAGGGCTGGCAGCCGCCATCAGGACAGGGAGCCAAGAACATCTGGAGGGACCAGGACCCTGGATGATAAGGTGCTACAGCCTGCTCTCTGGAAAGGCAAAAGGAACCACTGAAGATCTCTAGAGTGTAGGCGTGCCCAAGGGGTGATGGCAATGCATGAAACCATTTTCTCCAGAAGAGTGGACAGAAGAGCTAGGGGAACCCTATGCTCCCATTGGTTCTTGGCAGCAAGACTCTTAATGTTGTCCTGCCCTCCTGGGATAGGGAAACCCTACACTCTAAGGAATCTATAACAATTCCCAGAGCAGGGAGGTGGAAGGAAAGAGGTGACTTGTCTAAACTGATTGAAAACCTGTGTTGTCAGAGTGTTGAGATGGTGACCTGAAGATGACACATTGTGACATTCTTGGAAGACGCCTGTACTAAAATATCATCCAGGTAACACTGGACATGCATGGATAAGGACCTGAGATGGGCCGCCACTGCGGCGAGGGTTTTCGTAAATACCCAGGGAGTAGAAGACCTTGGGACCAGGAGAATCTGAAGCCCTGGTCAGTAGCCTGAAAGGGCCGTCATGGCTAGAGAGACAAGCGGAAATTTCCTTTCCGAGAAAGGGACAGCAGAATTTTCCTCCAATCACAACTCTTGATCAGGATCAGGTCCAGAGCTTCACCAAACAGATTCTGATTTGTGTTGGGTGTCCACTGACAAAGCCAATGCATGCACCAAAGGGGCTATCACCTTTGAGGCAAATTGGGACGCTTGGAGGGTGGCATCTGCCGCAAATTGAGTGGCCACAAAAGTTTTATCAAGGTTTGGTTGTGCCTGCATGTTAGATGCCAGAATCTGCTTCTGGATGAGTCACAACCAAATCAAAGAGGAGCGAGCAAAGAAGGAAGCTGACAAAGATGCTTTAATCTTCTTTTGTCTTCAGGTCACAATAATGCCTCCAATTCTTCTGGCATGGTGGGCAATGTATGTAGGGTCACCACCAGGGCATCCAATGTAGGGACCATGAGAAGGGAGGCCAACTCTAGGCCTGCATTAAGATGCTTACAATCAAGTGAAGAAGGCATAGGCCCTGAAGCTGGGACTGACCATTATCACTGGATATTGTCCAAAAACAACTGCAGGGTCAGAATTATGTCCATCTATGACATGAGCTGTGCAAACAATGGGTCAAGTTATGAACCTGAGGCCACAGGAGCAGGCACAGGATCCAACCCCACTGCAGAGCAAGCTTTGTAAAGCAAGGGCTTGAAGAGCCCTGGAGAAAAAGAGCGCTAGAAATGCTGATTGTGCAACATCCCCTCGTCCTCTGACAGTTCATAGTCACCTTGGTCCAAGTGTTCTGTATGCTCATCTGACATGTTGGAGTAGTAGTCAGAGCTCTGTTGCCTGGCACTGATTCCAGATCTGTGTAGGGCCACTCAGAGTCCACCAATAAATGCCTGCCTAAGGACTGCATATATGCCAACAGGCCCTGTTGTACTGAAGTGGCCATCAACAGCTGTAAAGTTGCATAGTCCATTGAAGTGGAGACTCTTTCTGAGGAGGTTCCAGATGAGGAGGGCATGGCCAGAGCCCCAGAGAACCTAATGAACTGGAGGGTGAGAGGGCCTTGGAAAGCTGGCTGACCCCCAAATGTCCATAGTGCTGCTATTGAGAGCAAGATTATCTAGGGCCAGCTGTTCCCCTGACAGTGAAGTTGTATTACCATCCTCCTAAGCCTTTGAAGAGATGCCCTGATCACAAGGATGCAAAGTTTTGCAAGCTGAGGCGAATTACAGAGCCTCTGCAGGACATTGCCCCTGCATCGCTCCACTCTCTCTGAGGCCTTGGAACCCCGAAAGCTATGAGAGGGCCGCCTTGAGAGCAGAGAGCTCACCGCTCCAAATACAGACCAGGGCAAGCCTTTGCTGGTCAATGTCAAATTGGGAAATGAAAGCCTGTGCTGACTATCCTAGGTAGAACTTAGAGAACATTGAGCTGGAGTGGGAGCAGAATTTTTATTCTTCTCTTGCATAACCACTGAACATGTGTGTGTGTGTGTTCCCTATCTTCACTTTCTACTGATGACCAAGACTTCGTTAATAGTCAAGCTGCCCCCCAGCTATATCATTGTGCTTCTGGTGAAAAGCAAAGGAAATGGAGGGCAGTGAATTTCCTAACAGGCTGCAAATAGATAAATGAATAAAAAGAGGACTCTGGTGTGTTAAAAGGGCATTTTTTTAAAAATGGGACAGGACAGCTTAGTCTTAAACCCCATGGTTGCCTAGAGGAAGAGATGCTATCTATTAATGGGGACTGGTGCTAGAATATTTGCAAAAAATGAGTCAATGGACCAAAATATAAAAAGATAGTGATTTGTGGAATCTTTTGCAGCACAATGCTTTCTGAATTCTCTTTGTTAAGCATGCTACAGAGAGCAAGAGAGGCATTTAGGGGACATTCTATGCAATTAATTTTTACTAGTACTCCTGGATGGCTTTCTTTTCATTGCTTGTTGTTACTGGCGCTGTAAGCAGCAATCAAAGAGCTGTAGCTTTTATTTGGGAAAAAGAATGCATTCTGGGATAGCAAGAAACCAGAATATGATCATCCACAGTTTAATCCACATGACCTGAACTGGAGAAGGTTACTCCTAAACAGTAAAATAAAGCTTTGGGGGAATTTCAACTGTGAAAAACAGAATGGAACTGGCAGATAGAAGATGAGAAAGTGGAATGGCATTCGACATTGCCTCATGTCCCATATTCTAAGTGACCTGATCCTGGCTCTGAATGACAAGTTTCAGCAAGTAGAATATAAAATACAAGAATATATGAAACATGTGTTATGGGCCAGAGAGGTAATGGAAAATTCTTAAAAATGCCATTGAATAGGAAGAAAAATGTAATCACATATTAAACACCCCCCCAACCCCAACCCCCACCCCACCCCCAGAATAAGAAGCTGCTATAAAGTTGAAAATAAATATGCTATGGACAATCATGGCTCCTGGGGAAAAGGTACCTCTTGTCACAAAGCCTCAGTGGTTGAATGTCTACTAACAAATTAGAAAATTCATCCTGAGCTATCATATTCAGTGGTCTGATTCTTCAACAATCCGTGCTCATTCTTACAAATACACTATGATTTGTACCACTTCATAACCTCCACTCTTAGTCATATTACAAAGCATATTTTGTGCCAGATCTTTTTGAATTTTAGACAAAACAGCTGCCTTAGAGGTTAAAGAATAAACAAATAATAATTACCAGGCTGAATGGTAATGGGATGGTTTATTTGGATGGGAGCAACAGTTGGTGTTAACAGTATTTTCTCACTCAGTGTTTCATGTTATTGTAGTCCTCCTAATTATTTTAATGTTATTTTAGATGTGACATTGTTTACTGATGGGTCCACAAGGCAGTTAAAAATTTGAGGCATTCTATAAATTAGCAGCCCCAAAACTTTCTGGTACCTGGGTACCAGGTTTTTTGGGGTGTGGGGGGAATGTGTTCCACAGACCTGGGAAGGGCAGGAGATGGTTTTGCATGCAACCTAGATCAGTGATAGTGAACCTATGGCATGGGTGCCACAGGTAGCCATATCTGCTGGCACATGAGCCGTTGCCCTAGCTCATCTCCAATGTGCATATGTATGCTGACCAGCTGATTTTTGACTCACACAAAGGCTCTGGGTGGGTGTTTTTGGCTTCCAGAGATCCTCTGGGGAGATGGGGGAGGGTGTTTTTACCTTCTTTCGACTCCAGGGAAGCCTTTGGAGCCTTGGAAGGATAAAATACAAGCCCCCCAGAGGGCCACAAGGGGACAGGGAAAACTGTTTTCCCCCTCCCCCGACACTGAATTATGAGTATGGGCACTCACACATGTGCAATAGTGTGCACACATGCTCATTCGGCACCTTAGGGGGGAAAAGGGTTACCATCACTGATCTAGATCTTGCATGCACAGATGAAGCTTCATTTGCTCCTCTGTAGGTTACACAGCCCAGTTCCTAACAGACCATTGACTGGTATTGGTCCACTGTCCAGGGCTTGGTGGTCCCTGCTATAAAGCATGACTTTCTGCAATTTAATGTTGTGAGCCAGGAAGTAACCAAGCTCCTTATTGGTAGAGGGGAATTCTTATGTAATTTCCTACCTTACCTTCTGAATAATACTCTCTCAACTTGGAAGAAAAAATTGTGCAAGTATTCAGAGAGATGTCTCTGTTATTGTACTGTAATTTGGAAGGGTTGGCCTTCGGTCTTTTCTAATATTTTTAAAATTCTGCATTGCTACAAGGACCATTAAAGATACCCCAGAAATAAAGTTTAAAATCAGGGTTTCTTTCTCTCCCTAGACTATGTTCAATTACTATTGAACACAGCTTTTCTTGTTTCTTAAAAAATAATACCTATAATTTTTAGACTTCATCTGTTTTGCTTAAAGAAATTCAGTAGTCTTTATAGCCTAAAGTTATTACAGCCACCCACAATGGATCTCTAAACTTGCAACAGAATTAGAGAATCAAGAAATCAATCATACACGCAGAATATTTCTTTTTGTTCCTTTCGCCAGTAGAAAATAATTACATTTTCAAAGTACCAATTAACTCGGTAATAACTATATAGTAGCTTATGCTTTTTATCTTGAAACATCAATCCTTTATTTATATGTTTAGCAAATGAATCATGACTCCAAACAAAAACTTTCAAAATTATTTCTTAAGGAGTCAGCATCTTAAAGTTTCTCCCCATGATTGGTGCTTTAAAAATTGCTACTTTCTCAAACTAGAAAGCTATGAAATATTTGAATCTTTATTTTATATACCATAATTCATATAAATACCCAATGAGTTATATTCAGTAGTTAATGGAATATAAAACATAAGTAAAATTGTGAGCAAATATTTTATAACTGTTGAACAAGCTTAAGGGGAACTAACATTCTAGTCTAAATAGAGATAATCAAGAGATATAATTTTTGCCCAGCATTGTAGTTGTCCTCAGTGCCATACCAGCTATGCATATACAAAACATAAAAGACGTTAAGTCTGGTATTTTAAAAATAGGTTTTGTTTTTCTTGAGGCATGTTTACATTTCTTACATGGTAATAGGCTCTGATAAATGCAACCATAAAGATGAAATATCAGCATCTATTGGGAATAACACATGAACATAAATTGTACTTCTAACCTACTTATGAATGCATTATATTCAAGAAAATGCTAGTAGTGACAAATCTATTCATGCACATTGACAACTGCAGTTACCCTGTTACAATTACTGCAACTGTTTATAGCATCTGTTATTTTCAAGGGGCAATTTGTGGTGGCCAAGCTTTCTAGGAAGATTTTCCCTTAACCTAAAAGTCCAGAAGGAGAAGGATATTTCTACTTAGGCACCCTGATTCAATATTATGTTCTTGAGTTGTAGGAATAATATATGTGATGGAGATGAGCTACCTAATGCACATGAGTCGTGATGTCCTAGTTTGAGACTGGACAGGGTCTTCTTTCTACAGTATGTGAACAGGGATCAATCTGGGAAAAGCCCAGTTTCTGTACTATACTGATTATTTCTCTTATTTGCTTCTCCCACAATTCATACCAACATGGAACAATCTCACTTTCGTCATGCTGATAGGATTTGATGGGAGTCAAAGACCAATGCCAATTCAAAGTAGCATGAAAGAGAAGATCACAACTTCACGTAATTTACATTCTTTCAATCAAATCGTCAATGAACTTGAGTGCCATTATAGATAGAAAAGTTGACTTTTACTAAGATTGCATGCATTTTGCTATTAGAATGATTTTTTTAAAAAAATATACTATATATCTTCCCCTACTTTTCCAATTAAATGGATTCTCTACTCCTCCCAAGCTAAGAAGCCTTGCACCCCTACTCAGTAAATAAAAAACAATAACCCAATACAGGCTACCAACCTCAGCAAGATTATGCCAGCATCAGGAAAGCTTCTGCTGCAACACTCACCAAGTCGGGCTTCTTGCCTTCTGGTTTCCTAGCTTCTAGCAGCCTCTTAGCAGAGCATCAAAGAATAAAGAGGAATGAGGGGGCGGCGGAGAGAGAATGGGTTAGCAATTACAAGGAGAAAGAAAAGATTGTTGGCAAGAATGATTTAGAAAAGGAAACCTGCCTGTCTGGGTCCCCAGTCATCTTTTTCTCCTTTGCTACTACAGTGAGATTGCTGATACCTGAAAGATAGAAGTCTTCTTAAATCTGTCAGAAACTCTTTGGTCTTCAAAAATCGAACTTGGTAATAGAAGCATCATGGATTTTGTTCCCAACGCTTATATATTCCAGGTCTCCTGTCCTACTCTGACAGTTGTCTGCTTAACTTGCGAGTGTTCTGAAAACAAAGAAAACCACTGCAGGGGAAAAAAACTGAGAAGACAACCCTTTCCTTAGTGCTTCACAAAACATGCAGAAGGACAAGAGAAAATATGACAGTGTCTTGCTTGGGCAAGCCACGGAGAAAATGAAAACAAAAGGATTAGGAGAGATAGTCAGAAGAGAATCCAAGAGAATCTGGATAAAGAATCCTCCACTAGTAAGGCCAGTGGTAGCAGTACTTTTTCATATTCATATTCTACTTGAATTTGCACTGAGAAGACTGATTTAGCATGCAGCACCTGAAATTGTTCTAAGTGAGCATGCAGAGGAATGGAAATTTGTAAGGTTGCATCTTATGCTTGCAAAACACCCTGAACAATTTTTTAAATATACTTTACCATAGGACAGATATAAAGAAAATTCTGCTTTGGCGCTATATATTTTTAAAAATGTAGTTGTGTTTTATTAACATTATTTTTCCAACCACCCCCAAATTTGTCAGATATTTTAGCTAAACCAGACCTCAAGATTTTGCATATCATGTCTCTTGAAACAAGCTTACGTCTACACGTAGTCCTTGACTTAACAAGTTCATTTAGTGACTCTTCAAAGTTACGAGGCACTGAAAAAACGATTTATGACCATTTTTCATACTTACGACCATTGCAGCATCTCTACGGTCATGTGATCAAAATGCAGGTGCTAGGAAACTAACTCATACTTATGATGGCTAAAGTTTCCAGGGGGGTTGTGATCAGCTTTTATAACCTTCTGCCCAGAAAGATCAATGGGGAAACCAGATTCACTTAATAACCATGATACTAATTTAACAACTGCAGTGATTCACTTAATGATTTTGTCAAGAAAGATCATTTTTAAAATTCAATTACGGTAACTAATGTTTCACTTAACAGCAACAGAAATGTTGGGCTCATAAATTAAGGACTACTTGTAATGTTTTTTAAACTACAGAGCTGATTTAGAAGCATTTAACCATTTCTTTTTTGAAGTATGCTTGGCTGTGGGGCACAGGGTCAATATACAGTAGATGTTAGGAGAGAATTCTGTTCTACAGATTATAACTACAATTCTGAGGAAGGTGGGCAATTAAGAAATATGAGATATAAATAAATAAAGTCCCTGAGGTTTTCACTGATACCTCTCCTGCATTGCCTTCTCTCTCTTACTGTTAGCTCAGCACAAGGGTAAAATATTATTTTTTTAAGTTTTATTTATACATTTTCTTTAGTGCAAAATATTTAAAATGGACAGCACTTTAGATAATATTGGTTCAGCACAGTGGAATCACTCACCAGCAGCAACCTCATCCCCAGTGTCAACATATATTTTGGAGCCCAAAGCTCAGTTTCCGTGCCTTACTCTTTGATTCATAACAAATGTAGACCTCAATTACAAACTCTTAGAAGGGCATGCAGTAATTTTTAAACATTCACCATTCAAATCATTATATCTCCTGAATACTTTAAAATCACATATGACCATATCTGAGTTGCAACAGTTAGTTAGTTCAGTTCCTTATGTGGTTACCCCTTATTGTAAAATGTTTAGAAAAAGCTGAGACCAAGAGTTGGTGCAAATATTAAAAATTCCTGTTTTTTGATTGGTAGTAAAATGAAACCTAGTGATCACCCATCAGATTTATCCTAAAGGCCGTTTGCATTCTGTTGTAGCTCTGAACAGAACTCACAGAATTTAAATCTGTTTAGCTTACGTTCCAAAATTATCCTGGATTTTATTAATCTTAAAATAATGTAAGAAAGGATCCCAATTTCTACCAGTTTAAAACTAAGTCTTGCAGAAGTCACTGCTGCCCTACTTGCTGCCCTATTGATTATTGTGCAAATATTGGGTTTCCTGTTGATGCGGGTATGACTGCAAGGTCTGTTTCAGTGCTGTTTGCATATTCCAAACTTAAACATGGATAAAAACAAGGAAGGATATGTAATGTTCCAAAAAGGGCTGTATTCTGTGGTGAGTACGAAGGTACAAGAGAGATGAATGCACAGATGTTTCTTTCATCAGAAACTGAGCCAGTAACTATTTTACTCATAAGACTGGAGCAGATTCAGTCACCAAAAATTACTTTCTGAATCATCTATCTAGCAATAATGGGGAAAAACACCCAGCAAAAAGTAACTATTCTTCCTTAATTTACTAGGGAAGAAAAGTGGTCCCCGAGTACTGGGATATTTTCTTCAGGATTAATACCTCTATAGGGTTTGGTCAACTTAAATAACTCATTGCACCAACCTAAGAGGGAAAAGAATGCAGTGTTCCATATACAGTATCTCCTCTTATAAACTCTATATACAAAGAAGTAATCTGAGAACTAAGAACTGACAGCGGCAAAATAAAACTGCAGGCTGAACCATAATATTTTCCTGCCTTTGGTAATGATGATGTATTGACTTAATTCCATTGCCTCTTGTACATGGAACTTTCATTCGGTGGCGAGGATGGAATCATATCTTCCAGCACAATTTATTTTGATGTTCGTGGACAAAGATAACACTGCCTCTCCAATGCAAGATAATTAGTTGTTACTATTGCCTCCAATGATCATCTAATGATAGATCTGGTTCTATGACTTTTAACTAATCATTGTCATAGTCATGACAATTTTTGAAAGTTTATTTTGTCTGCCTACACCTTGTCCTCCCTGGCACAGGGCTTATTTAGCTGAACAGAAATATGTGAGAAGAGATCATTACTTTTCAAGACTGAAGTCTTATACACACAGAGAGATTCCATCTGTTGAATTGCGCAGTGACACAATACCGTCTGGGACACCCATGTAATTTCGGAGCAAGAAAAACATGCATACATGCATACATGCTTCTGAAATGTTCAGGGTTTCAGATCACAATAAGGTTCAAGTACAATTTTTTCAAAAGTAACAAACAACTGTGATGAGATGAGGGTAGATCTAAGAAAACTCAATGACGTGGGATAGCATCCATTGTTCCAACTAACAGATTCCATGGAATCCTTAATGACACACAAGAACTTTTGCAATACTAATTTAATTCAAATTAAGTATAACGCAATGGCTAATATCTACAGGCTCAGTGCCAGTTTTTGGAGCTCTTGGTTGTCATCAGGTGACATGTCTTCACTTCCTTGAGGCGGCCTATCTCTTTTTCTCTGCAATATGTGTGCAGGAAAGATAAGTGAATTGTGGTTACCTGTCAGAGAGGTCAGTTAAACAGTCTGAGGCATTAAGGAAAAGAAACAGTCAACGGAGAAATCTCCAAAGACTGGCAATATGCCCCATGGAGAGGTCCTGGCCTTCCCAGGGACCTAATAGTGACAACACATCTTAACTTATTGCACTGGTATATCTGGCTTCTTGTTGTTAGGATTGTCACAGCTTCAAGTAAGGTTGATCCCCCCCCCCAATTCATAAATGCGACTTCACTTGCACCAGAAATTTATTCCTCCCTCAATCTAGATTAGTGGTCTCAAATCTTGCCAATTTTAAGACTTGTGGGTTTCAATTTCCAGAATTCCTCAGCCAGCTTTGCTGCCTGAAGAATTCTGGGAGTTGAAGTCCACAAGTCTTAAAGTTGTGGACTTCAATTTCCAGAATTCCATAAGTTTTAAAGTTGGCAAGGTTGGAGATTCCTGATCTAGATTATTTGGGATGTAATTGAAAAAGTTGGGGCCAACTAAATATTTGTAATTGATTCTTAAAAGATTGTCCTTGGCTGGAAGTACAGTTCTCTTCCTCCATCTTCCCCAAGGAAGTGGTTTCAAATGCATGAAATAGACCGTTGAACTTCCTTACCTGAACGGTTATTCTCAATCGATTGAGTAGTCCAGTCAGGCCCCCCCTTGTAATCTTCCTGGGAAGGTTGTACAATTTCTGTCTTCTGACCTTATCTTCTCGCCTAAAGCAAATCTATACCTATTCTGGTGTCCTACTGTACATGTCTCGATAATATGTTATTTCTGTCAGTCTTGTATATTTGTTGACAACACTGAGCCCAAGTTTCAAACTTCAAAAAAAGCGGGAAGACTGACAGAACCTGAGCTTTTATAACATGGGCTCAGTCCTGATTGGTTGACGGATGGAAGTCAACCCACTGACTGGGCTACTCCAATGATTGGAGAGTAGAGCATAAAATTTAAAAGAATTAATTGAGTAACCAGCATGGACAAATTAAACAAAGAAAATGTCAATCAAAACAAAATATAATTAAGGCAATAGGTTTCTCTGCATGTGTTTGTATGTTCAGAAAGGTAGGTTTTCCCGCCTTATGGTGAACATATAATACTACATTATTTTATAAAGACTATAATACTAAAATAACCTTTCTACGAACATATGGCAATTTTTATTTCTTAAATTATGTGTCCTATTCAGTGTTTTCTTTAAAAAAAAAATCCATATTAAGATTTTGGTAGAATATATATTTTAGCTGAAAACTGATAGACATTTCTTGGAAGAGAAATGCCTTTCGTTTGCTATATGTGTTTAGTAGTTGGGGAGTTAAGTAGCTAGATATTGATTTTTTGAACCCAGAAGAACATGATAATTAAGAATATAAATAAGTAAATACATAGCTCACTAAAGTAATTAAAATTTATATTTGAATATATATGTATAAAACTATAGGGATCCAACTGCAAGCTCCTCTACCCTCTGTTAAAGTTATATTGACTGTATACAGCATTGCATTTTTGAAAAACATATTTGGGACAATTACGAGATAAATGTGTAAGCAAAAGTACAGTCCTACATTTAGTGTCAAGCTAATATTTAAAATATTGCAATCCTAAATGACTAATTTTTAATGTAATTTATTCCATTGTTTTTATTGTTGTTGTGAGCCGCCCCGTGTCCTCGGAGAGGGGCGGCATACAAATCTAATAAATTGAATTGAATTGAATTGGTTCACAATTCTATTAAAAATAAAGAAAATAAATGTCTGAATCCAAATTTTGCACTTAAACAAGTTTGGAGATATCTATAATATGCCTAGAAAAGTATTTTATTATGGCATAAAATATCTACTATTTACGTATTATTACTCTAAAATGTATTTCTACATCTTGGGAGGGGGGGGGGACACAAGTATTCTCCATAAGTTTATTGATACTGTTGAATAAAAATAACAAGACTAACAACCTTCAAACAATTGAAATGAAGTTTTAACATATACAAGAAAAAATGTTTCAGTAAAAATTCCAATTTAACATTGGATTATTGCTGAAGCCGCAGGATCGTAACAGGCCTTTTGATTTATGATATCTATAAAAAAATTTAAGTTCTTATCTGAAAAACACAAATAGAACCCCACTACCACATTATCTATTACCTGAAACATTTTTTTCTAATAATTTAGCAGACATGAACTTTTCCCAAATGCTTGTTTTGTTAATTTCATCTCTTATGTTTAACAAGTCCAAATCAGACCAACAGTGGAAATATGTGAAAAGATGAAGCTAGTTCAGAAACTAAATCTTATTATTTATCAATCCATTTTTATATGTTTATCTCTTCTTTGTTACTTTTATAAATAATTCATTGTAGTAAAGATACCCGGTACTACTTTCTCCTCCTGTTTTTCCCACAACAATCCTGTCAGGTAAGTTGGGCTGAGAGAGAGTGACTGGCCCAAAGTCATCCAACTGGCTTTACTGAAATTTTATAAAGATTATAAAGATTTCTATGGATCCTACAGGTAGGGAGGGAAGGAAGGAACGAGGGAGGGACATATTCTCAGGCAGTGTTTCCCAACCAGTGTGCCACGGCACACTTTGCGCCTTCCAAGTTTTCTGGCAGCTGCAGCACCCCGCCTGGCTGCAGCTTCCCTGGCGGTGGCAGCAGGTGAGCTTTGGGGCCCAGCGGGAGGCCGGTGGCAGCGGGAGGGTGCTGGGCGCAGCGGTACTGGGCAGTAGCTGTTGGGCGGCAGCAGGATGGGCGGCTGCAAGCCAGAACTCCAGGACAGAGGCACCAAAGGAAGCGGCTGGACATGTTGCTGTACGCCGTACATGCTGCCATTGCATGGCTGGCACTTGCCTGCTGGCTGGGCCGGGACAGAGGCTCCAAACCCATGCCCATGCCCAGCGCAACGCCAGTATGTACGGCGTCTAGTAACATGTCCAACCACCGCCGTCGGTGCCTCCATTCCGGAGCTCTGCCTCACAGCTGACTACCCTGCCACCGCCCCACAGCTACTGCCCAATGCCGCAGATGCAGCGTGGTGTATGAGAAAGAGAGAGAGATAGCAAGAGAGAGAAAGAGATAGCAAGAGAGGGAGAGAAAGAAAGAGAGAGGGAGAGAGGGGGGGAAGAGAGAAAGAGAGAGAAAGCAAAAAAGAGAGAGAGAGAGAAAGAGAGATGGAGAAAGAGAGAGGGAGGGAGAGAGAAAGCAAGACAGAGAGAGATAGAGGGGGGAAGGAGGGTGAGGGAAAGACATAGAGGGAGGGAAGGAGGGAGAGAGAAAGAGAGCAAAAAAGAGAGGAAGGAAGGTAGAAGCAAAGAGGGATGGAGAGAGAAAGGGAAAGAAAGAGGAAGGAAGGAAGAGAGAGAGAAAAAGAGGGAGAGAGAGAGAAATAGTGCCATGGCTCAAAAAAGGTTGGGAAACACTGTTCTAAGGAATAGCTGCTCCACTGTTTTCCTGGAGGTTTTAGACTCATGGGTTTTGCAAATCAACAAAGAACAGTATGCAAATAATGCCATCACCTATTGATATAACAGATGTGGTAAGTTTTTTAGTGTCATTTTCAGTCTTTGACCTGTAAGAATCCATCTGCTTGCAATTTTTTTCCCCACCAGAATCCTATTTGCTCAGTCAAGGAAGAAGAAAGGCAAATGGCACAAGTTTCAGATTGCAAATATAATAAACAAAACATTACAAACCAGAGCTTTGGCAAGCTAAGAACAATAGAAGAAACATATTTTTAAAGAGGAAACTATTGCATATTTTAATTAGCTGAGAAATAATTTGAAGATCACAAGATAGGCTTTTTATCTTCCATATATCTGCAGCATTAGGATTTCGCCCAATACTCTGGAGTAGCATTCCTGAACTCCTACATTACTGCTACCTGCCTCATGAGCTCATCTGCCAGTATATAATCACCAATAGTAAGTTGTCTGTTTTTAGCAAAATGACTCCAATGGGCAAATGTCTAAAGCACAGGTGTTCAGATCAGCCTTTAGTGAGCTGGAGCTCCATCTTTTTTCTTCCACAGAAAAAGGTTTTATATTTACGGCACAGAAGTACTCTTGAATGCAGTCTTAGCAAACTCAATTTTAGCTAAAGGAAAGCTTAGCTAAGGAATTAAAAGATAACATCATATTTTTTGACAGATGATGGGATTAAACAGTGATAAAGCAAATATATTCCCAACAAGTAAAATAAGGTGGTTTATATAAAATCTGCTGCTAGAAATCATTAATTGGTTTAAATATTTTTCTAAGCCAATCCCTTAACCGTTTCCCTTCTCCAAATATTTTCCAGGATCTAGCTTTCCCTGCAGTCCCTAAAGTACAAAATAATATACATGTACTCTGTGCAGAAAAACTGACAGCAATTGTGCATCATGCTTATCCCACCTTATTTGGAGGAAGGCTTCATAAAAAATGTGCCCCTTGTATTAGTTGGTTTTCAGGCATTCTGAAATGATGTTTTACATTTTTAAACATAAGAAGAAAATGTGTTGGAGGCAATAAAGGTATGCAGAATCAGTTAACCGATAAGAGTGTAAAGAAAATCTCTGGGAAAGAATTAAGTATATGGCAGAGACTCAAAATAACTCCACCTTGATTCTTTATGCTAAAAGAGGGGATAGAAAGAAACTCTGCCAGGCATTTGAAATTCTATTTTTATACTCAACAACAATAGAATTCCAATAGTGCTTGTCGTGTCTAATTCCTGACTTAGCTGTCCTTGAAAGGCTGACAAAGAGGGAGTGACTCCCCATGGAGGAAAATAGAAATCTAGCCATTATTAGTATAGTGTACATATTAAAATAAATCTTTCCTGAGTTATACTATGCCTCCCCGCCCCTCAAAAAAATCAAATGGCATAAATAAAATCTGGTCAAATGCAGCACTTTTTTCTGTTTCATCACTGCTTTAAGCGTATTATGTTTAACTTTAAGCTTTATACTGGTCATTGTGAAAATGAAAACAATGTACTGACCAACACACATTCACAAATATAATCTCCACTTTTAAGAAGGCCAATTTAAATTCTCTTTCCCCTATATGATGAGGATAAAGAAGGAAAGTTAAGTTGAAAAATATCCCACAAATATATGAACTAATTAAAAATCAGCACGACTTAGCAGTCAGCAAAAAGCCTGCATTAAAAAAAATGGAAATGGATTAAATTAGAATTTTCCACATCAAATGCAATTTTCTCAGAAGGAGAAAATGTAACAACTGGAGTAAGCATAAAGATAATACTTAATTGCTACCATGGCAAATTATCCAAATGCTAAGCCCACTTCATTCATTGACCTTTGAAATATTACATATTGGTTTAAAAGGCCTTTGGCAAGGGAGAGCGAGACCTCTTGTTTCATTTAATCCAGTCTGTTATTCTTGCCATCTTCTGTTGGTTTTCTTTTCTTTTCTTGTTTAAGTTACCCAGAGTTACTGGGAGTCAGGCAGTGTACAAATTTAATAAATTGTTATTGTAAATGATTAGCACATATATGATAAATTCACACATACACTGCTGATAGTCCATTTAAGCACACTTTAGAGGGGGGGGGGGAGAGATGATGCCACTGCAGCTACAGAGTCATGCAAAATTGTGGCTCCATCATTACTAAACAAACATGTGACAATTATCCACTTTATATTGTTCATCCTACAATCCATACATGGTGTTGGAAACTTTGCAATGCTAACCAGCATCAAATGAAGAAATGAACTGTCAGGATCTAGTTGGAACTGAGTATTTCAGGCTTAAAACCTTTTGAGTTGGAAATATTTTTCACAACTCTGACTACATGATAGCATTTTTGCTCTGAAAAAATGAATGAGCTTCCAACAAATCATTTCTACCTAATATGCTACAATGGAGTACCAGATTAGGAAAAAAATATGAATTTAAACAATTGAGACTAAAAATCAGCAGTGCAACTATCACATTCAGTGATTCAGGCAAATAATATTTTTATTACCTTCTGATTTTTTTAATCCACTTGACTGAGAGAAGTTAGGAACTGTTTAATGCTTGCTGCTTAATCACCATTGAGCTGCACTGTGATCTTTCCTGGTTATTTTTTCTAATGGTTTTACTGGAGAAGTAGTTCTGCAAACATTGCTTTTTCCTTGGATCTGCTGATATACCTCCTTCAAGGAAATGGATAGTATGGAATCGTTCAGGTTTTCAACATTATTATTAACAATACATAATTCTTAGCCATCTAAAATATTCCCATGGCTCATTTGTTAACAATGATATCAACTAACGATACTACATAAACAAATCTGAAAGATCTGAAATAAATTTCTGATGTTTCCCACAGCATACTTTTTAGCTACCTATGTGAAAATCAATCTGTCACTTTCCCTTTATGTATGGATACTTTTTTTTAATTAATAGTGTTAGAAGTATGAGGAGCATTAAAAGAAATGGAATAGGATGAAGGATAATATGTAAGCTCCCATGAAGCTCCAACCATTTAACCACATTGTCATCTATCAAGGGGGTATTTCTGTAATTGCCCTGATAGAAAGAAGAAAGTTTATATTTCATTTAAAATATCCATACAAAAATTGTGGCATTTTCAAATTAGTATACAGTGATCCCTCGATTTTCGCAGTCTCGATTTTCGCGAAACGCTATACCACGGTTTTTCAAAAAATATTAATTAAAAAAATACTCCACGGTTTTTTTGCTATACCACGGTTTTTCCCACCCGATGACGTCATATGTCATCACCAAGAGTCACTTCTCTGTCTCTTTCTCTTTCTTTCCTGTCATTCTCTGCTTCAATCATTTTCTCATTTCTCTTTTTTTCTCCCCTTTTTTCTATAATTTCTCTCTCTCTTCCTTCCACTCTTCTCTCTCCCTCTTTCTTCCTCTCTCTCACTCTCTTCCTTCCTTTCTCATCTTTCTTTCTCTCTCTCTTTCTCTATCTTGCTTCTTCCTCTCTCACACTCTCTTCCTCCCTCTCTCATCTCTTTCTTTCCTTCTCTCTCTTTCTATATCTCTCCCCCTCTTGCTCTCGAGCGGCCGGGCGAATGGCGGGTGAGCAAGCGGCCGGGCGGGCAAGCAAGCGGCCGGGCGGGCGGGCAAGCGGCCGGGCGGGCGGGCAAGCAAGCAGCCGGGCGGGCGGGCAAGCAAGTGGCCGGGCGGGCAGGCGAGCGAATGGGTGAGCGAACGGGCGAGCAAGTGGCTGGGCGAGCGAATGGGTGAGCGGAGAGCGAGCGAGCGGCCGGGTGAGCGAACAGGTGAGCGGCGAACGAGCGAGCGAGCGGGGCGGGCGAGCGAACGGGCGAGCAGCGAACGGCGAGCGAGCGGGTGCTGGGGGGGCAGGGGCAGCCGACATTCAAAGCAATCTTTGTCGGCTTCCGCACTTTTGTCGCCCCCCGCCTCCACCATCTGCGCATGCGCGGCCATGGAAAAAGGGCGCGCATGCGCAGATGGTGTTTTTACTTCCGCACCACTATACTGCGGAAAATCGATTATCACGGGAGGTCTTGGAACGTAACCCCCGCGATAATCGAGGGATCACTGTAGTTTCATATGATAAATCACTCTCCATGTTTCTGTCATAAACACAGAGTATCTATGCAGTGATGATCAAACTATAGATAATAATTTAGTAAAAGTGAGAATAAAATAAAAATAGAAAGGAGTATAAAAAGCTAGTTTGGCACGAGGCCATAAAACTGGGGAACATGAATTTTAATCCCACCTTAACCATGAAAGCTGGCTGGGTCGATCATTTTCTGTCAGTCCAACCCACCTCACAGGGTTGTTACTTGGGGGAGGGAGGATGAGGAAGGAGTATTAGATATGTTTGCCACCAAATCCCACTGCCATAGTTGCTGCACTGCACGTTGGAAGCCGGTTTTGGCAAGGACTGAAGGTCATAAGCTCTCACTATGGTGCTACACAGCCATCTGACACCTTCCGCCCCAAAGAAGCTGGTTGGAAGGAGATAAAATTTCAATAGATTGGCATTTTCCTGGTTGGTGAAGAGATACGCCTATAAAAGAGGGGATCACAAAAAAGGGGATCACATTCTACGAGGTGGCGAAGAGGTCTGCCCACAAAAGAGTTGTTGAGGTTTGATGATGGAGGAATGGAGATGCCATTCTGCCTGTCTATAGTGGCACAACTGAGCCAGTCCACCATCACATTGAACTTTCTGGAGATGTGATCCGCTGAGAGTGACAATAGGTGGCATTCTGCCCAAAGACCCAGGGTTTTAGCCTGTCCCAGGACATGGTGCCCCCCTGAAAATCAAAGTAGAGTCAGCTGGGGAGGTCAGAAACTTACAGAAAAGAATATAACCAAGCTAAAGCAATCAACAGGAGGGCTGCTTATGTGACTTCTCCTCATCGTGGGAGGTCCTAGATGGAGCAGGAACAGACTCCTGTGCTTTGCCTGATGCAGATCAGGATTTTGAAAGCTTGCCCTGGTACAGATCACCCACCACTTTGGATTTTAAAAAGGCAGGAAAACGGCTGTTAATAGTTTGCTGATAAAATGGCACCTGTGGCTGGGTCAGAAGGTAAAAAAACCCACACCCCTTTTGGTAGTCATGCGAATGGACACCTGGCTAGGCAGCAAGAGCCACAGCTCTGAGCCGCACTTGACCCCGCGACTGGAAGATCTATTTAGAGTCAGCAGTGGAGATATAAACTCACAGAGGAGAATCTAACAGTCAATAGTCAAGATGGTAGAATCAGCAGGAATGGGAGAGAAAATTACACATGTCCATTCAGTCTAAGGATTGAGTCAAAAAGGGGCAATAAGAATCAGAGGTGGAGCTTTACAATTTGACAGACTCAGTCCTATTGGCTGAACGAACAAGATCAACCCATTCCTGGATGCTAGTTCCACCCACTGTGGAAAAACTATCCAAGTCATAATCAGGGTTATATATTTATATGAGAAAATGAATGAACTGTCTGTGATTTAATATAATTGATTTTATTACTCATTTTTTCATTTGTATGGGACCAGATGAAATTGCGATTCCAACTTAACAGAGGGAGAGAACTTCCTCTATAGTAAGTGCTCATTTTCAATTTCTGGATTTGGAAGATTGCCTAGTACAGGTAGAACACTGCAGTCACTAATTACAGCACTGTTTTCAGTATGAAGTGAAGCCACACACCTCAAACTACTAATAACTGTGATAAATATAACTGCCTATCGGCCTGTGGTTTATTTTAAGGCAAATGGTTTAATTTAGATGAATCCACAACAGACAGAAAAAGATATTCCATGAAATCAAATGCTAAACAAAAGATCAGCTACAGCAGTTTAATAAATGATAGCAAATAATTCTATATACAGTACTACCATTTGCAAATGAGCTTTTAACAGGTGAATCCAAAGAAAAAGTATTTTTATTTTCTAACGTAATTTTCTATTGCTTAAATCACAGGAAGAGAATCTGCATACTTTCAGTTGTTGTTAAATTACAACTCACATTATTACTCACTACCAATATCCCTCACTTAACTACCACAACTGGGACTGCCAACTCTTGTTAAGTAAAACATCATGTGACTGTGCTGGACACACATCAGTTCTTCTATGGTCATTAAAGAAATCACCCATGATTGTTATGTGAGATTTAATATGATCATGATTTGCAATTTTATTGTCAGTTCTCCATTGACTTTGCTTGATGAAAGTCAACTGTGAATTCACAAATAATTATCACCTGACTGTGGGAATCCTGCAATGGTCAAATATGCATGCATACCCTATACAATGCTGTTACCAATTTGGGACTAGACCAACTAGTAACAAACAATACTAGACTCAACAGCTGCCTAGATCTCATATTCTGCAACAGAAAAAACACAATTTATGGATTACAGATAACAGAACCATTTTCCAACAGCGACCACAGCATGATTAACTTCAGCTTTAACCCACGCCACTCCAAGATTCACTCTAATAATGCGACACCCAAGTACAATTTTAAAAAAGCCAACTATGAACTCATAGACGCAGATCTCTCAACTCTTGACTGGCAAACTCTATTCTTTGGCTGTAACACTGCCGATGACCTCTATAACAAATTCTTGCTGAAGTCAAAAGAATTATCAGACTACATGTACATGTACCACTACCATAAGCAAGGAAAACTACCTACCCATCTCAATAAGAAAACTACAAACCAAAACAAAAAAATATCTCTGGCAGAAAAACAAAAAAGTTCATGTAGTCAACTTCAAAAGCTGCTACAAAAATATACGTCACCAAATAAAGACAGAATGCTTCAACTACCACAGCAAACAAAACCTCTTGCGCACCAAATTCAACCGTGCCTTCTACAATTTTGTAAATAACAAACTCAAGGACTCAAGACCCATCCCACCACGAAAAGGACCCAAAACCAAAGAATTTTATGATGAATCAACCAAAGCTAACCTCTTCTGCACATTCTTTGGCTCAGTCTTTGTAAACAGCAACGACTCATCCCCAAAATTCACTAATTGCACCTCAAACACTCATAATGACTTAACCCAAATAGACTTCACAGAAGACATTGAAAAAGCACTACATGATCTTAAACCTTCTCTATCAATCGGGCCTGATTATTTATGTACATACTTCCTAAAAAAGCTCTCCACAGCCATAGCTGAACCACTAAGCACAATCTTTGAAAAATCATTCAGGACCAGCTCACTACCAAAGCTATGCTCGCAAGCAACGGTCAACCCCATCTTCAAAAAAGGAGACCCCATTCTAGTTGAAAACTACAGACCAATCTCACTATGCTGCATCACATGCAAAGTCATGGCATCAATTATAAATCAATCAATTACTCTCTACCTAGAAACTAACAACCTACTCTCTAACAAACAATTTTGTTTCAGAAAAAAAAATATTGCAACCTACAACTCCTTCACTGCAAAAACATATGGACTACACATCTCGATCAGGGCAAATCAATAGATGCAATTTACATTGACTTCTGTAAAGTCTTTGACTCAGTGGTTCATGACAAACTACTTCTAAAACTCAAATCCTCAGGCATTTTAGGATCCCTCCACAGTTGGATAACTGTGTTCCTAACAAACAGACAAGTTGTCAAAATAGGGAGCACCATATCCAATCCTGCTGTAGTTAAGAGCGGCATACTCCAAGGCAGTGTACTTGGACCAACACTCTTCATACTCTATATAAATGACCTTCACAATCATATTACAAGCAACTGCGTTCTCTTCGCCAATGATGAAAAACTTTTCAGCACCACCGATAACACAGCTACTCTCCAAAAAGACCTTGACTTTGTGTGAATGGTCAAACATCTGGCAACTCAAATCTCAACAAAAAATGTTCTATTCTACTCACTGGCAAAAAGAATCAGAACACCAAATACAAGTGGAATAACCAAGACCTTACAGACAACCCTCACTACATAAAAGACCTTGGAATACTCATATCAAATGACCTAAGTGCCAAAGCCCACTGCAACAACATCGCCAAAAAGGCTTCAAGAGTTGTTAACCTAATCCTATGTAGCTTCTGTTCCAGTAATCTCACACTACTAACTAGAGCATACAAAACTTTCACCAGACCAATTTTTGAATATAGCTCATCTGTCTGGAACCCACACTGCATTTCAGACATAAACACTCTAGAAAATGTCCAGAAAAGCTCTCCACTCCGCTACTCGCAACAGAATACCCTATGCAAATAGACTTAGTTGCAACTAATCCTAAGTTTAGAAAGCTTAGAACTATGTCGCCTTAAGCACAACCTAAGCATAGCCCATAAAATCATCTGCTACAACGTCCTTCCTGTCACTGACTATTTCAGCTTCAACCACAACGACTCACGAGCACACAACAGATACAAACTTAAACTAAAACGCTCTAAACTCGACTGCAGGAAATACGACTTTAGTAACCGAGTAGTTGATGCATGGAACTCACTACCAGACCCCCAAAACTTTATCCTTAGACTACCCACTGTTGACCTCTCCCAATTTCTAAGAGGTCAGTAAGAGGCAAGCATAAGTGCACCAGAGTGCCTTCCATCCCCTGTCCTAATGTTTCTCTTTTACTAGCATCATGTATATAAATATTATTATATCTTTTTATACCACCAATATGCACTTGACAAAACAAACAAACAATAAATAAATAAATGCTGTTTTTCCACCTTCTTCTAAAACAGGCCTTGCTACAGGGGTGGGTTGCTACCGTTTCACACCAGTTTGGGTAAACAGTTAGTGGTGGGAGGCTCTGCCCTCCCAGATGTATTCCCGAAACAGTAGCAAAGGTAAGAGAAAACCATTACTGCTTTGCTATATATACATTTATAGACCTTATATTCTGTTTAATATAAGGTCATACAATATAGAGCCCCAAGAAATTTTGAATGTCTTCCTTTTCACCACAATGATATGGACTGCCAAGGTTCATGAAACAATATTCACTGATGCTATTAACTTGTTCTCAATATGGAACTGCGGTAGGACATCATGGATGTGACACCATTCCACACCTTTTCAGAGTTTAAAGATATAGAGCAGGGCTGTCAAACTCCCCGCCCACAGGCTGGATGCTTCATGCACTGACCACACCTACGCCTGGATTAGCAAATGGGGAAAAAGTCTTGATATGTTATGTGACGCCGCTGTGACAACGTGAGTTTGACACCTCTGTGCTAGAATATATTTTTTTGTACGTAAGATCTTTCTCCACTAGAGAAGACAAATACAAAAAATAAAGTGCATCAAACTGAATCATTAGCCAATGAACAAGTGTGAAAAAAAACCTTGATCTATTCTTGTGCTATTAGATTAACTGCAGTTGAAATCTATAAAGTTAACTTCAGGCAAGTCAATTATTTTTACAGGGGTGCTGACCTTCAATCAATTTATAGAGTCTTAGAACTGTTTCCTGTACATATATATCATTGGCCACAGAAATTTATTATGCTCTCAGAGGGAATGATGAAAACCTGTTTTAATGAGAGGTGGCTACAATATTTTTACTTAGGCTGTAGTCCTGTGCACACTTATTTGGGAGTGATCTCTAGTCTGAGATTTATTTTGCAGTAAATATTTATAGGACTGCAGTTTTGAGGATTATGCCTCAATTACAAAATTGAAATCTGGCTATCTGTTCACAAATTCTGAGCATCTCAAATATGAAATACAATAAATCTGCATACTACTAAAAGTCTCTTGTCTGTTTATAGTCAACGGGGGGATACTGTGTATCATAGGCAAACCATTTTTTAAACCAAGATAACCCATTAGGCTAACTCAGTGAATGCATCCATAATCCAGGAGCGATGGCTCCTGTGGGATTGAAATTTTAGAAAATTATGCTGCTGTACTACTGCAGTGCCATGATAATCATTTCCAATGCTCCATACCACTTTCCCATATGTAAGTTGGGAAGCTGACAGTAAGTTACAAGTCCAAGGCCAGCAGACAGGTAAGTGGCTGCTGCTGGGTGAGGGAGGAAGCAAGGAGTGTGTGTGAGTGATGGAGCAAGGATGAAGGAGGGTATGCAGAGATGTGTAAGAGGCACAGAGTATATGAGGGTGAGGTTTGGTGTGGCAAGGGTCAGAGAGAATTTGTGAGTGTGCAAAGGAGGTTGGAGAGAGTCTGAAGGGATGTGAGGAGGTGCATAAGATTCAGGGACTATGAGTGGTAGTAAAGAAGAATCTTTGAAACAATGATCCAATGGGTCACATTGTCATTAAAATATCAGCAATTTTCTTCTATAAAACATTGATTTTGAGCTATTTACGCTAGAAATATGAACAGTAGCATTTTAACATTTGCTTGTGACAAGCTATATACATGAGATGGACTCATAGTTTCTCCCATATCTTATTGGCATGTATGCCAATATAAATCTGGAGTTAGTATTCCATAACCCTAGTGTAACTGAAATGTGTTCACTATTATTACAATAAAAAAGGCCAATCAGTATAAGAGCTGCCCACATGCATGGACCTTCCTCAAGATCAGAAATTACTTCTGACTAAGATTCTTAATTACAAAAAAGGCCAAGAATTTAGGCCAGCCTTTTTAAAAAGCAGTGGCTACTTCTGCTGACTGCTAGCAGTCAGTAGTTCAAGTCTCATAGACTCAGCCTTCCACCCTTGCAGGGTGAGTAAAATCAGAACCCAGATAAGTTGTTACTGACTTTGTAAACTGCTTAGAAAGAACTGTAAAGCACTGTGAAGTGGTATATAGGTCTGAGTGCTATTGCTATATCATAGGGTTTATATATTTATTAATATATAAACTGCAGCGGTGGGTTCTAACTTACCTCGCTGCCGATTTGCTTCCTCCCGTGCTATGTGGTCATGCCTCACGGGGGGACGCGTGCTTTGCACACACGTACAGTGGCAAAATAAATCTAACAACCTCCCCCCCACACAAAAAAAAGCCAAAAACAAAATGGTGACACAAGCACAGTGCTGGAAACTTGGCTTCTGTGAATGTGCAGAAGAAAAAAAAACACTGGGGAAAAAATTCAAACAAACAAACAAACAAACAAATAAATAAATAAGGCGCCCACAGACCGGCATTGACCGAATCAGTTCCGTGATATCTTCGTGACATCACCAGCGGGTTGCTACTGGTTCGAATAAACTAGTTCAAACTCACCTCTGATAAGCTGCCTTTAATGTGATATTAATTGCTGTTTTGTTACAATTGCTAATGTTTTTAGCTGGCTGTTAGTCCCCAAAATCTCATCGCAAATGGTTGTGCATAAAACAAAATAAAACAAAACAGCTCATTCACATTTTAGACCACAGACTTGTAAACAGGAAGACTTTGAACATATAATCCTATAACATTTGCTGCTAAATCCTGTGAGTTTCTCATCTACTTTGTTGGTTTTTTCTTCAAGCTTAATCTCTCCCAAATACTGCAATCCTCTCCCATAAAATCCATTACAAGATTCAAAACAGAAGCTACTGGTTCAAGGATAACATGGTTTAAAGCCTAATAATTGCAGCTACCAGTAGGTATTTCTGGAAATCTATATATATAAGCATGTAAGCATGAAATGCATGCATGCTTACATGCATGAGAAACTACATGACTAATCTAGAGAAACTGGTCTGATGGGTTATATGTCCATTTTTTGCCCTTCCTCATTTTTTGCTATAGGCTCTGATGTATTTGCCTGAAATCAACTTAACTTTCAAGCCAAATTAGGCTGCCAACTCTCACTGTGATCGTTGAAGTTATAACATTATAATTTCTCTAACTAAAAGCAGTGAAAGCTGAGGAGTAGTAAGTGACATTGGAAATCTTCAGTAAATCCAGATTCTGTCCAACACAATGCCTAAGGGCACCAATGTGATTGGTGACATCTGCCTTGGCACCAGGCTTTCTAATCCTCAGGATTTCTTTAAAGATGTTTTTATTTGAAATTTAATAAATGGGAATAAATAAGAAGCCAGTATGCTTACAGAAATGCACCAGTGTAAAAAAATATAATTTAATATAATATAATTTAATATAATATAATTTAATTCCTGGAAGCACTTTTAGGAAATAAGATGGTGAGTGGCTAAAGTCCAGGGCTACGTTTGGCATCTGTTGAAGTAGCAGAGGCACTTTGGAAAGCTACAATGCTTGTTTAAGCAACAACTAGTGCAGCTGTGGGGTCTTTTTACAACAAATTTTATACGTTTACTTGACAGATTCAAGTAACACAGGTGAGATGTGCAGTAATTAAATAAACAGTTTACTGAAGGACAAGTAACAGAGTAACAGAAATAATTACTGCCACACCACATCAGAGGTTATTTGTAGAAATAAGGGAAAACAAGAGAACATTGTTGTTTATTTCCCGCTTGTGGCATGCATATCACACATGTACAACAATCACTCCACCAGTTGTATACTTGTAATTGAGTGATTTGAGACTGGGCATGGCAATCATTCTTTTGAGAATTAATGTAAGATACCTTCAAAATCTGAGATAGATCCACCAACTTGCATTATACTATTATATTTTCATAAATTCACATAGAGCAGTGATGATTAACCTTTTTTTCCTCGGGTGCCAAAAGAGTGTGTGTGCGCACTATCGTGCATGTGTGAGTGCCTGCACCCATAATTTAATGCCTGGGGAGGCGAAAACAGCTTCCCCCACCTCTAGAGGCCCTATGGAGCCGCCCCGAGTCCGCGGAGCGCCCCGAGTCCGCGGAGAGGGGCGGCATACAAATCTAAATAATAAATAAATAAATAAATAAATGGAGGCCGGAAATGGCCTATTTTCCCAACTTCTGATGGGCCCAGTAGGTTCGTGTTTTGCCCTCCCCAGACTCCAAAGGCTTTCCTGAAGCCGGGGAAGAGTAAAAACGCCCCCATCTCCCAGGAGGCTCTCTGGAAGCCAAAACTGCCCTCCCAGAGTATCTGTGTGAGCCAAAAATCAGCTGGCCAACACACGCATGCACATTGGAGCTGAGCTAGGCCAACAGCTTACATGCCAGCAGATATGTTCACCATCACTGATATAGTGAAGAAAGGGGGGGCATGCACCTGACATGGTATTCCTCTCAGAGCAATTGAGCAATGGTCTGAGACTAAGGGGCTTAGAAGTGTTGCCTTTGTAATGGTTGGACCATTTTCTATTGTGGCTTGACTTCCTGGCTCCAATCCTTTCCCGCAGGGAGGTGGAACCGACTAGGAGGTTCCGCCCCAGACGCCTGATGGACCCAGGGGGCTTTCAGAGGGCGCTTGGGGTTATTCCAGATGCATTTGTCCACAGTTCAGCAGAGTCTCTTGCTGAGGCCTGGAATAAGGCTGCAGCGGAGGCTCTTGACCGGATTGCGCCATTGCGACCTCTCTGTGACACTAGACCCTGTAGAGCTCCATGGTTCAACGATGAGCTCTTGGAGTTGAAATGCCAGAAGAGATGTCTAGAGAAGCGATGGAGGAAGAATAAGTCCAAATCCGATTGAACCCTTCTAAGAGCTCATATTAAGACTTACAAAGTGGTGCTCAAAGCGGCAAGATGCGCATATCATGCCGCCCTGATTGCATCAGCGGAATCCCGTCCGGCTGCTCTGTTTAGGGTGACCCACTCCCTTCTTAACCAGGGGGGAGTCCTGGTGCTTCTCGACCTCTCAGCAGCTTTCGATACCATCAACCATGGTATCCCTCTGCGCCGGCTGGAGGAGTTGGGAGTGGGAGGCACTGTTATTCAGTGGCTCTCTTCCTACCTCTCTGGTCGGTCGCAGTCGGTGTTAGTGGGGGGTCAGAGGTCGACCTCTAGGCTTCTCCCTTGTGGGGTGCCTCAGGGGTCGGTCCTCTCCCCCCTGCTATTTAACATCTACATGAAACTGCTGGGAGAGATCATCCAAGAGTATCATCAGTATGCGGATGATACCCAGTTGTACATCTCCACCCCATGTCCAGTCAACGAAGCAGTGGATGTGATGTGCTGGTGCCTGGAGGCTGTTAGGGTCTGGATGGGTGTCAACAGGCAAAACCCTGAAAAAACGGAGTGGCTGTGGGTTTTGCCTCCCAGGGAAAATTCCATCTGTCCGTCCATCACCCTGGGGGGGGAGAACCAGGGTCCAGAGAGGGTCCACAATTTGGGCATCCTCCTCGATCCACAGCTCACATTAGAAAAACATCTTTCAGCTGTGGCGAGGGGGGCGTTTTCCCAGGTTCGCCTGGTGCACCAGTTGTGGCCCTATTTGGTCCGGGAGTCACTGCTCACAGTCACTCATGCCCTCATCACCTCAAGGCCCAATTACTGTAACGCTCTCTACATTGGGCTACCTTTGAAAAGTGTTCGGAAACTTCAGATCGTGCAGAATGCAGCTGCAAGAGCAATCATGGGCTTCCCTCGGTATGCCCATGTTACACCAACACTCCGCAGTCTGCATTGGTTACCAATCAGTTTCTGGTCACAATTCAAAATGCTGGTTATGACCTATAAAGCCTTTCATGGCATCGGACCAGAATATATCCGGGACCCCCTTCTGCCGCCCGAATCCCAGTGACCAGTTAGGTCCCACAGAGTCGGCCTGCTCTAGGTCCCATTGACTAAACAATGTCATTTGGCGGGACCCAGGAGAAGAGCATTCTCTGTGGCGGCCCCGACCCTCTGGAACCAGCTCCCCCCAGAGATCAGGACTGCCCCCACCCTACTTGCCTTTCATACGCTCTTTAAAACCCATCTCTGTCGTCAGGCATGGGGGAATTGAGATATCCTTTTCCCCCTACGCTATACAATTTATGCATGGTATGTTTGTGTGTATGTTTGGTTTTAATAAGGGTTTTTAAATTATTAAACATTAGATTTGTTATATGCTGTTAGCCGCCCCGAGTCTGCAGAGAGGGGCGGCATACAAATCTAATAAATAAATAAATAAAATAAATAAATAAATAAATAAAATAAATAAATATATATATGGCAACAAATGTTCAGATATTTCTTGATAACTTGGTGGCATGTACAATGATTAAATAGGTAACAATAATAGTATAAAATGTGATATACATTGTTGTCTTGTTTTGAGAGCAAATCAGTGAAAAGCCCAAATGACAGTGAATTATGACAACCAAATAATTTATTCATATGGGAAAACATCAGAGAAACTTCAAAAACCTTTAATGGGACAGCTCTGGATCTCCTTTTTAATGCAGCTAAAATTAACTACATGACAATGGTAAACATCTCTGTACTTTAATCAAGAAAATAACCTGAAGTAACAGGTTAGGGACGAATTGTCCTAGAGAAAAATCTATCTTTCTGTAAGAGTTAGACACTGGTTTGATGGCATATAGGCAAGTAAGCAAACTGATAAAAGATACAAAGTTCAGTGATCATCAAATATGCATTCTGAAAGTTCTATAGAAATTAAAGTGTTAATCATTAAAACCTATTTATTTATTTATTTATTTATTTATTTATTTATTTATTTATTTATTTATTTATTTATTAGATTTCTACGCCGCCCTTCTCGAGGCGACTCAGGGCGGCATACAACATTAAATATAACAATATATAAGAAATCTAATAACTATCAAATATGAAAATTTACTAAAAACATTTTAAAAGACCCCATGTACCCTCACACACTTACCAAACTTGGAAATAAAGTAATGACTGTAGTTGCATTTGTGTATATCTTCCTAGTGATTTTTAAAATTACATTCCAGTTTACTTTAAATGTTAATGAAAAAGTAAAATTAAGTATTAATTTACCTTTACTGAAATAAACTTCACTAATTTGTCATCATTTCTTTCAATTATTTTATCTGTGTTGTTTTGTATGTGTAAGGAGGATACATAGCCATGATAATAACCAGTGAGGCTCTTTAGGTCTGGATTGGGAGGTGTGATTGGATTGTCTGATTGAGTAATATATATACGGTTTTTAGCTGTAGTTTTTTAACATATTAGATTTGTTTTATATGCTTTGTTTTAGGAGAACAAATCTAATACATAATAATACAAATACATCTAAATCTAATACAAATCTAATAAATAACAACAACAACAACAACAACAACAACAACAACAACAGACTTCATCTTAATCGTGACAAGTCTGGATGATGGTGGCTGTTGGGTCTTCCAGAGTCAAGGGTGTTTCTATCATTGGCCACAAATAGCATGGCACTTCCTCATTCTAGATTGGTGAGCAACTTGGGAATACTTCTGGGCTCACAGCTATTACTCAAAAAGTGAGTTGAACCTCTGGTCAGGATAACTTTACACAGGTTCATACTATGTACCAGATGTACCCCTTCCTTAACTTAAGGCCCTTCATTAAGTCACTCATTTATTTATTTACTTATTTATTTAATTTATTTAATTTATTCGATTTTTATGCCGCCCTTCTCTTTAGACTCAGGGCGGCTTACAACATGTTAGCAATAGCACTTTTTAACAGAGCCAGCATATTGCCCCCACAATCCGGGTCCTCATTTTACCCACCTCGGAAGGATGGAAGGCTGAGTCAACCTTGAGCCGGTGATGAGATTTGAACCGCTGACCTTCAGATCTACAGTCAGCTTCAGTGGCCTGCAGTACAGCACTCCACCTGCTGCGCCACCCCGGCTCTCTCTCTCATGACCCTTACCTAGATTATTGCAACATGCAAATGTCTCAAACAAGACCTTTATGAATATACAGGGAGAGAGGGAAAGTGCATTCAAACTTGTATGATTCTATCCCCATAGCTTTACAATAAAAATAATACTGATGCACATAACATTGGATTCCTAACCTGATCGACCTTGAAGGGATGACAGTAATGCACTTCTTGGTAGGTCCTTGTGTTACAACTGCTAGATAAGCTGCATTGGTTGCCAATCCATTTCCAGATGCAATTCAAAATGTTGGTTGTTAACTATAAAGCTTTATGGTATAGAGCCTGAATATTTACCAAATCAACTATCACCAATTGTTTCCACTTTCCCAGTACAGTCTAGAGTAGTGGATATGCTCCAGTTCCTTTCTATCAAACACTGTCATCTTACAAAACCAAGGAAGCTTGCCTTGTACTATAACAGCCCACACTGTCTGGAACAGCGTCTCCCCAGAAATACAGACAGGATCCTCTTCTGGAGTTCTGAAAAGCTCTTAAAATGCCATTGTAGTCTCAAGCCTGTTTGTGGGGTCCTTGTCCTGGTTTCTTATGTAAGTGTTCTAATCTGGGGCTGTTCATAATGTATTTTTTAAATGGTATTTGTACCAGAGCCTAATGCAGTGGACAGCTACAATAAATTTAAATAAATTGTGTAATATTACAGTAGTATCACAAAATATAGGCTAGCATTTGTGTGTGTGTGTGAGAGAGAGAGACAGAGAGGGAGAGAGAGAGAGAGAGAGAGAGAGACTGATTTTCTTTCATAAATCACATATCAATCCAACCAGGCAAGTACTATCCACCCTAATTTTAATTGAATTTCTCTTGGTATTATCTTTTTAGTATTATTATTTGCATCTTACTATTGAAAAAAAACCTGCTCTATCAGAAGCAGTTTAAAGATCACCTGGTGATCTTCTGTGTGAAAGTAAATAATAAAATGCCTTTCTGAAATTTGAATTACCAGCAATTCAAAATTTTGGTGATACCAAAGAGAAATACTGAATTAAATGTGAATTTTTTATCAGATCAGTGAAATGTATGTGTGAATAAGCATTCACTTGGTTGAATTAAAAATTGCCGATGACTTGGAAGAGACAGGCACGTTAGATACAAGCGATTCTTCTCATATTGTATATGAGAATTAAAATTATTCTAGATACTTTTTCCATGTAAAAATCCAAAAAGCTATCTTTGTTTTACTTTGCACTATGTAGGATATTCTTGTTCTGAACATAATGTTATTCCTCAAATAAAACCAATTCAGGATTTGGACTAAATGGTACAACTGGATTAAAAAAAAATAAGAGAGAGAGAAAAACTGTGAGACAATGTGGAAAAAAGACCAAGAAATGGGACAATGAAAACATACTCAATATTGTAAATAGATATGTAAATAACAAAGTATGAGATATGGGTGTAGACCTGTGTAAAAATAACATGATGTCCAAAGACAAAAAACAATTTTAAAAACTTGGGGGGAAAACCCATTTTAGGGTAAACTAAACATCATTTGCAGTCTAGAGCAGTGATGGGCAACCTTTTGAGCTTGGTGTGTCAAAATTCGCCAAAAAACTGAGCTTAACTCGGGTGGTGTGTCACCTTGAGAAAAAAACTGGGCGGCATAGAAGTATATATATATATATGTAGGTAGGTAGGTAGGTAGGTAGATAGATAGATAGACAGACAGATAAACAAACAAAAAATAAATAAATATAAATAAAAATAAATAATAAATCCCTTCTTTTTTATTAAAAGAAATTAATAATAAAACAAAACAAAACTCTATTACTATTAAAACTAAAACAACCAGCAAATTCAAAAACATAACTATTAATAAAAACAGGTGAGGGTTGGGGGTTTTTCTCTCTGTTATTATGTTTATGTTTATGTTATTATATGTTTTAAATCAAGAGTCACTTCTCTCTCTCTTTCTCTCTTTCCTGTCATTCTCTGCCTCAATCATTTTCTCATTTCTCTTTTTTTCTCCCCTTTATTCTATCATTTCTCTCTCTCTCTCTTTCTATCTTCTCTCTCTCACTCTTTCTCTCTCTCTCCCTTCCTTTCTTTCCTTCTCTCTTCCTTCCACTTTTTTCTCTTTCTCTCTCTCTCCCTTCCTTTTTTTCTCTTCCTTCCACTTTTTTCTCTTTCTCTCTGTCTCCCTTCCTTTGTTTCTCTTCCTTCCACTTTTTTCTCTTTCTCTCTCTCTCCCTTCCTTTGTTTCTCTTCCTTCCACTTTTTTCTCTTTCTCTCTCTCTCCCTTCCTTTCTTTCTCTTCCTTCCACTTTTTTCTCTTTCTCTCTCTCTCCCTTCCTTTCTTTCTCTTCCTTCCACTTTTTTCTCTTTCTCTCTCTCTCCCTTCCTTTCTTTCTCTTCCTTCCACTTTATATTTATCTCTTCCTTCCTTCCTCTCTTCCTCCCTTTCTCTCTCCCTCTCGTTCACTTTTCTCTCTTCCAGCGGCCCCTGCGAGCCAACCACCGTTCGTGGTGGGCTCCGACGCTTGGCGCCGCGCCAATCAATATTCCCTCTAATTTTTTCCCGGTGTGGGCAGAAAAGTATAGTGTCTGAGCAGCAGTCCCTTTGGGACTGGGCAGCATAAAAGTAATAAATAAATATATAAATAAATAAAAATAAATAAATAAATATTCATGCCTGAGCAGTGCTATGTATTTTGTCAATAGTTAATGAATCTAACAATAGAGGTTCTCAAATTCTGAAACAGATTCCTAAAAAGATAAACCAATTTATGTAACCCACTTTATGAATAAATTAATCCTTTCACTGGCATAAGGGCTAGGCAAGGAAATACTTTTAAATTTCATGTTATAATATATGTTAAATAAAACAATTACATAATTGTATAATTTAATTTTCAAATATTTAATTTAAAATATGATATTTATGACTATGTTTTGATGGGATGAATGAACTTGCTTACTTTTGTTGACATCTGAATCAATGTCTGATAATTGCAAAAAAAACCTTGAGTCAGAGAAGTAGAAATGCCACAAACGTTTATCAGCACTATCAATGAATTGATTATTAGGATTGGGTAAGAAGCTTTTTGAAAATACCTAAAAATGTTTCCATGCTAAAAAGCCAAAAATGTAAAAAATGATTTGAAATAGTAAATTTCACTATTAAAAAGTCACTCAAAAGATTATGGAATTACCAGTATGCTAGTGGGGATATATGAAACAAACATTTTCAACAGAAGCAATGCACAGTAACATTTGTTATCATAATTTAAATTATTTAGTTGGCAGCTCATACACTTCTTGCCGTTACTTAAAAAAAAGAAGCTGAAAATTGGTTTGTAAGCATAGCAATGCTCACAATTCCAAATTTGATTATCATGTCTGAAACAAATATTTTTTAAAATTCCTACATGCCACTTCCAAACCAATGTTGAACTTCTTACTTTATAGAGAAGAAAACAATTTCTAGCTTTGTTTTCCAAAACCCATAAACATTGAAAGAATTGCTATCTCCTCTTATAAATTCTGTGCAGTATTAGGAGAACTCGAGATCCGCCACCCACCTTACAGAGAGATACTGGTGCTCCGCCCCACTCCTCCTCCTCCCCCGGGATTTCCTCTTTCCCGCTCCAGACTTTCCCTTATTCCCCCTGCAAACAACACGGGGGGAACTAGGCATCTCACCTCCCGCTTGTTCCTGGCTGTGCTTGTCCACTGGCTGTTCTCTCCGGCACCTGGGCCAGGCGGCTCAGGGGACAGCGTGGTGCTTTCCCCCGGCCCCAGCCCAGCTTGGCCTTCACGCCAAGCGGTTTCTCAGCCGCTGGCGAGACTGTTCCCTCGGCATGGGTGGAGTGGGGAGGAGGAGGATGACTGGCTGCCCGGCACTTTGAAAATGCCGCCGCCGCCCCCCTCAGCAGGGGGGAGGGAGGAGGCCACTCCCCCCCCCAGGAAAGAGTTGCAAGAAAGCAGCGCATTTGAAAAGTGCGCTGCTTTCTCGGAAAGCCGGCTTTCCTAGCCGGCACAGGGCTTTCCCGCCGCCGCCCCCCCCCCCCCCCCCGAAAACACAATGGAGGATGACAGGCAGGGCAAAGCGGGGTGGAGCTACGGGAGGCTCAAGAAGGCAGCCCCGCGCTTTTCTTTCGGCGGAAGAGGAGATCGGGCATGCGGGGGCAGCGCCTTCTACTGCCGGCGCCTCCCCCCCGCGGGCTGGCTGGGGGATGGGGAGTGCGCGCCCGTGGAAAAGGCTGCGCGGGGGGGTATTTTGGGGCGGGCGCTTCTTCCCTGGCCGGACAGGCATGCTTGTGCTGCCAAAGGCAGCGTGTGGGCGAGCCTGTGCTCTGCAGGCTCGCCCATACAGAAGGAGGAAGGAGGCAGCTGGGAGGCGGCCGCGTGTCACTGAAAATGGCTCCGCGTGTCAGTGCTGACACGCGTGTCATAGGTTCGCCATCACTGGTCTAGAGCAAACTTGTGGCCCATAGGCCAGATGTGTTGTGCACTGGCCTTGCCCACCCCAGTTTAATGAAGGGGGAAACTCACAATACATCATTTGATGACAACATGACACTACAAAATTGACACCCCTGTTCTAGAGATACTATGTTCAAATGTAGAAGACTGATGTAATCATGTTAAGGAAAAATTCTCATACATATATTTAATTAATTATTGAGGGTTTTTTTTCATTTCAACATATCTAGAGTAAATAATAACATAACAATCTTACTTGATCTATTCCTAACTAATTTTCAGGAAACAAAATCTTCCAACTATAAGAAATATTACAAGTAACTAGTAGAAGTGACTATCTACAATAGTTTGGTCTTCATCTCAGTGCATTGTCTATTTAATTTCAATATAAGTAAAACCATTGTTTGGATCTTGCTCCAATCTAATGCCATAAAGATATATTTAAAATCAACATAATAGCACCATTTGTTTAATATATGGCAACTCAAAGGAAAAGAAATCTTTGTTTATTCATAACAAAATGACTGAGCTAAGCTATGCTCATGGTTTCCAAATTAAACAGAAAGAGATGGTTTTGAACATCACACTAAACCATTAATCACAATTTATAAACCACCACTATCATGTTCACATGCTAAGTCAAAAAGCAAACAATCCATATTTTGGCTTATTCAAAATTTGAACTAGGCTAACTGTTTAAATCAGCCTGCTAGAATTCAGTGTAAGATGTAACTGCTCTTACGAGTTTTATGTGAAAGCAAACAGACCTGTATAAGCTATATGCATACATACATTATTTGCCCATAAAAAGAAGGATATAGTATAAAATGAATTTTTCAACATTATGCTAAAACCATTTTACACTTACTTTAATGGTGAAAAGAAGGAAGGCTGTTTGCAACTCTCTTATCTACTAGGTATCTCTTGCTCGCTCTCTGTCTCTCTCTCTCTCTCTCTCTCTCTCTCTCTCTGTGTGTGTGTGTGTGTGTGTGTGTGTGTACATGAACATGTAGAGGTAGTCCTTGACTTACAACAGCTCATTTAATGACCATTTTAGACCAAACGGCACTGAAAAAAGTAACTTATGATCATTTTTCACATGTATGACAGTTGCAGAATCCACATGATCACATGATCAAAATTCAGCCGCTTGGCAATTGACTCATGTTTATGACAATTGCAATGTCCCGGGGTTCTACAATCACCTTTTGCGATCTTCTGACAAGCAAAGTCAATGGAGAAGCCAGATTCAGTTAATAATCATATTACTAGTTTAATAATTGTGGTGATTCACTTAACTGTGGCAAGAAAGGTTTTAAAATGGGCAAAACTCACTTAACAATAGTCTCACTTAGTAACAGAGATTTTTGGATTGCAAGTTGAGGTCTACCTGTACATGCATTGAATTTATTCAGGAATTACCACTGCCGTATATTTAGCATATATAGTATTAACTATCCCAACAAAACAGCATGTCTGAAATTAACAAATATCTTTAAGACATGAAAGTTATGAGTAACAGATTAGTAGTACAGTATGTTGTGTAAATAGAGCAAAAAATACCATTTTTACTGCTTGAAATTTGCATTCATTGTTTTTAATTGATATTTTTATGAAAATTAATATATGCAACTTACTCACAATAAGAATGCTACAATTATCACAGCCTTAGATCAATATTATCAATGATTGCCTGAAAAAAAGAAACACTGAATTCAGACTTAGATCCACTGCATTTGGGATCCAATTCAAAATAAAATAAGAATTACAGTAGTTTTATCTTTCCTTTGAAAAACAAACATAAGGAAAATATAAGTTTTTTTATTAGCTTAAAAGTCCATTTTAAACACTCCTTACATGCAGTAAAGTTCCTTGCAAGTTTTATTAATGTTCATAAAAATAGGTCACATTCAGACGTTGATGAGAAAAAAAGGCATATCCAAATAATATTCTGAAATAAATCTGCAAATCCATTATACCTTTCTTATTTCTAATTAGGGTTTTCTCCCTTTTCCATTTAACTCTTTTCATTTTTTAGTATCTCTCATGGACACCTTAGCAGAAGCTATCAGCTTTGACAGAAGACAAAAGTTCTGGCAGTGAACCATAAATTGGCCATTTCCATAAAAAGAACTACTAAATGAGAAACCATGTGCTCAGTATATGAAACTAATTTCATGCTTTCAAAAGCACACAGTGGCTTCTAGCAAGATAGTGGCCCTGGGACTTGCAAAGACAGATCAGCTAAATAGAAATAGGTTTTCTGCTGGTTAGCCATGCTTTACATGTACTGTTAGTAAATAGAAATTCTCGAATCTTCTGTCAAACATACTATACATTCTTTTCCATGACTCTGGGATTGAAAACTATAAAAACAACTGCCTTGTGAACAACTGTACAGCAAAAGGCATGAGATGGCTTAGGGTCTCATGAAAGGACTGCAGAGTTACTATTCATTCTGTAACAAGAAATGGTTTTCTTTCCTATTGGATATCTACCACATATCCCTAAAACAAATATCCAAAGAGGAATAGCCATTTCAACTACGATAAGCAAGCAAATAACAAGATTTGGTGAATAATTTACAAACTGAAATGATTGGGCAGAACTTTTTAGACATGTAAACACAACTTAATCCTCTGACATGTTGTTTTTAAACTTAAGGGACTGATAATGTGAATTCCAGAGTTATTAGCAGAGTTATTACAAGCATAGTTATTATTCAGGTCTTTAAAAAAGATTTGCAACGTTTAAATGTCATATTTAATTAAAGTGTTGTTAGGCAGGAGTTACGGGAATGTTATGCCTCTTATAAAACAAGTTATCATTGCAAACAAATTACTAGAGGTTGTCACATATCTGATAGGTCATATCTTTTTAATATTAACAAAATCAGATACATATCAGGTCAGTATATTGCTTTTGCTTTTAGCTTCATTAGCTGAAAGGCACATTTGCCATTTATAGTTCAAGTCGAGTTTTTCATAAATAGGATTTTATGCTCTGCAGTTTGTTTCCTGACCACAAGTATATAATCACACTGATGATTAATTAACCTCATTAGTTAATCATCGGCTTGTCATATTGTATCAGTAGATGTGTGTTAATGTATTTGAAATGCATAATGACTATTCTGCCAGGAGAGACTCTTCTGGCAATAAATACTACACCAGCAATACAGAGGAGACAACCCATTACATAGAATTGCATTTGCAATGTATTATTAGTTATAATCAGAAAAATAATAACCTGTTTTCCCCTCTCTTTTTTAGCCTTGGTGTTCTTTTGCTATATACGACAAACAAAATTCCACTTCCAAACATGTGAGGATTACATTTACAAGCCTGCATCTTATTTTGAAATGAGTAGAACACTGTAATGTATTTTTTAAATATATATATATATATATATTGCTCACCTCTGCTAGGGAGTCCACTCCACATGATAGTACTGTAGTGCTAAATATCCGGCTTGTAAAAGAAACCAGGCTAGAAATTCAAAACTTCCAATGTGTGACCAGCAACAGAAGATGGGTTGGATACTACAGAAACCTGGATCGTCAGCCCTGATCATCTGTGTGCCAGGAAACTGTTATACCAGTGCAGCTTCAAACCTTCTCCACTGCTGGCTTATTTGCACTGCTCATTGAAAATCCTTCACACGCTGGCAGCATTTTAGGGAAGGACAAACATACTGAGTCATTTGTAAAGAAATTGCAGCAATTTTAGTTCCACACATTCACTTGGACTGAAACACACACACACACACACACAGACACAGCACCGTTAAAGCAGAAGGTCTTTTGGAGTGGATTTATACTGAGAAATGAACAATCTTCAGGCTTCATTATCAATGCATGGAATCAACTGCAGTGATCAGACTCAAGCAAGGCAGATTATTACGAAATGGCTCTACAGAGATAGCTTCAAACCATAAAGAATCATCTTTCTAAAAGCGCGTGAGTGTTAAAATTAGAGCTAAATTCTCCACAGGGAGAGGGAGCATTCATAGTCAATATGTTAGTAATAGCATGTATTATTGGGCTTGATTTAGAAATGAAAAATGACATGTTGACTATGGGGTTTTTCTCTCTGTTTATATGAAAATGCACAACACATGCTCAGAAAGGAAACACTGGTTATATCCTGCTGCCATAAAATAGCCTGAAAGCCTCCCCCAACCCCTTTCAGAGGACATAAATGGACATGGAAAACTCTAGTCACACTATGGATTATTGACTGTGTAAATTTAGGCATCTGACACTTTAGACCTGCATCTTTAAAATGTTTACTTTCTGCCCTACTGCTCTTCTCTCTTTTGATGTAGGTCACTTCTCGTTCCTTCAGATTTCTAATCATTTCACCCTCTTAGTCCCTAGTCTCAGCCTGTTCCCTGTTGCCTCCAGCATTGTTACAGTCACTCATCCACCACCTTTCATTCACTGCGGTTGCTTCAGCTCATGATGCCTTTGCACAAAACAGTTAGGCTAACTCTGTAACAAATTTATTTCGACACCAAAAGATGCCATCTCTTTGAAAACTGCCCTCACTGCTGCTCCCCTATCAGAGCTCTTTGTGGTTGTTTTTTCCCCCATAAACCAACAAACAGAAGGAAAATTGGAGGCCACCTGTATGTTTCGGTTTTTGATTGCTTCTTAAATCTTTGGCAGTCATTCTGCGCCTTTGTATTCTCTCTGGCAGTGCTTTGTTGCTATGTCATTCTCTTGGGCTTTTTCTTCCACAATGTCTGAGTTGTTAGCTTTTGCTTTCTTTCATAACACATCCAGATTGTTCCCTTGTGACTTCAATCTTCAAGAGAAAAAAAAATCTCGCTACTTCTCATCTTCAAGTTACATTTCCACCACTGGCAGCCACTTTTAATTTCTTCCACTTGCTGCCATGGTCACTCCATTGATCTTTAAGAACTGTACTCTTTAGCTATTTCCATTATGGATTTATTTCTTGTTTGAACATCATACTGTCACTTTTAATACATCTTCCCCATCTCCCTGTTTGTATCATTCAACATCTTGCTTGTACTGTAACCTACAATCTAATAATATCTTTCTTGAAGTTTATTTCCATTATTTATCTCCAACCTCTGACCTCTTCCTAGACTTCATTTTCTTTACTTTTATACCCTCTCTGCCAAGGTTCCACTGTTCTAGCAAACTTGACATGTATTTTCATGACTTCGTTTGGTATGTGTCCCAAAGCATATGCTAAGGAAAAAAATTAAACTATATAACTGCTCTTATTCATTTAAATTTCAACTGTCCTTCTCTATATTTTATCTTCCTAGTTTGTATTACAATACAGGCCTAATTCTGGGGAAAAAAATCATACTGGACTTGGTTATCTTTCTTTACTTCGTGTATTATTCACTTCCATAAAAAACAATTAGCTGCCTTGCTCTCCTACTTTCTCTAGACTTCATTTCTTTCAGTATTTATTGATGAAACTTCTCCATTAAATCACTTAACTTTGCCACCCTAAATTAACAGACCTGATTTATCTATTACCCATTCTTCATAAATCATAGCCCTCTTTCCCCCCCCCCTCTCTTTCCTCTACTGCAGGGGTGTCAAACTCATGTTGTCATGGCAGCGTCATGTGATGTATTGGGACTTTTTCTCCTTGCTAAACTGGGCATGGGCGTGGTCAGGGCATGATGCATCAGGCCCATAGGCTGGGGGTTTGACAGCCATTCTCTACTATGTTCAAACATATCATTATTTTATTTATTCTGGAATACAGCACCTTTAATACATTTTAATGTCTCTTCTCTCCTCACCATTAAAAGCATCACAACAAATACATTCAGCTTATTATATCCATTTGGAATTTTAAAACTGCAGATGCCTTAATCATACATATCCAGTAATCCAATGGAAGCGAATATATATACTGGTACCTCAAGGTTAAGCCAGGGTTTCTGTACCTAATAGCATCAGACACCTGGGACAAAAATATATTCTTTCTAAAATGCAGCTCCAAAGTCAAAAATATTTTTACTCATTATTCCTAAGTCTTAATATTTCCCACACACACACATTTAGCAACTTAACTTCTCATCTCTCCCTCTCTCTTTTTTCTCCTCCCCATCTTTGCATTTTAGATTGCAGGAAAAAGGGACTTGGCCAGTTTTGTTAATGAAATCCAAAATTTTCTGAAAAATGTATAGTACTATCTAAATCAGAGGTGATGAGCAATAGCTCTTTTGTGATTTGTGGACTTCAATTCCCAGAATCCCTGAGCCAGAATGGAATTCCGAATTCAGATTCAAGAATTCTGAGAGTTGAAGTCCACAAGTCATAAAAGGGCCATCTTTCCCCACTGCTGCTCTAAATGATACTGAATGCTTCTCAAGTCAACAGGATTTATGCATGGTACAAGTATCCATCAAAACATACTTCTTCTCAAATACAATTTTCACTTACAATATCAATTTGAATTTGATATTGTAGAGTTTAGATTATAAAAAGAATACAGTATATAAAACTAGACAAGTCTATGGAACTCCCAAATTTGTGTATTAAGTTGCATCCTAGACATAAACTGTTTCAACTCCTACCCTCAAAATGTTGCTACAGAGCACTGCACACCAAGACAACTAGACACAAGAACAGTTTATTCCTGAACGCTGTCGCTAAACAAATAATTCCCTCAACACTGTCAAACTATTTACTAAGTTTGCACTACTATTCCTACTAGCTTTTTCCTCATCATTCCTATCACCCATTTCCTCCCAGGTATAACTGTATGACTGTAACTTGTTGCTTTTATCCTTAAGATTTTTATTAATCTTGATTGCTTAGTTGACCCCTATGACAATCATTAAGTGTTGTACCACAGGATTCTTGATAAATGTACATTTTCTTTTATGTACACTGAGAACATATGCACCAAGACAAATTCCTTGGGTGTCCAATCACACTTGGCCAATGTTCTGTCGGCCTCTCGGGAAAAATCCTCCCAAAAATTCACAGGTACAAATTTCAGACACACACACACACGTTTGAAAATTCAAAACAATGTTCTTTATAATGAAAATTCACTTAAACCAAGCCCTCTTTTGGTATAGCAAAGAGCACTCGTCTCCAAACAAACTGGTAATTTGTACAAGTCCCTTATCAGTTCTGTGATACTTAGCTTGCAGCTGTGAGGCAATTCACAGTCCTTCTTTCACAAAGTGAAACACACTTTGCCCTGGTTTAGTTTCAAAGCAGGGAAAAATCAGCACACAAAAGGTCAAAGTCAGTAGAGCAGCCACAAAACACAACGATCAGATAATCCTCCACAATGGCCAAACCCACAGGCTGCTATTTATAGCAGCCTCACTAATTACCACAGCCCCACCCAACCACAGGTGGCCTCATTTTCTTTGATAATAATCTCTCAGTTGTTGTTGCCTATGCATTGCTCTCCACATGCATGGCTGCATCATTAACTCTTGTTCTGAATCCAAGGAGGAGCTAGATAATTGATCTCCTTCTGAGCTGTCTGCCCCACTCTCCTCCTCCCTGTCACTCATGTCTTCTTGGTCAGAGGAGCCTTCATCAGCAGATTCCACGGGGGTGGGGGGGCAAAACAGGCCTGCAGCATGTGGATGTCTCCCCCACATCCACGGTCCTTGGGGCAGGAGCTGGGCCAGAGCTAACCACAACAGCCAATAAAATAATTCTTATTCTAATTGTAAATTGTAAACAGCTGAATAAAGCAGAGATTCAGAATTTCATCTTGGAGAACCCTGCTTAAGAGTTATTTCTAACAGAACAACAATAGTTAACTCTTTTACAATATGTACTATGGTTCATGTGTAATGACATGCACTGGGGCATACTTCTCTTCTGCAGTATCATCGTGAGGAATCCTAGCCTCATTCTTTCCTCTGTTCATCACCTACTCAATTCAAAGCCATTATATAGGGTGAGATTCATTGTGTTCCCTCATCACATATATTACAAACTTCCCTTCTTGGTAACTGGCAGTTCTCTGGTATTGTATACAAAACATTATCCCCGTATAACCTTAACATTTATACTTAGAAGGCATAATTAATGAGACAACTGGCATCCAGTGCATTGATTAGAACAAAAGATTAGGAACAGGGAGACTCATTTTCCTATGGCACTCACTAGTAATCTTAGGACGAGCTCTCAGTAACCTACTTTTCAAAGACAAAATTGGAGAATATAAATCAAACACACTTGGGATATATGAAGTGTCAAAATGATTCTATTTGAAAAGAGATTTGATTGAGGGCCAATTTGAATTAAATGTTCACAGTAAAATCAATTTCAGGTGTCAAACCAAATCACATTTTTCACCACCTTGAAAACATTTAAATGCAATTCAGATAGCTTTGCAGTCTCAAGCCTGGTTGCAACTTCCATGTATGCACACAAAACTGAAGCAAGTTGAGTGGTGAACAAGAGGCTGTTTTTATTGACATGAGGAGCTTTTATTTATTCAAAGTTAGCCTGTGGAGTCCTTGCTTTCCTGTTCTTAATTTCTTGGTTTTGTTTTGGAATTTGTTAGGTTGACTTGGAAGGAGACAGGTTTATTTTGTTATTCCCTTTTGAACTTTTGCTCTTTTTATATATGATCCTCTATCTTTCCCAAAATCTATAAAGGGTATTTCCCAAACTCTGTCTTTTTATCTGGCCTGCCAGTCACATCTATAAACTGTTTACAATTTAATTGTTTTAGTCCCCGACTCCCCTTTTATTCCATAATAAAAACAAAAAAGTCATTTACTTTCTTGTTGACTTTGCCCAGTTTAGCATTGAATGATCTTCTTCACTGCATGAGTGCAGAATGAACTAGCATTGTAGGCCGTCAGGACTGCCTTGATTGTCTAGCATGTATAGATTCCCCTGACATTGTACGTTATATGCTAAATAACTATGAGTCTAAAATACTGTATATAGAATGCACAATACAAATGTATACAATACCAGAGAATTGCTATGCACAATACAGTCTATTTCTTTACTGTAGCTATTAAATATGCAATATTATTAAAAAAACATTTTTATTGTTGTACTGATATTACAAAACACAATAATTCTAGAAAATGCTAATCTTGACAATAGGCTATGATGTACTCCAACCCAGAAAAGCAAATGATCAGAGAGAGTAGTAGATTCTCTATTCTTAAATATAATCTTTATTTTTTAAAACTTTTAGAAACTTTTAAGTATGACACTTTCTGTATTGGTTTCACACAATCTTTGTAGAATATTTAATGCACATTTTGGAAGTAATTTTCTATTTTAAAGGTATGGGAATAGTAATAATCACAATGAAACCTTTAATGCTACCCTGCCAAAACTTTCTTGGAATATGGCTAAAGGGTCTCTCATCCTACTATTTTCTTTCAATTCTATCAAAAAAAACCCTAACCTGCAATAGATTTTTAAATATTTTATTATCTATTATAACCTATTCTATTTGCTTATTCAAATACTTATATATAAAAACTATTCAGAATACCTAATAAAAGAGCTACTGCATTAGTAACACTTTGATACTGATTTTTAAAAATTAAATACAATTACAACTAATTCTATAGAAAAGCTCAGGTTACTGCATACTGACTTTCTAAAAAGAAAAATAAAATAACTAGTACCAAATAACTGAGTATACTTACATAATATTTTGCAGTGCATCTGGTTTAAAGATTAAATTCATAATTTTAAAACTTGTTACAAGTGGTAATTACAGAAATGATGCTTTTAATGATTTAATATCACAACAAGAGGATTGTTTTAGATAAAATCACACATTTTGTGTTCTGATAAAACATGAGCTGAAATGAATATTTTAATATTTGCTTCTAAATTGCTGGATAATGATTCCAAACTGGATTTTTTTTTCACATTTCTTAAGGGAAAATCACTAGGATGACATTCAAATACTGTATATAGGAAAATGGAAAGAGATAAGAGATACTTTTAAAACAATTATGGAAAAGAAAACCACATCTTTAAGGCAAAATGCTTCTGTAGTCACTCTGATCATATAGAACTGTTAATCATGGGCAACTTTATCATGACTTATTCAACCCAGTTTTCAAGGTTCACATGATACAATGAACTATAAATCAAAGGCTGGGTATTCAGAACATAATAGGCTATGCTTGGCTATGTAATTAAGTGGCCTTATCTGCATAACATATTAAGTAGGATGAAACTACTCTATTGGACAAACATGAAGATCCAACCAATAAAATAATTGTTTTTTTTTACTCCACAATAGCCCAAGGTTAAGAGATTAATTCTCATGAGCAACTGTATTACTCAAAGAAATGTTTGCATGGTGGTCTCCCTGTTCACCCCCTCTCTCCCAGTAAGACGGGTAAAACAATGATACACAACTTATAAAAATACACAGATAATTTGGGGGGTTGGAGAAAACCAGCAGGAAATCCTTTGGATACTTCCACTTTAACTGTGATATCTGCAATTACCCCATCAGACAACTTTATAGTTATGCTATCTCCTCATTTTCTGCAGCTGAATTTCTGTAGAATGCTGGCTATGTTCACATGGTATAGCTGTTTCCTAAGCCTACCATTACAATATATCAGAAGTCCAAATCAAATGGGAGCTGATAATAGCTTTTCTGATTTTCATAACTGAAGTTGTCCTGTTGATATTAATACAAATTAACACAAAAGGGGATTTTAAAATGCAGTAATACCACAGCCCTATTTATTATTTAATTTACATAAATGTGTCATCCTTGATTAAACAAACACCGCAGTTTCCTTGTGCAGTAATTTTGTAGATTAAATAGCCCCTCCTATTTTTATACAAAATAAGAAAGAGATTGGACACAGTGAATTATAGTTTTGTAAACAATATATCTGTGTTTTATAAAATATAACCAAATTCCCCTGCTCCACATATCTGAATTTAAAAGTCTTAATAGTGTCAATAATGGAAATAAAGAAGAAAAAATAGGTAAAATAGGTCACAGCTGGAATGATACCTGTTTCTTCAAATAATCATTAAGAGAAAAGACATAGGGTGAAATATGCAATAAATGGTTAAATCTGCTAAAAGCAATCTTTGTATGAATGCTTGCACTGACATCTTGTGGATATTTTAAAATACAACATAAACTATTTCAAGAACTAACACATCATTGGCATAATTTTTTTTTTCTTATTGATAAAAGATAATAAATACAAAAAATAGTTATTTTATATGATACACTTGTTAATTTTCATGACTGCTGGTTAATTTCATAACTGCATTTTAAAGACATTTTTCCCCATTCCTGTTCCTTCTTTTTATATTTGTCACCCTTTATTATTTCCCTGTATTATTATTAAGGCTAACCAAAACTTAATTTTAGCACATATGAAATGAATACTAGCAGTTTGGGAATGAATTAGGATTTTATAACATATTAATATGCTGTAAAGACCACCAACTAACAATGAACTGACAGATGTTACTGAATTTTACCACATAAATCCAAGACTTCAATAAACTTCATTGCCATAAATCATTATTTGTTTTGACAATACTTGTGGAACTACGAATAACCATATTCCAGTATTTCCTCAGCACAGAAGGGGTGGTGTATACAATGTTCAATTGTCTTAAGTCACTATGAATTAAATGCTGCCTGTAGAAAAGCACCATATCCTCGCTTTCCACCATCAATCACTGATGTCAGCAGAGTAACTTCAGTAGCATCAGGATTAGAACCACGGCTTCCACATATCCCCTCCCTATCACTATTGCGCCTATCCTGATCATCTCCAGTGTCTATTCTTAGAGTGTTACTGTTCAGACTGTTACTGTTCACAGCAGTAGTGGTTTGCTACTGGTCCACGCGAGCCAGTGACAAAAATTTGCCCCGTCATCAAACCGGTAATGATAGCTGGCTTGCCATGCCCCTGAACTGGTCACTGCTGCTTGCAAGCCGCTGGCAACAAACCCTCTGTGCATGCACAGAGGGTTAGTACCCGGATGTAACACTCAAGAGTGTAGTGACGTGATGCACGGACTTCTAAACCATTAGGGAAGGTATGAAAAACCCACCCCTGATCCACAGGCCTGTAAGCTGTTTTGCTTGCAATATTCCAGTCTTCCTCTGAAAAAGACAAGGGAAGACAAGCAAGCATCCAGCAGGGCTATTACACACACTTTAATATCAGACCTGCAATAGAGGAAGAAAGGGTACAGTTATAATGATTTTTTTGAGTCTGTGAAGGGGTATGGCAATTTGATAAATATTGTAGTAGAGTCAATTTGGTGCAATGGTTTTGGCAGCAGGCTAGAAACTGGAAGACTGAGTTCTAAACCTGCCTTAAGCACAAATGGGAGATCTTGAGCCAGACATACAACACTAGCAAGAAGGCAAGGGCAAATCTTTTACAAAATGTTGCTAAGAAAACTGCAGGGACCAGCCCAGGCATTTGCCAAGAGGCAACAATGACTTGAAGTCACCAACAAACAGGGGTAGAAAGCAGGCCACGCCATTTCCTCAAAGTCATGAGGCTATTAGAAAGAAGATAAAAGGCATAGCAGAGACCCTGCTTTATTGTTCTTAACAACGAGGTACTCCTAGTGGGGTTCCAAGATTTTGATACCTAAATATTTATTTTCAACAAATCTAACTAATGAGGCTATAATGAGATGCTAGCTTTCTTGGTTGGAAGCAACCCTTGGAGTCTTGATAGTGGTCCTCTTGGGTATAAGATAGAGCCCCTGTTCCACCTCAATGTGATGCATTTGTGGGGAGGAAAATTATTTTTATTAACCAAAGTCAATATGAAGCTGGCTTTCTAAACACTAACACATTCCTCTTAGGCATTAACTTTATTTACAAGAAATACTCTTAAAAATAAAAGTGACAAGTAGTAGTAGCCCAGTGTTTTGGTTTATTACATGTACTTATTTGTTCATCTGTGGGTTTCAAATTCAGAGACAAGCAGAATAAGGGTGCTTATGTTGATGGAATGCCAAAGTCTTTTGTTATTTTTCCAATTTTCAAATGACCTTTTTAGGATGCAGAGAAATGCTATTTAGTGTGTTTGCTGCTGGGTTGAAACCTGAGCCAGGAATTTAAAGCTTATGCTATTATTAACTGTTTTTAATTAAATGGATGTGCATGATTCAGAAAGCAGTACGTATGTACTGTATAGCTGTAATGGAACTATGTACCATCTTTACTTAACCTGGTGCTTTTCAGATCAGCTGGGATTGCAATTCCCAGAACCCCCAACCAACATACCTTCTGAAGGGAAATTAGTAAGGGAATACACTGTAAAACAGCAGTAGTCTAATTACAAGTAATATAATTCATTACATCAATATCACAGAGTTGCCAGTTGTGGGGGAAATAGAAGAGGAAGGAGTATTATGTATGTTTGCTGCCTTGAGTTATTTATAAAGTAATAAAAGCAGGATTTTATAAAACCCTATAAATAAATAAATCTGTTTCCTGATCATGTAGTGTTGTATCCCTATTTAGCCTATTCCCTAGAACTTCTCTGCAAATGAGATCTCCTCGCCAAATAAAAAAAATAATCGAAATAGAGATAGTGGGTTTCTTCAGTGTTTTACAGTTTATTTCAGAAAGCTGCTATGGAAGTAGGTAAGAGTGCATATGTAACACTTGTCAGCAACTTTTTAAAGCAGCCCTGGCATTTCTCAAAATAACACTGCTCCCTTCCTGAAGAGATGTATGGAGATGGTTTTGAAGGAAATACGCATCAACCATATTAGCCTGGAAAAATAGAGAAGGGTGAGAAAGATACTCTGTGGTATAAGAAGGGAAGAGAGGAAAAATACTGTTGAACTCTCCAGAACCTTTTATTATAGCTTGTATTAAAAAAAAAAGAGAGATAGTAAATGTTTTTCGACCTGGTTTATTTTAAAGGGCTGACACCTCTGAAGCTGCAGGAAATATTGGCAAAACATATTTACTTTCAAGACTGCACACAGTTACTATATTTGTATTTCTCTATATTTGAAGGCATGTTTTAGAGTTAAATCTGCAGGCTGCAAAGTCCTAGTAAATAGTTGCCTTATACTAACTGGACAAGTCATATATTGTCCTAAACCACAAAACAGTTGCCTCTGGCATAGTGTCTGGGTAAATCCAACCAATGTAAATTTTAGTAAATTTGTGATTTATGTCTTAGCTTGCTATGTACACCCAGTGAAGTATGGTTTATTTAAGGAAGCATAGCTTAGATGTGATTATCTGAATACCAAGTTGCTTTATGAAACTGTTAAAACATTTGTTCATTTTTTATTCATTTATTAAATTTATGTTGCCCATCTTATCAATAAGGCAACTTTGGTGGCTTATTCTGGGTGGTTATTTAAATATACAACTTATTGCAGTGTTGCCTCCATTAACTGGTAGCAAATCTCAGTTTCAAATATGAATCTTTTTTTGGCTTTATCTTGAGATACCGATAAGTGATCCTGGAAGATTTTAACATATGAAATATTTACTATTACGCTCTGGCTTCTTACTATAACTGTAGCATCATTATGAGCACCGATTAAAGTATTTATCCAACATTTCTATAAATCTGATCTGACCTGTAAGGGATTTCTTTCTATATTGTGGTAAGTCTTAGATCACTAGTAGGATACTAACTAGAACATCTGCATCTCCTTTGTTGGGTGCCACAATGTTTCCAAGTTTAAAGATACAGGGAATATCTGCAAACAGCAAGCTCATAACTTTTTTAATCCTTAAAGTCCCATATCACCTGGGATCTGTTCATCATAATGTATTTATTTTTATATTTAATGTTTCTAGATTGCACATCTCCCTCAATGAGGGTTTCTGAATGGTGTTTTTATTAAACTTCTGGTCTTTAATCTCTATTGGTATCTGGTTTTTATCTGAGATAAAAAAAATATTTGTCAAATACAAATCCATGTAAAATTTAATGTCATTGCTATTTATCCTTAGCTAAAAGAGAGCTATTTGCTCTAGGAAGGGGCAATAAAGTTGCAGTCTGGCTCTTAATTCATTAGCAAGGAGCCAGCATTACATGTAACTTTTTTTATATTGTATCAAATATAATCTTGAAGCAGGACCCCCTATTTCTATTTAATTTTATTGTTTTAGATAGTTTGATTGACTATGGTTAGGATCTTTATATGTCTTATCAGTGCCACCAAACAAATAGATGGAGGTAAAGAATATTTTAGAAAGTGCCAAACATTTATAAGAAATAATTATAAAGAAAATGAAACTTCCAAAGTATAAACAGGCAAATCTTTTTTACTCTATGAAAACAAACGCGTTGCCCCCAGATGAGTTTAAATCTATCACTTCATTTATACTTTGCTGTACTAGCAAAAGTCATTCAAAAGCAGCTACCTCTCTCTCCTCTAGATAATATTTCTTATGGACAAAGACATTTTTTCCATCTATCTTAATATAAGAAAGGTTGATAGATATTATTTTTATAAAAGGTGACCTCCAAAGGATTATATTTAAAAAGAAAATGGATATGAGTGCACCCTGCATCTTTTTGAAAGGAAAAGAGGCACATTATTCTTCTTCTATTATATGGCCGCATTTTTTTAAAAAAAGATCTATGGTTTAATGATGTAATTATTGGGACCAGGTCCAGATTCCAGTCATCCTCAGCCCTGAAAGTTCACTAAGTGACTCTGGGCCAATCATATCTCTCAACCCAAACCACCCCAGAGAGTTTTTGTTGTGGGAAAATTTGGGAGACAAGAGACAATATATGTAAAGTTGTGGTCTTGCAGGAAAAACATACAATACTTTAACACTGATAAATTACTAACTAAATCGGACTTATTTTAATTCAGCTTATTAAAAGTTTCGCTTTTAAAAACCAGGGTAGACTTCATAAGGCTGAAAATTCAAAGACTGAATTTTAAATCTGATTCATGTTGATTTATTAGATAAATAAATCCAATCTCTTTTACTGCTAGATTAATTAATTGATTTAACTAATCTCAAAATACTAGGCAGGATCACACCACTGATAACCATACCTTGGTTAAGTAAACCATTAAACCATGCTTCTTTTTTTATTGTATAACAGAGAAAGAATAATGTGCCTCTTTTCCTTTCAAAAAGATGCAGAGTGCGCTGGTATCTCATTTTCTTTTTAAATATAATCCTCTGGAGGTCACCTTTTATAAAGTTTAGGAAGTAAAAACATTCTAGGGGAAAAAGCAAGAGCAAATAGTTTTCATCTTGCTAAAAGAACCACATGGATAAGTCCATTAAGTAGAAAATCTATTCTTCCGATCTGAAATGCCATGACATTATTGAAGAAAACAAACAAAATAGGATAAGGCTCTGCCTGCTATCTTGAAAATTTAAACAAGGATGTATATTAACTCACTGCCTAAATTAAAACATCAATGTATTAGTAATACTGAAATAAAAGTCATCAATGTTTTCATATATAATTGGCATCAACACTTTGTAAGGAATCCTTTCACTTTTTATCTTACATAAAACAAACGAAACTAAAAATAAGAAAACATATACAGTATACCATACAATATCTGGAACTACGTCACCCCTTTTCTTACCATATTAAGTTGGGACCTGTTACCCAGTGGTGGGCTGCCAAAATTTTTACTGCCACAGTGTGGCCGTGACTTATTTTGTGGGTGTGGCTTAAACGTCATGTGACTGGATGGGAGTGAATAACCGACCAAGATAGGTATTCAAATAGGTGCTTGGACTCTTTTTCAGTTGATTAAGACACATTATTTGAATAGCCACAAAAAGGACAAATGATAAACAGCATTATTTGTTGAAGAGCACAGTAACGTTTTAAGGTTTTGTACTGAATCCTCAAGGTTCAGTATGATAAGTAGCTCAATTTTCTTTTATTGCTATAAAAGTTCATTCTAGATAATGATTAAAATTATTAAAGCGTTTATGGGTAAAAACATACTATTTAATTATTTCCTATTTTAAAATAATTAAGGATCATACTAAAGTACTAGAGGAGGAAGGACAATAAAAAACTATTAAGTATTCAATAAATAGTGCATAAACTTACTATCCCCACTGTGTCCCCCCTCAGGTGAGGCCAGAAACCCATTACTGCCAAACTTGTTACCAGTGAAGGACTGAAATTTTTTTTACTACCACACACTGTGGGCATGGCTTATTTTGTGGGTGTGGCTTGCTGGACATATGACCAGATGGGAGTGGCTTGACAAGCATGTGACCGGGGTGGCTTAAAGGTCATGTGACTGGCTTAAAGGTGGCCAACTTGACGTCACTCACGTCAAGGGTTTGGGTTAGGGCTAGGGTAAGGGTGCCTGGCCTCTCTTTGCCTCAAAGAGATACAATGTCCCTATTTATTTACTGTTACTGAACATCCAAAATATACTATTTAATTCTATATATATATATGCCACATGCACATATATTACACACAGACACACAAAAATATACATTATCTACTATATAAACTGTATGTGTACATACACACACACACTCATAGCTTTTCTTAAATTATACACATTCAACCTCATTTACTGCAACAGGAAAAACATACCCAGAGGGAAAAAAAGGAAAAAATGCAATTTTTTTTTACCAGTTCTGTGTACCTGACCTTACCCATAGGCAGTGTTCCCTCTAATTTTTTTTCGGTGTGGGCGGAAAACTATAGTGTCTGAGCAGCAGTCACTTCAGGACTGGGCGGCATATATATATATATATATATATATATATATATATATATATATATATATATATATAAATTTTTTAGCTGAAATATATATATATATATATATAAAATGTTTTAGCTGAAATATATATATATATATATATTTCCCTTCTATTTTATTGAAATTAATAATAAAACAAAACCAAAATCTATTACTATTAAAACTAAAACAACCAGCAAAAACAAAAACAAAACTATTAATAAATCTATGCTTTAAAATCCACTTAAATAGTTGAGCTAGTTTCAAACTAGATTTTGATTTTCTTTCTCTCTTTCTTGCTCCCATTCTTTTCTATCTGTTTCTGTCTCTTTTCCTCTCTTCCTCCCTCCCTCTCTTTACCCTTCTCTTCTTTCTCTCTCCCTCCCCCCTCCATCCCTCTCACTCTTTCCCTCTTTCTCATCCTCCTTTCCTATTTCTCCATCCCTCCCTTTCCTTCTTTCTCTCTTCCTTCCTCTCTTTTTTCTCTCTGTCTTACTCTCTTCTTATTTTTCCTGCCCTGCAACACCACTCACTCGCACAAATATGTTTTTTGGGGCCAGAAGCACGGGGGCTTCCTGGGAAACTTTCCTTTTTCCCTGGGACCCGGAGAAGGCGGCCGTCGGATATGGGGTGAAAAGGCTCGGAGGCAAGAGCCCCGCCATCACCCCGAGCAATTTGCGTAACGAAGTAGACTGCTGAGGCACCGGGCAGTACCCATGGGAAGGTTGGGGGAATTGCGACAGGGCGGCGGCCGAGCTTGGGCGGTGGGGGAACCGCGGTAGGCTGGCGGCTGGTTCTGGGAGGCCACGGGCGGGCCGCGGCAAGCCAGGGAAGCCGCGGCAGCGCGGGAAGCCGCGGTAGGCTGCCGGCCGGGTCTGGGAGGCCACGGGCGGGCCGCGGCAAGCCAGGGAAGCCGCGGCGGCGCGGGAAGCTGCGGTAGGCTGCCGGCCGGGTCTGGGAGGCCACGGGCGGGCCGCGGCAAGCCAGGGAAGCCGCGGCGGCGCGGGAAGTTGCGGTAGGCTGCCGGCCGGGTCTGGGAGGCCATGGGTGGGCCGCGGCAAGCCAGGGAAGCCGCGGCGGCGCGGGAAGCTGCGGTAGGCTGCCGGCCGGGTCTGGGAGGCCATGGGCGGGCCGCGGCAAGCCAGGGAAGCCGTGGTAAGCTGGCAGCCCGGTCTCGGCAGCGGCCAGCAGGCCGCGGGAAGCCAGGAAAGCCGCGGGAAGCCAGGAAAGCCGCGGGAAGCCAGGAAAGCCGCGGGAAGCTGGGGAAGCCACGGCGGCGCGGGAAGGCGGCCGGGTCTGGGCGGTGGTGGGCGGGCCGTGGCAAGCCGGGGAAGCCGCGGTAGGCCGGCGGCCTGGCCCAGGGCCCCCGGTCATCACCCCCCACCCTTGTTCCCACCCCCACCCCATGGATGCTTAGAAGGCTTGGCAGCAGACCGCGCCGCCAGACCCAGGGACCCCCAATGGTTTTCTTACCTTACCGGGCCAGCAGCTAAACAACCATTTGGCTGCGAGGGGTGTGTGTACACGGAGAACGTCTGGGATTTAAGGGGCGGGGAAGAAAGCGGGCCTATAATTGGCCCCTTTCTTTCCCGCCTTTACTTGAAGGAACTGTTGCTGCAAACTGTTGTTTACAGAGCAGCGGCAGTTCCTTTAATTTCAAATTCCGGCGCAGCGATCGGTCCTGTGCGCTGGAATTTGAAATTCCCGGGCTGGGGGTTAAAAACCTCTGCGCTATAGCGCGCTGCGCAGCTTAGAGGGAACTATGCCCATAGGAGCCCATCATTGCTGTTACCACACTGCAATAATCAGGGGTGTTTACAGCAAGGGACAAATGACAAAAGCAGATTTTTATAACACAAGCAATTTCCCCTTTTTACATGCATTGTGATACATGTAAATATGAAAGAAGTAATGCATTCAACAGAATATTGCATATCTACAAAAAGGGTCAGAGTTTGCATCACCACAATGCAATACTTGGGATCCTGCAGACTAGTATAGCAACACTACATCTATATGGCATTTTTAAAGCCTTTACATTGTTGTAACAGTAAAACCTTCTCTGAGGGAGATGGACAGTTTAGAAATAGGATATATCTATATTAATAAAAATGTAAATATATCGTTGTTAGGGATGACAAATCTCAAAAAGTATTTAACCGAATGCTTTGAAATATTGTTACAATGTTCCATTTGAACACAGTCCTTTTGATATACCTATATTACCGTATTTTTCAGAGTATAAGGCACACTTTGTTCCTCCCTAAAAGAGGCTGAATATTCAGGTGCGTCTTATACTCTGAATGTAGCTTTTTTTAAAGCTTTTTCCCCCCAGCCATAACTAGGTGCCTTGCAGGTTCTTTCATTGTTACTCTTTGCAAAGAATGTTTTCCAAGTCCTAAGTCTTTGCAGTTTTTTTTCATTGCTCTACTTATTCCGAATGTTTTTTTCCAGCCTTAACCAGGTGCAAATGATTTTCCCAGCTCTTACTGGTTTGCAAGCTCTTTGTTACTCTCTCTGAATAAGGTTTTTTAAAGCCCTAACTAGGGGATAAAATACAGTGTTCCCTCGATTTTCGCGGGGGTTACGTTCCAAGACCTCCCGCGAAAGTCGATTTTCCACGAAGTAGCGGTGCGGAAGTAAAAACACCATTTTTGGCTATGGACAGCCAAAAACTACCCCCACGCACCCTTTTTCAAGGCAGCACAAGGAGCCGGGCTTGAAATTAGGGCAGGGAGCGACGAAAGTGCGGAGGCCGGCAAAGATTGCTTTGAATGTCGGCTGCCCCCACCCCCCAGCACCTCCGGCCCCCTCGCCGCTACCGCCCGCCCGCCCGATCCACCCCTCTCACCGGCTTTCTTCAGACACGGGTCCTCCTGCAGCAGCGCTGGCGGCTACGGCTTCTCATCCTCCTCATTTGGCCAGTAGCCGCTCTGAGCGCTTTGAGAATGCCTGCCTCGCCCCTCTCACAGTCCCTTAGCTGAGAGTACTTTCATCCCAGCTATCAGCGAGGGGGCTGCAGGAGAGGTGGGGGCAGGCGTTCTCACAGAGAGGGAGAGGGAGAAAGAGAGAGAGAGCAAGAGGTGGGAGAGTGGAAGGTAGAGAGAGAGAAAAAAATGATAGAAAAAGGGAGAAAAAAGAGAAATGAGAAAATGATTGAAGCAGAGAATGACAGGAAAGAAAGAGAAAGAGAGAGAGAAGTGACTCTTGGTGATGACGTATGACGTCATCGGGTGGGAAAAACCGTGGTATAGAAAAAAAACCGTGGAGCATTTTTTAATTAATATTTTTTGAAAAATCGTGGTATAGCGTTTCGTGAAGTTTGAACCCGCGAAAATCGAGGGATCACTGTAATATGCTGAAGCTGACCAGACTCAGGATGCTAGCCAGATGAATATTTGGTAAGCAGATTTTTTTCCCTTATTTTCCTCCCCCAAAATAAGGTGTGCCTTATACTCCGGTGCGTCTTGTACTCCAAAAATACGGTACATAGATATTGCACCTGTGACAGGTAAAAACTGGTCAAAAACACAGGATTCCCTGGTGAAAAAATAGGAGGCGTGTTTTGATTGGCTGGTGAAAAGACAGGTAGTTGCTTTGCATGGCGATTGGTGACAAACATAGCAGGCATGTTTTGATTGGCTGCTGATCAACTGCCACAGGAAAATCTCCTTAGAACATAAAGGAGACAGGTTTGGCTGCAAACTGTGAGGTTTGCCACCCATGCTTGGGTATAACCAAGAACCTTACGAGGTAGGCCGGTCTTATCATACTTTGGCAAATGGGCCGAGCCAGTCTCTTAAAAGCGGGGGAGACAGGGAGGGAGAGAGAGAGAAATCCCTTCAAATGTTAATCCCTTCAAACTTTGCTATTCTGAATAATTTTACCAGGGGGTTAGACTAGAATACCTCCAAGGTCCCTTCCAAGTTTGTTTATGTTTTTAACTGCCACACAAAAATTTCCTGAGAACATAAAAGGAACCATAGATTATAACAATAGATGCAAACTGAACACTGCCATCTACTGGCTGGATAATTTTGTAGATGTTGCAATTTATAAATATAAATACAAATGTAAATGTTTGTTTGCTCATGATCTAAAATCTCCGATCCCCCCCCCCCCCACAAATGCTTTGAAAATTGCTCTAAAAATAGGTTTGGCTACAAACTCGCCTGCTTGAGTGGAACCAAGAATCTTGTGAGGTAGGCCAGTCTTATCGTATTTTGGCAGATGGGTCGGGCCAGTCTATTAAACCATGGGGGACGGGGGTGGGAGGGAGAGATATGTACAAATGTCACCTATTCTCTAATGTTAATCCCTTTAAACTCTGTGATATAATTGAGCAAGGGGTTGGACTAGAACCCCTCCAAAATCCCTTCCAACTCTGTTATTCTGAATAAATTGAGCAGGGGTTTCAAAAATGTAAACGTGCACTTTCTCATTTCTTTCTTTTCCACTTAACCAGACTGAGCCACAGCAACGATGGCTGGGTACAGCTAATAAATAATAAAATAAAACAAATTTGGCGAGAAAAAATAGAAAGAGATGACAGAGTGGACCCAGGGTCATTCTAGGAGATAAAAAAAGTTTTAAGGGTAAAACTAATGCAAAGTTAATGCAACAATTTTCAACTTATTTCCCCTGAAAAAGGCAAAATAAGAATCCAATTTACATAATGAGGATAAGGGCTACAGAGATGTTGCTAGGCTGTGGATTTGATATTGATTAGAGAAGACTGTAAAGCACTATGAAGCGGTATATAAATCTAAATCCTATTACTATCGCTAGTAAAAACTGTTGGCCTATAGTCAGTAATGCTAAGTAGTACTATATTAATATTAATATTACTGTACTACTTATTAATTAAGTACTTAATAGTACATTAGTACCTCTAGATACGAGTTTAATTTGTTCCAGAGCGGAGCTCGTATGTCGATCAACTCGTATCTGGAACAAATGGCTTTAGACTTTGTTTCCCCCCCCCCCGACATAACCAGAAGCAAGGATTCTTGCGCCACCTAGTGGAAGCTCGGCTCGTATCCTGAATTTGAGCTCGGGTGTCAAACAGAAATTTCGCTCCCGTCGTGGCTCGTAACTTGGAATACTCGCATGTGGAGCAGCTCGTATCTAGAGGTACTACTGTACTAATATTACTCACTATTAGCTACCTAAGCAAAGCCATATATTGCTAACTCTGAGATCTACCTGGCTGGGTTTCAGGGTCTGCATTAGTCTCAAGACCATGGCTGGCATGGAGGCAAAATAGTTCAGTCCTTTCTGGACTTCTAGACCAGGTTTATGAACTGGTTCCCTGTCTTTTGAGGTTGAGGAACTTCACCTTCCATATTATGAGGGTCATACGTCAAATTAAGCTCAGGAGTCAATGGCTTCTATAGCAGCCATAGGCCTGTTTCTGTGGAACTCAGAAGCAACACATGAAGGGGGGCACACTTTGGTCTTTGCCAGTAAACTGGATGGGGAAGGGAATTACCCCCATGATTAGATCACTTCCTTTTCTACCTAAGATTGACTAATACTTGATACCTCCACTGGGAACAAACCTATTCTTCCCGGGTACCATAGTTCCCTCTAAGCTGAGCAGTGAGCAATTGCTCACTTAAAAATCATCATCAACTCAGAGTTTTTCAAACCTGCCCAGAAGCCGAGAGGGAAAGAGTGAGAGGGAAGGAGAGAGAGAGGAAGAGAGGAAGAGAGAGAAACAGATAGAAAAAAGAGAGGAAGGAAAAGAGAAAGAAAATCAAAATCTAGTTTGAAACTAGCTCAACTATTTAAGTGGCATTTTGATATTGATAGAGTTGCCCTATTATGAGCTCACTGTTATAGACACACAGTACAGTATTTTATTTTGAAATTCTCTTTATTGAATCAGGGTGGGTTTTTTATTTGTTTTTTTGTTTGTTTGTTTGCTTGTTTATTTATTTATTTATTATTTCTGTGTCGCCCAGGCCCGAAGGGACTGCCGCTCAGACACTATACTTTTCCGCCCACCCCAAAAAAAAATTTAGAGGGAACACTGCCGGGTACCCCCCATATCATGATGGCTTCCAGAAAATGTTTGGGGAACTTCCTGACAAGCTGGTGGTGAATCTGTTGAGGGACTGGTTCACTATCTGCATTGTGATGTGACCTGGACTCTTGATGAAATCACATGAGTGGTCTTCCTGTCATCAAATCCCAAATGGCTCCTTGGTTTACTGAAAGCCCGCCTGTGGGAAATTAAATTACAATAGTAATGCTAGAGTGCTGATGGAGAAAACCAAGAAGTCAATCTGACCGAGCATTAATACATGCCTAATTTAGGATCATTCAATGGCAGTGTGAGATGTGAAATACTATTTTTTCTTCTCTTTATTGAATCAGTGAGCTGCTGTTCCGAGGCTGTGTTTCAGATTGGGAAACAATGAACAAGAGCCCTCCTATCACACCCCCAGTTGGCATTATCAATTAGAATGTAAAAGACACCAAGCTGAGCTGATAGCGGAAATTTTGAATAATTCAGAGAAGCAGCAAACACTATCCCTGGCTGGCCCCAGAATGGGTGGGAATGGATATTTTGCAATATCCTTCCTCCAGGAGGAGGGTGGTGAATGGAGATTTTACAACATCCTTCCCGTCATGCTCACTAAGCCATGCCCACAGAACTGGTAGGGAAACAATTTGAATTTCACCCCTGCTTGAGTCCCTTCACACCCACAAAAGATCTAAACTCCAGGCCACCTTGAATTTTATTGCCACTTATCTACCACCAATTTGCTTAGTAGTTCAGATTCTTGTAAAGAGCTTAAGCTTGCAATAAACGTCTTAGTTATTTGAAATGCCTGGATTTCCTGATTTCTTGCATTTGACATTAATCTGAACTATGCACCAAAAATTTCATGGAGCCCAGAATACCCAAGCCATGGCTTTAGATCTCAGAACTGCAGCAACAGCACTCTGGGATCTAAACCAGATCTATGCTCTTTTAGAGATGGAATAGAACAGTGTTTCCCAACCTTGGCAACTTGAAGATATTTGAACTTCAACTCCCAGAATTCCCCAGCCAGCAAATGCTGGCTGGGGAATTCTGGGAGTTGAAGTCCAAATATCTTCAAGTTGCCAAAGTTGGGAAACACTGGAATAGAAGATGAAGTAAGAAATTTAACAGGCAATGTTCAGTAACTGATTCAGCAAGTACAGATCCTGACTCAAAAAGGTCTTCTGCAACAACTGCAGCACCTGCCCAGGCACAACTGCCAGTTCCTTCTACACTCTTCTCCAAGATCCCCAGGTGCCCACCACAAAGATTCACCGGAGAGTCTGATGAGAATATTCCTAGGGCAGCACAAAGTCTTTATCAGCGGCCAATAGCAGATCAAGTTGATTGTTTTAATAGACGTTGCTTCCAAATGAGCACTTCCATTCATTGAAAGCAATGGCTCCATCGTGGATAATTTGCCAAACTTCCCCACAAGATTTGGAGAACACTGTGGAAACTTTTGAACAAATCTGCCAGCTACACTGGGACAATAACTCTGTTGAGAACATAAGTTGAAGACTCCAATCTCCTCGCAGCAGCTCTTGATTGGAATCAACACAATGCAGGAGATGGAAAGCAGCATAGAAAAAGCCATGGAAGAGAAGGAAGCCAAGGTGGATGGGTGGATGATATAGGAGATGATTAGACTGAGACTGAAGGAGGGGTCAAACCTTACACCAGCCTTGAGTCCCTTCATACCCACAAGAGATCTATGTCCAGCCTACCTTGAATTCCATTGACTTTTATCTACTGTCAATTACCTTTATCATTTCAATGTTCTGGATTTCCTAATTTCTTGCACTTGATATTAAGCAGCATGTTAATGGCAAAGCCACCTCTATTCACTTCTCATCTCCTTGTGAGCTGGATCCAGAGTTACCTGGATTCCTTGTACCTGAAATCTTCCGTTAAGTGAGTAGTGTGCTAAGACATCGTCTGTTTATAGCTTGGATCTCTGCCCCTGCCAGTTCCTTCAGACAGCAATCGAGGAAATGATTCCTTGGATCCAGGCGACTTAGGATATGATTCTACAGTGGTCTTGAAGGAAGCTGTGATATGCACAATAGATTCCTTAAACCTATTGCCATTTAACTCCCTCAAGTAATAAAAGATCTGAAAATGTTAGTCCTGTCCTCTCCAACAACATCACAGCATCAGCAGCCCAACTCCCTAGAGAAAGACAAAGTGCAAATCCAAGCTGGAAAAGATTGCCTATTCTGCTACAATGTATTAACTTCAGTATACAAGCTAGCATGGAAAACAGATGGGCATCAACTACCCAGGGACTGAGAGGAATAGTGAAAACTACAGAATTGAAGTACAACACATTCTAAAAACAGCACTGGGACCAAGCAAAAGACTGCAACTTTCAATATTTTTGACTCTTGAAACATAAATGGAGGGTAGGTGTTTATGTAAGTAGCAAACAACAACAATAATAGTACCACCTGTACTGGAACTTGCAAACAAATTGCTTGAATTTGTAGGTATCTTCCCATTATTCAGCTGTTTTACTCTTTTCAGATGAGACTTTCCATGGTAATGAAGCTGAACTTGTGCTGCTGAGTTCAGCTGAATATTGCACGCATCACAAAAGGAAAATATCATCTTCTTTTTCTCTTTACTTAATCGATAGTCTGGCCTATCATATTTCTGTCCTTTATCTTCAAAGTCCCTTCGAACTGCTGATGGATTCATACTTTTATCTCCAGCCATATGGCCAGGACATACTGGATGCTTGATATCTGCAAAAATGAAGAAGGGGATTGTGGGGGAAGAGAAAAAGAAATAAAATATTGAAGCTGAAAACTAAATAAAATAGTATCATAGAATCAGCATCTTCAGAAGACATTGCTTTATTATATGCTGCACACTAAAGGATTCAATTAGGCTAATAGTAAAAATAAAAATTATACAGCTTCATTGTTAACAGTTCTGCAGAGACTGCTGTTCATGCAGAAATATAAAGGCTTATGACACAAGCTATAGTCCACCAGTAAACAAAAAATTATTCACATTTTGGCAAAGTACAGTCATTATCTTCTTTTTGCAAGTATCTTTCAGATGGAAATTTCTTTATTGGTATGAAAATATAATATAAGATACAATTTCTTTTATTCCCACTTTTTCCTTTTTCTTTTAAATACAGAAATACCGGTGAGGGTATATGTACACACACACACACACACACACACACATGTACATGAGAGAGAACATAGATATGCACATAAATACCACTCATGGGAGTGAGAAGGGATTATATGTTTACATCTGTTTGTCTTTCTATCTATTTATTTATCAGAAATAGAAGAAGAAATAAAATTCTCATGTGTAAAGCACATGGACTATGTTATCTCATACTGGAGTATGCATAGAGCAATACTATCTTTCCCTGCACCTCCATCTTCTAGGCCCTGTTCTGCCTGACCAGGCTCAGGCATTCATTAACGGTCCAGGAAAGAAGGTCAGACACACATGTTCTTTGCTAATCAGCAAACTTGTATTAAACATAAAAGAAAAGGCTAAAGAAAACTGTCCTGATTTTCAGGAGTAAAACACAGTTCGAGGCAAAAATTCAGCTAGATACAAAGTTCATGAAAAAGCAAACAAATACAAAATTCACGTAGCAGAAACGTTCCAGGAGTTCTCTGAATTCTCAAGGCATGAGAGCAACAGCTAGTCCCAGAGTTTTCAACTCCCACTTGCCTGACAATGTTGAGTTGAAATCCAAAGGCACAGAGTAGAGGCTTCAAAGCAGGAACTACAAAGCCACACAAACCACACAGATAAACATCCACAGTTTGCCTCTGCCTCTGTTCCCTTTTGTAACTGTAGCCCTCATTATGGGAACCACACCCAGCCCTCATTCTGTGGACCACACCCAAACACAGGTGACACCATAATCACCGTTGATAATCCCTTAATTGAGCCCTACATTGCATTGCTCTACAGCTACGCATATGGATTATCTGTTCAGCATCCGAATCCAAAGAGGAGAGGCTATCCGACAAGCTGCCTGCTAAATCCCCTGGGCTGTCTGCCAGTTCCTGTGGGCTGTCTGCCAACTCCTCTGAACTATCTGCCTCATCCTCTGGGCTGTCTGTCATGTTTTCCTGGCTGTCAGCCAGGCTTTCACAATCACTCTGTGATGCATCTCTCACATATGTGGGGGCAACAGCTGGCCCAGGCCAGAACACAACAGGCCCTAGAATCTAGGGCTTCCCAGATTTCCTGGTTGCTCATACTGCAATACATTGTCAAGATAAAATGAAGGCAGTAAAGGCAGCTGGGGAGGCTGCAGGTTGAAGGAAAAGATAGATAACAAGAAAAACAATCAATAGCACCAACAGCTTTAACTCCCTTAAAATATTAGATATACGTAAAAACCCAACACAAATTATGACAACAGGTTTCTGCTTCCACAATATTTTTTACTGTCTTCAAAATCGTTTCATAAGAAGCAGGAAACCTCCAAAGCAGATTCTGTCAATATGAAGGATACTGAATGATACTGAAGGAGCGAAACTGCTTCTTCCAAATATTAGTTATGCTGATGGAAACATTCTACTGGATTTAATCCATCCAGTTGAACATTTTGAACAACCAAAATGTTAATTTCCCTGATTTTAATTGTTCAAAAATGCATTTGCCTTTTTCTAACTAAACAGAAATTCTTGCAAATTTATTTCTTGAAACTCTCAATTGCTTTTAAATGTGCATTGCAACTGTCTATAGTATGATTTTTCCTTACTGGTTTAATGAAGTCAATGGAAAAGCATATAAGGAAATCTTGTAATGATGATAATAATGCTAGACAGGTAGTAGGGTTACATGAGGTCTATTTTGAGAAATTAATATTTGCTGAAAGTTGTGAAAATGTCCATGTATAAGGTCACACTATTGCCCACTTTGTAACATGGAAATGAAACTTAATATGCCTGGGGAAAACATAAGAATTACAGTAAAACAAGAGATGAATCAAGAAAGGTTACGAATGAATCCCAGAATTATGAGATTGGATGGAATCTTAAAGGTATTCTAGTCCAATCCTTACCCATGATAGAGATTGTCAGGCAATTGGCTGTCTAACCTTTGAAAACTTCCACTGACAGAAGAGGCTGTTCCACTATTTAATAGCTCTTCCACTGAAGTAAAGTCCTCCTTACTTCAAGTTTGTATCTCCCTCTGTAAACCTTTACCCACTGGGTCTTCTCCTACCCTTAGTGCTACAGTCCCTGAGTGCTACAGGCAACAAATCTATACTGTACTTCCTTCCCTGTGAAAACTTTTAGAAGACTACCGTGATGGTTACCTTTAGCTTTGTCTTATTTTGGCTAAATACATCCAACTTTTTTAGTTGTTGTGCATAGGATTTAATCTCCAAATCTCTCGTCATCTTTGTTCTTCTTGGAAATCTTTCTAGGTTCTTAGCATTATTCTTATTTTGTGACAACCAGAACTGGATACAATATGCAACATTGTAGATGCAGCCTGACTAGTACCCCATGGAGTACAATTAATCACTGCCTCTAATATTGATATGGTACCTGTTGATGGAACCAAATACTGTATTGGAATTTTTTTCACAGCAGAAACATATTTTGGGATCAGACTTAATGGTTGGTTTAACCACATGCTCATATCCTTCCTGGAAATGCTACTGTTGAGCCAGGTACTTGCCTATCTTGTACCCGTGCACTTCTTATTACTGAACTGCATACAAGATAGGGCCAATGTTCAAGAGTGTTAAGATCCTTTTGAACCTAAAACCATTTTGATGTGTTAGCAATCCTCCCCACTTTTATCTGTCTGCAGAACTGATGGCCAGCCTTTATATACACTCATCTAACTCATTTATAAAACAAGTAAAGCATATAAGAAGTCTCTTTATTAAAGTAGTGGCAAAACCAAAAACAGAAGCAATAAATAGAAAGTACAACTAGATGCTAAAATAAGAACAAATCCATCAAATTAACTTTCAAAATGGGTGTCCTCTGGGTAATGGTAATGTCACCAGCTAATCCTTTCAACTCAGAACTGCCTTAAATGGTGCCTCCAACGTAAATGGAATTTTAAGACAACTGATGAAAGAATTGACAAGAATCTAAGCAGCAATGAAACTTACAAGAAATGAAAGAACTATTAAAGAAAATAAATTTGGGGGGGGGGATCTTTGAACATTCAAATAAACAAGGATTGTAAGAAAGTGCCCAAATTATTGCAAATTATTATTCAAAATCAGAAATCACAAAATAATTGGTAGCTTTTTAAAATAATACTAATATAATATAATAATATTGAAAGTCCACAATCTTGTGCTAATCCCGACTCCTAAACTTTGTTTAATGGGAATTTTGTTCACACATTCAATTAAAAAGTCACTAGGTAGACACGTTCTTTTTTTAAAAAACAATTATGTCAAGAGAGTTTGATTAGTAATATTTTTGGTGTCAATTATACAAGATTTTCTTTTGTACTTGACATTCTAAGAATCTAATGGAAATATTCAAACTGTTGCGTCTTGCATTTATATTTGATCATTTAGTTTAGAGACCTACTTATGATCTGTTTAATATTGTTACCAATATCTACTGTTGTTTGAAAAAAAAGAGAGAGACCATAGTGGATTGTCCTCAAAACCTGGCTGGCAGGTCTTTCTCTCCGCTTTTTGAAAGTACTCCAACATATTGCACAAACATGATTTAACAGTGGAAAATCCCCGCTGTCGAAACTGGAAATATCTTCCTTGGTTTCACTGAGGCTCCCTGTTATTCTTTAGTTCTGGTAATGAATAGCTTTCCAATTTGTAATGTAGGTATACACCCACCCACCCTTATATATACTGGTATATGAATGGCTACATACAGAAGGAAATATATTTTTTTTGAATTTGCTTATTATTATTTATTCAAATGGCAATGACTCTTGTTACAAGGATTACAATGTCCAAAGATTAAAACCAATAAGAAAAACCAACAATCCAAATAACAAATATCCAAAGTCACAGATATCATTTCAATTACAGTACTTAAAAGAACAATAAACACCAACACGAAGCCAACTGAAATATCTAAGGGAACATTCAGGTTTTAAAGCCTTAAAAAAGCTAGCCAGGTTGGGAGATTTAGATTTCCAGGGAGACACAGAGACAGTGTCTCTGTTCCAAAAGGCAGGCAGTGCAACAGAAAAAGCATGCATGACTTCTGAGTCCAGTATGATGGCATTGCTTTATGGAAGGGATCCAGGGTGTGTTACTTGTTAGTTTTTGTGAGGGAAACAGAAACAACTAAAAGCAGGCAGTCCTTTGAAAAGCGTGGTAATGACTACCAGGAACATCAAAATCAGGAAGCTAATAACACAGAGAAATACTAAGAATACTGAAATGTAGGATGGAAGTTCAAGCATATCATAATCTTAATTTCAATAATTTCTTTTATCATGCATTTTTTAATGGAAGCTATTTGCTGCCAAGACAGCAGCCCATCTGTTAAGAATCTTTAAATGCTATAAGTCCCTCAAAGGCATGATATAATATTTCAGCTAATCAGATTAAGTGCTTGCCCATCTCTGTTACCAAATAACTTTTTATTCATAAAGATAATGGTGCCAGAAATTGGCTCATCTGCCCTCATATAAAGACTTGAAGTCAAAATTTCAGTGATCCCAGTTAGCTTATATAAATCCTCTGCTTTAACATGGTAATTTAAAGCAAAACACACACGCACACACAGAAAACTGTCTAAAACGATAATGTGTTCAGTAAAATTAAGAAAACCATGTTTTGTTCCTGTATTAAGTCTGCAGAAAACTGCTTCATTACTTTGGTTGATATTATAGTGTGTTGCTTTTTTCACAACAGAAAGTAACAAATATTGTCAAGTTAAGAACCTATGAGCAAAGTTGAGATTGATTCATGTCAATTTAATAGGATGGGTGATAAACTAAATCAAGAATGCCTACAGATGTTTTGAATTTCAATTGCTATTACTCCCAGCAATACAAACAATGCCACACAGTTGTGGCAGTTTAGTGCAAATTCTTTAAAGTAGGTCAGGCTGCCTATTCATGCATTCAAGAAAGCAAATATTTACCATGTAGTTATGATGCTTTTTTCCAATTCAGACAAGATCTAACTCTAACTGGAATTAACTTATAGTTTTAGGTGCCTAGGAACTATAGCTGCTCTTCTCTATTATAATTAAAAGGCTAGTAATTCTCACTTGCTCAAATATTTTATTTCTGTTCAACTCTTCGAACTTCACTAGCTGCATACAGTCTGTTGGAAAGTGAACTACTGTATATATGATGACATTGCTTTATGTACTGCAAGGCTTTAGTCCTCAACATTTACACATACACCCTCATTTTGTTGCCAACTTCTGCTGATTTTGCCTAATTCTTCAGAGAGGAGCAGCATACAAATCTAATATAATAATAATAATAATAATAATAATAATAATAATAATAACAACAACAACAACAACAACAACTTCCAACAGTAGTACATTTTATATATGTTTTCTTTGTAGGATGGATATGGTTAGTTTGTAATTAATGTTCCATAGTTGTCCCCATTCTGTCAGATTAATACTTCTGATTTTCACTATATTGCACTATAATAAATTCATTGATCTTTATAGGTGCCGCCAAATTTTGTAGTTTAAATTTGGATAACTTTCTTTGGAAAAAACATATGAATATTTATTTATTATTTATTTATTTATTGGATTTGTATGCCTCCCCCCCCCCCCGGGGATTTGGGGCAGCTCACAACATATCAAAACAACATACAATATACATATTTTAAAAATCCAATTAATATAGCTAAAAAACTTTTAAAATTCTAATAACATTTAAAATCATTTATTCCCATTCACACAGCAGGACATACTGCAGTCGTCGGCCAGGGGGCTAGGGTCTAACGGCCTCAAGCCTGGCACCACAGATAGTTCTTTAAACTTTTACGGAAGGTGAGGAGGGTGGGGGCAGTGCGAATCTCTGGGGGGAGCTGATTCCAGAGGGCTGGGCTCCCCACAGAGAAAGCTCTTCCCCCAGGTCCTGCCAAACGACATTGTCTAGTTGTCGGGACCTGGAGAAGGCCAACTCTGTGGGGCCTAACTAGTCTCTGGGACTCATGCGGCAGAAGGTGGAGGTAATCTGGTCCGATGCCATGGAGGGCTTTACAGGTCATAACCAACACTTTGAATTGTGTCCGGAAACCAATCTGCAACCAATGCAGGCTGCGGAGTGCTGGAGAAATATGGGTATGCCTTAGAAGTCCCATAACCGCTTGTGCGGCTGCATTCTGGATTATTTGAAGTTTCAGGACACTCTTCAAAGGTAGCCCAATGTAGAGAGCATTGCAGTGGCTGAACCTCGAGGTAATGAGGGCATGAGTGACTGTGAGTAGAGACTCCCTGTCCAGATAAGGCCGCAACTGGTGCACCTGGCAAACCTGGGAAAATGCCCCCCTCGCCACAGCCAAAAGATGATGGTCCACTGTCAGCTGTGGATCGAGGAGGATGCCCAAGTTGCGGACCGTCTCTGAGGGGGTCAAAATTTTCCCCTCACCAGGGTAATGGACTGAGAGATGGGAGTGTCCTTGGGAGGCAGAACCTATAGACACTCCATCTTGTAGGGATTGAGTTTGAGCCTGTTAGTATCCATCCAGACCCTAACAGCCTCCAGACACCGGCACATCACTTCCACTGCTTCACTGAGTGGACACGGGGTGGAGATGTATACTGAGCATCATCAGCATACTGATGACAACTCACCGTGTGCCCTCGGATGACCTCACCTAGCGATTTCATGTAGATATTAAATAGCAGGGGGGAGAGGACTGACCCCTGAGGAAATTCACAAGGGAGAGATCTAGGAGTCGACCTCTGACCCCCACTAACACTGACTGTGACCAACCAGAGAGGTAGGAGAGAATCACTGTAAGATAGTGCCTCCCACTCCCAACTCCTCCACTCGGCAGAGAAGGATACCATGGTCAATGGTATTGAAAGCCGCTGAGAGGTCAAAGAGCACCAGGATAGAGGATAAACCCCTATCCCAGGCCCGCCAGAGATCATCCATCAGCATGACCAAAGCAGTTTCTGTGCTGTAGCCGGTCCTGAATCCTGACTATTGAGGGCCCAGATAACTGGCTTCATCCAAAGACCATGGGAGCTGGAGTGACACCACCTTCTCAACAACCTTCCCCATAAAAGAAAGGTTGGAGACTGGATGATATTTGTTAAATATAGCTGGATCCAGGGAAGGCTTCTTAAGGAGGGGGTGCACAAGTGCCTCCCTGTAGGGAGCCGGAAAGGACCTCTCCCTCAAAGAAGCATTGGTAATCTCCTGGACCCAGCTCTGTGTCACCTGTCTGCTGGCTAAAATCAGCCAGGAGGGACACAGGTCCAATAAACAGGTGGCAAAACTTACAGCTCCCATGGCCTTGTCCACTTCATCAGGTGTTACCAGGTCAAACTCCTTCCATACAGATGGACTAGGACGGGCCCCTGTCATCCCGACTGACTCCATACGAGCTTTTACAAGTGTTTGGAATATATAATAGCAATAGTTTTGAACAGATGATATTAGAATCTACCACATCAGGCTGGGAAGGTGTCTTCTTTTATGTTACTTTGATGCATTGGCCGGAATCATCTAGAAAACACTGATATATGCCAAAGCTGTATTTAAGTATTTTGTTTGGGAATTTTGGCCCATTCAAAACTTGCTGGGGTTTTTAATAAGAGATTGCCTAACTCCTTGGTAGTGTTGTCAAGACATTACAAATTTAATACTGTATCTGACGCTAAACAAATATTATGCAATTTCCCTGTATCAGTCTATGTTATCATTTCATAAGAAATAACTAGATCTATAGAGAACATGTTTGAACCATCCATGGTAACAAGTTCTACTCGTTTAGCATATTGCTATTGAGTAGGATATGCAAAATGGCTTTTGTGCACAAAGTCCAACAATGCTGACAGCAACATTTGAGGGCTTCTTATTTTCCTCAAGGAAGTGCTGAAAATATTTCTTATGTTACATATAAAAGGTATGATTCTTTACCTTGTTAGATAGCAGATAGCTTCAAAAAGCAGGAATACTGCATGGACAGAAAAAGATTAAAAGTGAGAAAAGTTATAAATTTTATTAGAAACTGCTCACTAAACCGATGCTTACATAAACAATAATATCCTTTTATTTTACAGTTATGGATAAAAGCAGCCTTTTGGATTGTAATACTGGAGTCTGGACAGGGCTGCTTCTGCTCTTCAGAAGCAAATTTATGACTTCTATAGTATTTCTTTACTTAATAGGCATTATGCACAAAAAGAGCCTTCCTCATACATTGTAAATTATTGACAGAATTTTGCACTGGATTTTATAGAAAGGATTTGAATCTCATCCCAGAAAGCATTTGACCTTCACAAAATCAACAGAGATTTTTTTATTCCTATATTTGTTCCCCTTACTTGAAATGAACCTAAGATCTCTCATCCACAGTTCGGCGGAGTCTCTTGCGGAGGCCTGGAATACGGCTGCTGCGGAGGCTCTCGACCGGATTGCGCCTTTGCGACCTCTCCGTGGCGCTAGACCCCGTAGAGCCCCATGGTTCAACGAGGAGCTCCGGGAGTTGAAACGCCAAAAGAGACGTCTAGAGAAGCGATGGAGGAAGAGTAGGTCTGAATCTGATCGAACACTTGTAAGAGCTTTTATTAAGACTTACAAAGTGGCGCTCAAGGCGGCAAGATGCGCGTACCATGCCGCCTTGATTGCATCAGCGGAATCCCGCCCGGCCGCTCTGTTTAGGGTGACCCGCTCCCTTCTTAACCAGGGGGGAGTTGGGGAGCCCTTGCAGAGTAGTGCCGAGGAGTTTAACACGTTTTTTGCTGATAAAGTCGCTCAGATCCGGGCCGACCTCGACTCCAATTGTAAAACAGAGTCGACTGACAACGACTCAGTCGAGGTGACTGGGGCACGTACTTGTCCACCTGTCTGGGAAGAGTTTGATCTGGTGACACCTGATGAAGTGGACAAGGCCATTGGAGCTGTGAGTTCCGCCACCTGTTTACTGGATCCGTGTCCCTCCTGGTTGGTCTCGGCCAGCAGGGAGGTGACACGGAGCTGGGCCCAGGAGATTACCAACGCTTCCTTGGGGAGGGGAGTTTTTCCATCACTCTATAAAGAAGCGCTTGTGCGCCCCCTCCTCAAGAAGCCCTCCCTGGACCCAGCAATACTTAACAACTATCGTCCAGTCTCCAACCTTCCCTTCATGGGGAAGGTTGTCGAGAAGGTGGTGGCACTCCAGCTCCAGCGGTCCTTGGAAGAAGCCGATTATCTAGGTCCCCAGCAGTCGGGCTTCAGGCCCGGTTACAGCACGGAAACCGCTTTGGTCGCGTTGATGGATGATCTCTGGCGGGCCCGGGACAGGGGTTTATCCTCTGTCCTGGTGCTCCTCGATCTCTCAGCGGCTTTCGATACCATCGACCATGGTATCCTTCTGCACCGGTTGGAGGGGTTGGGGGTGGGAGGCACTGTGCTTCAGTGGTTCTCCTCCTACCTCTCTGGCCGGTCGCAGTCGGTGTTAGTGGGGGGTCAGAGGTCGGCTCCGAGGTCTCTCCCTTGTGGGGTGCCTCAGGGGTCGGTCCTCTCCCCCCTGCTATTCAACATCTACATGAAACCGCTGGGTGAGATCATCCAAGGACATGGGGTGAGGTATCATCAATATGCCGATGATACCCAGCTTTACATCTCCACCCCATGCCCAGTCAACGAAGCGGTGGAAATGATGTGCCGGTGCTTGGAGGCTGTTGGGGCCTGGATGGGTGTCAACAGACTCAAGTTCAACCCGGATAAGACGGAGTGGCTGTGGGTTTTGCCTCCCAAGGACAATCCCATCTGTCCGTCCATTACCCTGGGGGGGGAATCACTGACCCCCTCAGAGAGGGTCCGCAACTTGGGCGTCCTCCTCGATCCACAGCTCACATTAGAGAACCACCTTTCAGCTGTGGCGAGGGGGGCGTTTGCCCAGGTTCGCCTGGTGCACCAGTTGCGGCCCTATCTGGACCAGGACTCATTACTCACAGTCACTCATGCCCTCATCACCTCGAGGTTCGACTACTGTAATGCTCTCTACATGGGGCTACCTTTGAAAAGTGTTCGGAAACTTCAGATCGTGCAGAATGCAGCTGCGAGAGCAGTCATGGGCTTACCCAGGTATGCCCATGTTTCACCATCACTCCGCAGTCTGCATTGGCTGCCGATCAGTTTCCGGTCACAATTCAAAGTGTTGGTTATGACCTTTAAAGCCCTTCATGGCACTGGACCAGAATATCTCCGAGACCGCCTTCTGCCGCACGAATCCCAGCGACCGATTCGGTCCCACAGAGTGGGCCTCCTCCGGGTCCCGTCAACTAAACAATGCCGGTTGGCGGGCCCCAGGGGGAGAGCCTTCTCTGTGGCGGCACCGGCCCTCTGGAACCAACTCCCCCCGGAGATCAGAACTGCCCCTACTCTTCCTGCCTTCCGTAAACTCCTCAAAACCCACCTTTGCCGTCAGGCATGGGGAAACTAAACATCTCCCCCTGGGCACGTTGAAGTTATATATGGTATGCCTGTATGTGTGTATGTTAGTATAGGGGATTTTCTTAAACTTATAATATTTTAATTAATTGGATTGTATTGGATTGTTTTTCACTTGTTGTGAGCCGCCCCGAGTCTTCGGAGAGGGGCGGCATACAAATCCAAATAATAATAAAATAAATAAATAAAAGATTTGGCAACTGACAACTATAACATTAACTTGCCGTTATAGTTTAGGTGCCCACATGTTAAATAGCAACATCTTCAGACAGAGATGGAGATATTATGTTTTTTCAATGGTGACCCACAGATAATTGAGCAGTCTCATCAATCTACTTTAAGCAAAGTTATTTTAAATGGCAAACGTTTCTAAATATGTTTCCTCATCTGTTTTTCTGTACCGATTGCTTTTTGCTACATTTTAAAATACAGTGCTACCTCTACTTACGAACGCCTCTACATAAGAACTTTTCAAGATACGAACCCAGTGTTTAAGATTTGTTTGTCTCTTCTTAAGAACCATTTTCACCTTACGAACTTGAGCCCGGGTGCGTGCGCTCTCTTACTGTGTATGTACTCTCTTACTACTGCAAGGATTTCCCAGCCTTGTGACTGCCACTGCTGGGATTTCCCATTTGCTTGCGGCCCCCACCGGGATTCCCCACCTCTGGACTGCCAACATTGACTGTTGCCTGGGATTTTTCCTTTGCTTTCCAGCAGCTGGGCGAGGTGCCCCCCTTCTTCCTCCTCCTCCTCTTCCTCTACAGCCTGCGGGGACAGCCACGTGCTCCCATTTGTCTCCCCGGCCAAAGAAGCGGCGGCCAGTTGAAGTTGCGGCCCAGAATCCTAATCCGGCCGCTGCTTCATCTCCCTCTGTCTGATCCACGGCAGCCCCGGTGAGCCTACATGGCTTCTCCATCCGGGAGAATCTGCTCTGAGTCCTCCTTGCCCCTCCTGCCCATCGGCCGGTTGAATTAAACTGTTCCAGTGTTGAATTAAACTGTTCCAGTGTTAAAACAGTGTTCTCCAGCTTCTCTTCTTAACTTTTGCTACGGATATAATGTAGCATGTTTCATCAAAAATGGGGTAATTGATAACAGTCATGGCCAATTGTGCCGGCCACTTCAGACTGCAAGGGCAGACTTTGGGTTGCTGGAAACTGTTTTGGTTTGGACTGCAGAGAAGATTGAAGATCTAGTTTCTGCAAAATCATCTGCCTACGCAATGCCTGCCTACCTTTTTCCAAAGCCAGGCAGGTCTTACGTGGGCCCCTTATAATCTCAGATTTAATAACTTTTGAAAGAGTGTTAGAGCCATACTTTAACAGTAGTTCCATTAAAATGAAACTAGGAAAATCACTTTTTAAAACTTATCCTACACTGAATAAGTACTGTATGGAAAGAATCAGTCTCCATCCTTATTACCAGGGCAAAGCTGAACTTTGTAGCTGGGACAGAATTTTTTTGCTGGCATGATTTTATGCCAGCACATGTCAGCAGAGTTAACATGGCCATCTGTAGTCAACTGGACACAATTTATGAGGTAGCCACATGAGGCTGGAAAAAAGATGCAGTTGTTTTAGTGATTCAAAAGGACATGCTTTCCACATGCTCCTGCAAATGCTTAAAAGGAAACAGAATTGAGGCTTGAACTATAACGGCTTTTACATTCCTAAAAATCATTTTTAGAGTCATTTTTCCTTTAGCTGTTTCAGCAGTTCTAGTCCCAGGTATGTGTAAACTAATGCACCCCATCAGCAATGGAGGAAGAAGATGGTGAATGTCATCAATGGGGGGGGGCAGTAGAAGTAGGCAGCAGTAGAGTGACGAAGCAGAGATTGGAAGAAAAGAGGTTGGTGTGGAGAGACAAGTACAGCAGGGAAGGAGAATGTGAGGTCCTCAGTATGCTATACCACGGTGTAAGCCTAATAACTGCAACCAGAATACCAGAATTTCTGTCACTAAGCAATACAATCACATGATGTTTCACCTAATGACAATTTTGCTTAGCAATGAAAATTCTGGTTCCAATTCAGTCAGAACTACTTGTACAGCCTTTCGGGGTGGGGGGTGGGGGGTTAAAGATGATTTTCAAGCTTAACATCTGAAATATTTCAAGTACAGTACAGTGGAACCCCGACATAAGAGCTGCTCTACTTAAGAGCAACTCGAGATAAGAGCTGGGAGGGGAGAGATATTTTTGTTCTACTTACAAGCCCAAATTCGAGATACAAGCGCCAAGGAGCTGTCTCCTGAAGCCAAACGCTAACTTCCGCGTTCGGCTTCAGGAGACAGCTGCGAAGCGGCGCGCGTGTTTTAAAAGGTTGCAGCCGGCCTGGGGGGCTCGGGGGGGGTGCTTGCAGCTTTCTTTCTTTCTCTTTTTCTTTCTCTCTTTTACCTTCCCTTCTATTTCTTCTTTTCTTTCTCCTTCCCACCTTCTTCCCTCCCTCCCTTCACTCATTCCTCTCTTACTCTCCCCTTTCATAAGTTTCCTTGCTTCCTTCCTCTGTTCCTGTCCCTTCCCCCTTTCTTTCTTTCTTTCTTTCTTTCTTGCTCTTTTTCTTTCTCTCTTTTACCTTCCCTTCCTGTATTTCTTCTTTTCTTTCTCCTTCCCACCTTCTTCCCTCCCTCCCTCCCTTCACTCATTCCTCTCTTACTCTCCCCTTTCATAAGTTTCCTTGCTTCCTTCCTCTGTTCCTGTCCCTTCCCTCTTTCCTTCCTTCCTTCCCACCCTCCGTCCATTCATTCACCCATTCCTCTCTTGATCGCTTAAAGCCGGTCCCTGGTGCAAAAAGGGTTGGGGACCTCTGTCCTACAGGATTGGGTGGCAGAGAAGTTGAACATATGTAAATTTAAAAGTTTAAGAAAGTTTACAAGTTAAGTGAAAGAAACTTCATTATTCATTTATATGTACATGTACATTTCTTCATTAAAAACATGTCTTTCTGCATAATTTAGACTAACTTTGTGAGTTTTTTGAGGGCTGGAACCAATTAAAATTATTTACATTAATTCCTATGGGGAAAAGTCGTTCGAGATAAGAGCTGCTCGACTTAAGAGCCCAGGTCCGGAACGAATTAAACTCGTATCTCGAGGTACCACTGTATTTTAAAATGTGTACAATAACAACAAAAAGAACAAAAAGAAATATACTTTTGGCTAATTAAGGTTACCTAAAATATATATGATATGACATGATAGGAAAAATTAAGTAGATTTAATTTTTTTATTTTAAATATTTTTCATATGAATATGTATTCAAATTCTTATATTACAAAACAATTGCATTTATTTTACTTTGCATTAGTGACAAAACTCTGATAGATGAGAGATATAATTAGTACCAGTTAGTCCATGTTTGGAGAAACAGAGGTTGGCTTTTTCTAGAACCAGTTTTAACCACTATCCCAAATATCTTTAAAACAAACAAACAAATAAACTATGATTTCAAAATAAAGAATGATTGCAGGCTATAATAGTTCACTTAAAAAACCCCTATACACTCCAAGTGTGTGATTTTACTTAATGAACTGGTCCAAAGTTTTGTTTGCAATGCCTTTGGAATTATTTAACACAAAACATTAATGTGTTAAATATTTATTTATTATTATTTATTAAATGGATTTATATGCTGCCCCTCTCTGTGGACTCGGGATGGCTTACAACATATAAAAAAGACAATGTATATTGAGATCCAATTAATTAAAATTAAGAATTAAATCTAAAAACCAGAAAACCAATTAAAATGCACACATATCCATTCAATCAACAAACCTACCATACATTCATCGGCCAGGGAGCAGAGTCTAATGACGCCAAGCCTGGTGGCATTGATGAGTCTTTAGACTCTTATGAAAGGTGAAGAAGGTGGGGGCATTACGAATCTCCGGCAGGAGCTGATATATATTGAAAATGGGGTGGAACGTAATTCCATTTTCAGAGTTATGTTTTGAAATGTGATCAACTTTAAACAGTGAAGAGCCTCAGTGGAAATCAAAGAAAAGTCCAATCAATGTCCCCTAAAGTGCTATAGGTAGATAGCACTCACCCCTCTCCTAGAAAAATGAAATATCCTAGAAAATATTAAAAAGGCAGATTACGGAGAGGGGCGGCATACAAATCTAATAGATAGATAGATAGATAGATAGATAGATAGATAGATAGATAGATAGATAGATAGATAGATAGATAGATAGATAGATAGATAAAATAGAATATCCCTAGCTGAGAAATGGAGAAACATGTTTTTAGGCAAAAAAAAAAGAGTCACTCTTAGTAGCCCCCACCTTTGTCAATGTGCCATCAAGGAATGGCCCAACTCACTCATCCCCCCACCCCCATCACCTTTTCAATAGCCAGGACAAGTCTATTCTACTTAGCAAAGATCTAGCCCTTTAGGCAGACCCTTCTAGCAAACAAAAACTCACTGCATGGTACCTGGGAAGATTGCATCAGCCAGCAAGGCTGAAGCAAACTTGGACTAAGGACAGCCTACAGAATTGCCCCTGCATGGTCCCATGGGAATCTGATAGCCAATCAGAGTGCATTTCTTGCACAGGAGAGCAGGAGGCTCCAGGGTGGAGACCAACAGAGGGTATAAACACTCTCAGCATCTCAGCCCTTCTCTCCTTCTTCAACTTCCTCAAGGCATATAATTCCCCTTTCCCTAGGACTTCAGACCATGTGGTCCTACTGTCCTCCATGAAACCATCTTTCCAAGCAATTTTATGCTTTCAGTGTCTTTTTCCACACTTGGAACCGAATCCAGAAGGATATTCCTTACAACAGTAGCAATAAAATTATTTAAATTACTTGAAACTGGGAACATAAAAATACTTACGGTACATCATATTCTAAAATCTCTTAAAACTGAGTTTTTAGAATGCTGATGTATTTAATTCCTGTTTCCTGTCTTCTTTCAGACTGAAACCATGGGAGTACTACAGTTGCTAGGATTTGGGGATTTGGATTAAAGTCCATCATTATTTTACAGTTAATACTCCCTTACAGACCAATCAGTGGTCATATGGTGTTTACCAACCTTGGATATTTAAACCCTCTTGATCAGATTTTGTGCTATAATTTGTACCTCAATAAAGATTACTTCCAGTGTACGGTAGATGATTTGTCTCTTTATCAGGGCAAAGAAATCTAATCCTTACAAGTCCTAAAGCAGAGTTTCCTATCTTGTGGTTCTGTTGACAGATGCAGGAATGCATTTTTCATCATGATCATGCTAATGATATTCTAAAGTTAATGTCCTATCTTGATGTTTCTTCACAAAGCCCACAATGTGAGTGTGCATTTTTGCAAATACTGCAAGCACTACAGAATAAACTGCAGTCAAGACTCCTTTAAAAATATATTTGCTTTATATTGACAGTAATTATGTTTATGTCACATTAGGAAAATAAGTGCAATGTTCTATCACAAAAAATGAACATTTAAAAGCAAAATATTTTACCTCTGTCATATTTGGAGAATTAAAAAACGCATTAACATTCCCAAACTTTATGCTTATCAATAGCTAAATTATGTTGCCACAGAGAATTTTTCAGTAATTCTAGATCAAGGAGGAGAAGTTAAAAAAAACATTTAAGTACTGTACTGCAATACCAGAGTTGTTAAATCGGGGTAAATAAGGACTCAAATACACTGGAGCTGTTCACTGCTTTATTTGGAAAGCAAGCTGTATAGCAAAACAGAATTCTGTTCATTCATATATTCATTCTCAACATTCATATATTCTGGAGCATTCATCATTAATAAAATATTGCATTCATTTATTAATACTTCATTAATATGATGGTATATATGTTTTGGTGTGATTTATATAACAGTACCAGAAACAACAAGTAGTGTGAATTTTCTCCTGTCTGCTAATTCACAAGACATGAATAAACAACAATAAAATCTACCCTTAACTAGTATTTTCATTAAAAAGGCCTTCAAGGGATTACAGAATCATTTCATTTTAATTAATTAGGTGAATTCACAAAACAGTACAGGAAGAGATATGGCGTGTGAAAAACAGGACACTACAACGTACTCAGATGAAATTGGATTTATATGCCACCCTTCTCCAAAGACTCAGAATGGCTCACAACATATAAAAGCAGTACAAAAACAATTCTAAAGCCCAATTATAAACTAATCTTAAAAACCCAAGTCATAAAACCATATAACCATACTCATTCACGCCAGAGTCATGCCGACGAACGGAGCAAAGTATTAGAGCTTCACGGACCCAGACCTGCCGGCAAAGGTGAGTTTTTAAAGCTTTCCAGAAGGCCAAGAGACTGGGGTAGTGCGAATCTCGGGGGGAGTTGATTCCAGAGGGTTCATATACAATATTTCTCATGCAAAAGAGCGATATCTTATTCAATGTTTCTGAAATGTATTGAAATAGAAAACAAAATGGTAGCTTTCACCACGCAACCTGTTTAACATTGAATAAAGCTTTGCCAGCTTAATTCAGTTCATTGGTCCCTGCATCTTTTATCCTCCTACAATAAGCAAAATATCTGCTTCGATCATGCAATTTCTTTAGCTTACTTCTCAAAAAAAGATTAGCCTTATAACTTCTAGGAGAATTTGTGCATTGATGGAGCAATACAAGAACAAAAGCACTATTATTTTCCTCATCTCTTATGTCAGCTTTACATTTGGTACATTGAAAACTGATAGTTTAGTTCTGAATATATACAGAGTGCTACATCCATCTTGGAAAATTAGACAACTTGTTTAATTATTTATTGAATATATATATACCCCAACTTTCTGCCAAAAATGGCAAACAAAGTAAATAAATATGGTAAAAAATAAGGATAAAAGAGAGCATGAATTAAAAATGCTTTTTATATAATGATATACAAATATAAAAACATAAATAAAAAGAAATCAACATAGCTGAAACTCTGCTGGGGAGACAAATCAGCTTATATGCCTCCTCAATAATTAGAGTTTGATCTCTTGATGGAAAGACAAGGAAGAGAAGAGTCTAATCTCCTTTAGGAAGGATCTAAAAATCCTGAGAACAGTCACCAAAAAGATGTGTCTCAAACTCATAGTGAACATTTCCCCAATGAGTCAGAACCAGGAAAAGGATCTGAACAATCTCGTATGGTACAATGCGCAGTTTCCAACAGTCTGGGACCTTAACTAATTATTCACACATCACTGAGTTTCAAAAGGGAAAGGCATTCCATTCCAAACCAGTTTAATAACTGTTATTCCATCTTTAACTAACTAGGAGGATCTAGAAAGGTAAAAAATTCCAAATAACATCACCAAAATTCCTGACAACCAAAAATTCCAGAGAACTTCTCCCAAGGTTTCAGATACATTATATGACAAACTGAATAGAATCTTGACATAGTGCAGCCTTTGTATGTCTGTTTGTATGCAAATACATACACACAAATACATATATACCAAACTTTTTGGAGTATAAGACGCACCTCCCTCCCCCCTTAAAAGAAAGTGCAAATATCAGCGCATTTTATACACCGAATGCAGCCCCCCTACCTGCAGAGAGCTCTTGGGTGCTGAGGAATAGCAAAAATGTCTGTTTTTGTGAAAAATTTGTAGTTTTTTGCCTGTTTGTTCGCAAAATGGGGTGGGGAAAGGGTCTGGGAAGCCTGCAGAGCACTCCTGAGGATGTCTATATTTTTGCAAAAAGAAAGGGGGGGGGAAATGGCCCATTTTTCACAAAATGGGGGCATATTTGCATTCCCCTAGCACCAAGGCTCCCCAGACTCTTTGCCCACCTAATTTTTGCAACAAAAAAATGAGCGAAAAACGGCCCATTTTTTTTCAAAAATGGGACTGTTTTTGCCTTCTAATTACCCCATCTAGCATGACTGGAGTTGCAGTCCACTAGTCTTAAAGCTGGCAAGTTTGAAGACCCCTGGGTTAGGGGTGCAAGGGTCATCAATCTTAGCAAGTTTAAGACTTGTGGACCTCAACTCCCATTCCTGAGCTAGCATGACTGGAGGAAGAATTCTGGGAATTGAAGTCCATAAGTGTTAAAGCTGTCACATTTTAAGTTTGTAAAAAGTGTACATGGTTGTAAAAAGTATTCTGCTACACTGGTATTTTATTAAATAATATATACCATTTGGTTCAGAATACTTTTTTCCTTGTTTTCCAGCTCTAAAATCGAGGTGCGTCTTATACTCTGGTGTGTCTTATACTTCGAAAAATAAACCCAAATTGTAAATGGTTGTAGCCTCAACTTACAACCAAATTGTAACTGTGAGTCAGTTGCCAAGTGCCAAATTGCAATCATGTATTGCCAGATTGATGCAATGACTGCAATTGTAACCAATTTACCATTAATAATGGGCACCTTAAGTACAATTCCAAAACTTCTAAAATAGCACTTGGATGCGATCGACATTGACAAAATCCCCATCAGTCAATTGTAAAGGATAGATCTTCACTTGAAACAGCTTCCATCCTGTGATGATACTTTTAAATATACTCTTATTCAACAGCACGTGTCTATCCCAAGTCATTGGGAAGGGCTCAACAGGAAGATAAAAATGCTAAATGCAGTCTAAATAAGTGGCTGGCTGTGTAACCAAATATAATAGTATTTTCAATTTATATGCCATCTGACTACCAGCAACTTTGTGTGGTTTAAGATTGTTAAAATGTTTAAAACAAAAAACAGCAAATAAAAAAACCGCAGAAGGGAACAGAAAGAAACAAAGGGATATTAGGGGGCATTTTCAAAGGTCTGTGCAACAGTAGAGGAGACGCTGGCAAGATACTATGAGAACCACAGCATACAGCACTTTCTGAACTCAGCCCTTCCAAGAAATTGTCATTATAAAAGGGACACTGAAGTCTAACAAATTGATGTCTTAATCCCTGCGTGTACATTCCAAAGACAAAACAAAGAAGATAACAATTTGATGTCCAGACTAACCTTGGGTGGGGTTGGCGGTTAGCTCCACCCTACGAGAAGAGGTGTATCAGATAATAGCAATGCTCCTTCTCCATAATGGGTGGAGCTAACCTCCAAGAATGGGAATATCAAAACAGTCTGTCTGTTGGGAGGGCTAAGTCTGGCTGGCTTCCCCACTCCCTGGCAACAGGCGTTGTAAGACCCTTTGTCCAAATTCTGCCACAGCAGATGCAAAAATGCCCATTTTGTAATGGGGGACAAAGGGGGTCGGAGAGGACCAGGTGGCCGCCCAGCAACCCTTCTCAATGGACACTTGAGTGGATCAGTAGACTGCTTCATCACCCTGGTCAGCTATGGCAAAGTCACCCTGGTCGGCTGTGGCAAAGATTGCTGGTCATAAGCATCGCAATCACATTACACAGCCAACGCTGCACAGTGGATGAATATGCCCTTTGACCCAAGGAAACAGGTTGAAAAGATACAAGCAGAGTCTCCATTCTGCACAAGGTATAAGTGTGTTTGAGGTAGATCTTCAGTATTCTCCTTACAACAGGTTTGTGCCACTGTCTCTCTAATGGGGCGAGGCATTGGAACAAAACCTGGGAGGAACAGGTTCCTGGGCTCTGTGAAAATAAAAAATTACTTTTGGGACAAATGTGTGGTTTAAACGGAGAACCACTCGATCAGGATGAAATATAGAGAGATACCCTCCCGACCAACAAGGCGGCAAATTCAGAAATCCTCCAGCGAAGGTGATTGCCACTAGGAATGCTACTTTGCAGATAAGATAATGAAGCGAAGTGGTCCTTAAGGGTTTGTAGGGGGCACTCGTCAGCAACCAGAGAACCTTTGAGATGTCCCAGGTTGGGGACTGATGGACCACGGAGGAACCCAATTTTCCACCCCTTTCAGGAACCGACTTGGAAAAGGGTAGGTTGAAGGCTCCACTCTGCCTGGTCTATATTGTTGCAGCTGAGCCAACCTACATTCACACTGGCCACCCCGGAGATGTGTTCTGCCGAAACTGACAGTAAAATGAGAAGGACGGCATAGAAATCTAATAAATAAATAAATAAAATGGCCCTTTGAACCCTTCAAAATGTCCACCTCTGAGAAGGACTCCAAGCAGCATGCAAAATGGCCAATGCTTCTGAGGGGAGCAATGAGGACCCTTCTGCCATTGTTAATTTGGGCGAGTGAGCCGGAAAATGGCCAGCACTCCAATTTCTGATGAATGAAGTCAATGATGGTGGCAGCGATTGCGAGTAGGCAAGAAATTAAGTACCAGGAGATCAAGACTGTTAACTTGGCAACAAACGGACCCCGCATGGGAGATCAGGGCTAAGCCAGCTAACGGGGGAAGGAATACACATCTGCTGGAGGGAGGAGACTGCTAGCCGCTCAAGCGCAAGATTTCTGCAGCTGCCAGCAAAGTCCAAGGGATCTTGCCCTATGCAAGTGGAACACAGCACCCAACTACCCTGGCCGTCGGTCACCTGAGTGCAAGGCTCATGTGACAAGCTGTCAAATATGATTGTTGGAGGAGCTGAGTCGAATGAAGCTCCATGGCCAGGCTGCTCTAAAGGCCAATCAAGATTAGCAGGTGATGGCCCTCGGCTGGACACTCAGTAAATGGCTAGAGATGAAGCCCGTGACCACACTTGATCCAGCTATCACAGACTGGACTGGCAATCAGATGAGGAGAAATTCACAGTTTGCGATTTTCGATTGACAGTTTTGCTGTTCTCAATGAATGTGTGGAATTAATCACAAGAATGGCAGCTGAATACACGCATCCTTTCTTGCCTGAGGACTAAGTCAAAGAGGGGTAACAGAGGCAGGAAGACGAAGATATCAATTTGTCAGATTCAGTCCTCATTGGCTGGAGGGACAGTGTCATCCCCTTCTTGAAGGTCAGCTCCACCCATTATGGAAAATACAACAGGTACCATTCTAAGATAATTATTTAAAAAAAACCACCATGTTTCATTGTACTAAAACTATAGGATATCCAGCAGAATTAACAAAGACCATGCCACTATTGGCCATCCAATATCCAATCCAATCTCTGTTGGTTGCCAGAACCAAGTCCCACAGGCAGGTTTGGTTGAAACCATTCTGAGATAAACATATATAATCTGTATTACCTAGAAATCCTGGGAATTGTTCTTTGCTTCATTAATAAGCGTCTGGACAGGACCAACTCAAAGCCAGTATATTGCTCAGGGTGTCATTAGAATACAAGTGTTTCTTATAATAACGCTCATGTTCTTCTTTCACATAATTCAAATTGAGCCTTAGGGTTTTAAGATCAAGTTGAGGATTAGAGGATTTATTTAAGCAGTGCCAAGCTCTGGAAAAATAGCCTTTTGCATCAGTCTATTCACATTATTAACCAAAAATTATAACTGCCCAGAGGTTAACATTAACCTATTGGTCTAACTAACTGCAATGTACTCTGACAGCTTATATTTTCTTTCCTCATGGCATAATTGTCTCTGACCACTTGAAAAAACCTCAAATGGACAATTGTACAAGGACAAAACTGTAAAGAAGAGTAATTTCTTTATATCATTACCATAAAATAGACAAGAATTATTTCTAACTTTTCTAATGATTTTGCCCTGTCAACCTAGTAATGATTTCACTAGGTCCCTTGGAAACCTACGTGCTCATTTGGGTCTATTCCCCTGGTTCCCAAAGTGGGGCCCACGCCCCAGAGGGGGGCAATTTGATTTTTAATGGGGGCAATTGGAGTCTTGTTTAAACCAAGTTAATGGCCTTTTAGGCTTCCTCTGCATATGTAGAGTTCACTTTTTGAATAGTAAGAATTATAAGTCATGGGGGAGCATTGGGATTTAGACATACTTGGGTGGGGCATGGCCAAAAAAAGTTGGGAACCACAGGTCTATTCTGTAAGTGAAAAGCTAAGGAATTGTATGCCGGTAGTGCTTATTTAGCAACTGCCTTGGAGAGCAACCATTCCCAAATTCAACATTATTATTATTTTTTTAATCATTTTTCAACCAATGCATGAATTTACAACAACAAAAGCCTTCAATGGGAAATTGAATAAGGTCTGGTCAGTTTCAAGTAGCATCTGTCAATCATGGGAGAGTTCTAATGGACTAATTAAAGTCACAGAGCTGAGCTTGTTAACACTTTTTAGGGATGTTCTGTACAGCAGAGAAAAGCAGCTCAGGAAGAGAGAGCTTGTTTAAAGAATCTCTCTAACCTGCCAGGGGCAAAAGGAGGGAAACAGGTTAGCATAGACAAGAGAATTTTATCTGGTGATTTTTGCAACAACTCTCTCTCTCATTTTGTTAGATATGTGTTCACTTAGCAACAATTTTGTTTAACAAGCCAGTTGTCAGGACCAATTGCAGTAAAGGGCCGTTGGATCTTACCTAGTACGCCCTTTTTTCGAGGACTGAAAGTAGAGTCCAAGATGGGTTACTCTAGCCCCATAGCTCTACGGACTGGGTGGAATGTTCTGAGGATCCACCTCCCTGATGAGATCATCCTCAATCGACAAGAAGTCTGAAGCGAATGGCACAAGCTCCCTGTAGAGCCCACAAGCCATGGACAGACAAATCGAGAAGCCTTAAGAAACATGACACCCTATTCCCCCTGGTGGCCAGCCACAACCAGACCTAATTCTAGATTCCAGTATGATCATTATGATGTTCTGGATAGTAAGTGAATTCCTATACAACAGTGATGCCAAACCTGTGGCACAGGGAGCCATATATGTTGTCACGTGAACTGTCAGCTAGGTCAGCTCCAACATGCATGTGTGTGCCGGCCAACTGATTTTTGGCTCGCACAGAGGCTCTGGGGCTTTTTGGCTTCCAGAGAGCCTCCAGGGGGATGGGGGAAGGCATTTTTACCTTCCCCCAAATCCGGAAAGCCTTTGGAGCCCGGGGACGGCGTAATACAAGCCTACTGGGTCCACCAGAAGGTGGGAGACAGACTGTTTCCGGCCTCCAGTGGTGGTGGTAAGCTGTTTTAGCAGTCCCCAGGCATTGAATTATGGGTATGGGCACTCGCGCATGCACAATAGCGTGTGCCCATGCTCTTTCAGCACCTGAGGGAAAAAAGGTTCACCATCACTAGGGATATTTTTATCCTTTTAAAATTTGTGGACTTTTTCATTTATATAAGCTAAAAATGGAAAAACAATCAGAATGTTAGAGCTTAGAAAACTCAAAAATCCCAAGCTAGAAAACACTAGAGGCTGAACCTCTCCATAGGAGATGCTTCGTTCTACTGCGTTTTCGTACAGCATCATTAATTGGAGTTGAGAATTCATTCTGGGTTTACCATTCATTAAGTCATATATCATTTTTCTGGGAACTGTAAAGCTATAAATCATGGAAGACAGAATGAGGACTAATTAAAGGAGCAGCTAAGCATATAATTTTGTTTTTCATTACTTCAAAACAATAACCAAAAAGAGGGTGTTTTTTTTTTTTAAATCTATATTGTAAGAAGAATGTTCAAAAGGGCTATTTTTAGTGCAAAGTAAGTTAATAAGCAAGGAGCACAAATAAAAACTTCAGTTTTCCTTACAACAAATCAGAATATAGAGCCAGTTCCTTATTACACAGAAAAATATTCCAATAATAATTTAACTTATAATAAAATGTTTTGACTAAAACAAATGATAATAAATAAAAATAAATATTTCAATGTCAAGATTTATTTGCAATCAACATTTGGTAAGTTCTCAATTTACAACCACAATTGAGCCCAACATTTCTGTTGTTGAGACATTTGTTAAGTGAGTTTTGCCTCATTTTACAACTTTTCTTACCACAGTTAAGTGAATCACTGCAGATGATAAATTAGTCACAATTTGGCTTCCACACTAATTTTATTTGTTAAAATATTGCAAAAGGTGAACACATGACTTTGAGACACAGCAATGGTCATAAACATTGGTATGAACCTGTTGCCAAGAATCTGAATTTTGATCACAATTATTATTACAAAGGTTGTAACTGTGAAAAACGGTTGTAAGTCACTTTTTTCAGTGCTGTTGTAATTCTGAATGGTGACTAAACATAGCAATACAGGACTACCTGTATTGCTATGTTGCCAGTATGAGATAGCAGCCATTTTCAGATAGCAGAAATAGACTTTGTCAGCCCTTATTCACTTTCCTCCCATTGCAAATTTAATTTCCAAGTATCTTTTCATGCTACGGTTTGAATGCAAAAGCTTTGTCTTATGTTGCAATCTTATATACTTCAGCTGGAACACTTTACTTCCTTACAAGCTACAACCAGCAGTTCATTCAGAATTGGACAACGTACAATGACCAACTTACTGCAGCGCACTCACTGCTGCCAACTTGCCATGGTCAACTCACTGTGGCTAGCTCTACACAGCCAATTTGCCACAAACAACATGTGCAAACTTGCTGAGGGACAATTCAAAAATTCTATTCCACCATTTCTTTGATATTATGTAACTTTTGTCCCGCAACAAGTTGGCTGTTGCAAAATGTCCCATGGCAAGTTGGCCATGACAAGTTGGCCTCAACGAGTTCGCTGTGGCGAATTGTCTTTGACTCCATTGGTTCACAAAAGAAAATATACTCCTCAATTGAAGCACCTACTTGTACTTCGCTCTTCAAGCTTCTAAGCTTTTCATTTCATTCTCAGTCCTAAAATAGCACAGTGGCTAAGTTTTGAAAAAGTTGCTGGTTCTCTATTTGCTTATGGTTTCTCTGTGTAAAACCTTTGCACCACACCAATTGGAACAACAATGAAACAGTGCAGCTGTGCACTTAAAACTATATGTTTTGCTAAGGAAAGAATAAGTAATAATAAAATACCTAGCAGAATAATTCAATTTCTAACCTTTTGTATACTAGGTACAACTCTTAGGCACTGTGTTATTTTAGAGCTGATGGTAAAGGGATGGTATTGATGTTACTGGAGTTCAAAACACCTGGCAAAAAAAGAATGTTTATTTTAAAGCTAATTGCTGTGCCTTAATATAGGTCCATTTTTATTTTGTATATGTAAATTTAACTTTAAATAGTGTGCATGTACTTGGCTAATATGTACATACGTGTATAATCAATCTGTATGTCTACCAAATCTACGGAGAGGGGCGGCATACAAATCCAATAAATAAATAAATAAATAAATAAATAAATAAATAAATAAATAAATAAATAAATAAATAAATAAATAAATAAATAAATAAATAAATAAATAAATAAATAAATAAATAAATAAATAAATAAATAAATAAATAAATAAATAAATAAATAAATAAATAAATAAATAAATAAATAAATAAATAAATAAATAAATAAATAAATAAATAAATAAATAAATAAATAAATAAATAAACAAACAAACAAACAAACAAACAAACAAACAAACAAACAAACAAACAAATAAATAAATAAATAAATAAATACATACATACATACATACATACATACATACATACATAAATAATAAACAAACAAACAAACAAACAAACAAATAAATAAATAAAATGTATCTGTACATACAGATGGGGGTTTGAACAACTACTTTGTGGTGCAACCGGAACAATCTAGAATTGAATACACTCAAAACCATAGAAATGGTGGTAGACTTTAGGAGAAAGCTGCCCATACCTCCACCTCTTACAATACTAGACAACACAGTATCAACAGTAGAGACCTTTAAATTTCTAGGTTCGACCATATTGCAAGATCTAATAGACACCTAACATCAAAAAGACATCAAAAAGGCACAGCAAAGAATGTTCTTTCTATGCCAACTCAGAAAGCTCAAACTGCCAAAGGACTTGATGATACAGTTCTACAGAGGAATTATTGAGTCTGTCATCTGCACCTCTGTAACTGTCTGATTTGATTCTGGGACCCAATAAGACAGACACAGACTTCAAAGGATAATTAAAACTACAGAAAAAACAACTGCTACCAATTTGCCTTCCATTGAGAACCTATATACTGCACAAGTCGAAAAGAGGGCTGTGAAAATATTTACAGATACCTCATATCCTGGACACAAACCGTTTCAACTCTTACCCTAAAAAAAAAAACACTATAGAGCCCTGCACACCAGAACAACAAGACACAAGAACAATTTTTCCCAAACGCTATCACACCGCTAAACAAACAATTCCCTCAACACTGTCAAACTATTTACTAAATCTTCACTACAATTAATCTTCTCATCGTTCCCATCACCCATCTGTGTTTCTCAATACGTTAGCTTGTTTTTGAAACATATATTTAAAAGTAAATGTGCTATAATCAGATACACAACAAACATTGATACTGCACTTTTAATTGGTGATATAAGGTTGATGAGATTTTAAAAAATCAAATAATTGTAGTAGTTTTGAATAAAATATACATTGCTTTTAGTTGGGATATATCAGACATCAGGGATCAATAAAGTTCAGTTCCTATAAATGTTAATTGTTTCTTTAACTAGGGAATTTTTGAATGGGAAGCATATAAAGTACATAGTTGAGTAGAATTGTCATTTATACATCATTCAAAATGAGATTAAAAATAAAAGGGAAAAATAATTTGGAAGATTAATTGAAACATTTATGGGTACAGATGACTAGATGCCTATCTACAGTTTTGTACATTAAAAATACAGAAAAAGAAATGTGAACTAACTACTACTGTATATCATAGCAACATAATTTAGTACTTTACATTTTAGTCAGATTATATAACCCAGAGAAAATATTGAATAAAAATATAAAAGCATTTTAAAATAAGATTAATCTATGCATTTAGATAAAATACAAAAATAACTTTTATTGACTCCATTATCTGAGGTAGAGAAATAATTTTAAAAATGGCAAATGGTAAAATGTCAGTATTAGATGGATTTCTCTTGAGTGGTATCAAACATTTATAGAACGTTTAGTGGCAAAACTTTGTTAAGCACATGAAATTGGTGATGGAATGTTATTATCAACAATCCAACACACAATAACAATTACAATTATATCAAAAGCTGGTAAAGATCACATTCAGTGTGCTAATCATCCAACCTCATTGATTTAAGGATGGTACAAAGATTTTAACACCAATATTGGCAAACAGATAAAAGCAAGTGATGTGGGTTTTTTTAATTAAGAACGATCAAGCACAGTTTATAAAAACTAGGGAAGAAGCAGATAACATTAAGGTAGTTGTAGATGGAATAGATTTGCATAAAAATAAAGATCAATTTCTAATCTTGTCATTAGAGGCCAAAAAAGCCTTCGACAAAATACATTTTATTTATTTTATTTTTTTGTTTTGTCACGTACATATTGGTGGTATACAAAGAGAAAGAATTAGGACAGGGGACGGGAGGCACTCTGGTGCACTTATGCATGCCCCCTACTGACCTCTTAGGAATCGGGAGAGGTCAACAGTGGATAATCTAAGGGTAAAGTTTTGGGGGGTTAGGTGATGATACTATAAAGTCTGGTAGTGAATTCCATGCATCTACCTGGTTACTAAAGTCGTATTTCCTGCAGTCGAGATTAGAGCGGTTGTCTTTAAGTTTGTACTTGTTGTGTGTTGTGGTAAAAGCTGAAGTAGTCGTTGATAGGAAGGGCGATGTAGCAGATGGTTTTATGGGCTATGCTTAGGTCATGTTTAAGACAACATAGTTCTAAGCTTTCAAAATCTAGGATTGTAAGTCTAGTTGTGTAAGGTATTCTGTTATGAGTGGAGGAGTGGAGGGTTCTTCTAGTAAAGTATCTCTGGACATTTTCTACAGTGTTTATGTCCGAAATGAGGTGTGGGTTCCAGACAGATGAGCTGTATTCAAGGATTGGTTATCAGAGCTGCATTTGCAGAAGCTAGCCAACCCAAGCAGCAAACCAGCCCAAGCAGCTAACCAAACCAACCAGCCAGCCACAGACCAATAGATATGGAGTTTGGTTGAAGTGTTCAATGAAATACAGCAACAGTAGGAAGTCTTGGAAAAATATATTTACTTCTTATTTACACTACTAACTGTATTCTACTTTACTATACATATATCACACTAGTATCTCACTAGTATCTCACTACAACTATATCAGTTACAATAACTCACAGGTACCAACAGATCAACACAGCAACTTCACTGCACACTTCAAACTGAGCAGGATCAGAAAGAGAGAGAGCAAGTAGGGAGCTCTTGCATATTTAAATACTTTGCACCTGATAACGTTGCTGCATGCTTAATTGCCTCAAAATGACTCTGATTCTCTACGTAGGCCTTCCTTCTGCATTGAGACATGCTAAATCCTGACATTGGTCTGGTGAAAGTTTTGTATGCTCTGGTTAGTAGTGTGAGATTAACGGAGCAGAAGCTACGTAGAATTAAGTTAACAACTCTTGAAACCTTTTTGGCAATGTTGTTTCAGTGGGCTTTGGCACTTAGGTCATTTGATATGAGTATTCCAAGGTCTTTAATGGAGTTGCCGAAAGAGTATGGGTGCATGCTGTCACACATGCACAAGTGCCCACACTCATAATTCAATGCCTGGGGAGGGCGAAAACAGCTTCCCCACGGCTGGAAGGCTGGAATCAGCCAGTTTCTTAACTTCTTGTGGGCCCAGTAGACTCGTGTTTCACCCCCTCCAGGCTACAAAGGCTTCTCAGGGGTGTAAAAATGCCTTCCCCCATCCCCGGAGGCTCCCTAGAAGCAGAAGATGCCCTCCCAAGAGCCTCTGTGCAAACCAAAAATCAGCTGCCCAGCACAAACATGCATATTGGAGCTGAGCTAGGACAATGGCTCACGTGCCAGCAGATATGCCTCCGCAGGCCACCTGTGGCACCCCTGCCATAGGTTCACCATCACTGCTCTAAACATAGATCTTGTATTTGTTTGTTTGTTTGTTTGTTTGTTTGTTTGTTAAATTCATTTGCCACCCATCTTACCATGAGGCAGCTTTGAGCAGCTTACAATATTAGAAGCAATAAAACCATACAGACACGTACATCTGTAATAAAAATAAAAATTACACATTAAATAGATAAATATAAGGAAATGTTACCCATACATAATGTAGATTTAAACAATGATAATTATTATATGATAGTTAAATAAATGTATTAAAATATATATGTACTTGAATAATATTTGCATTAGATAAGCATATATAAAATTGTACGGTAACTGTTTATTGTTAAAATTATTTACCATATTATTTTTCCTTCATCATATTTCCTTTACTTTCTTGTTATTAATTAAACAGCAATAAAAATAATTTTAAAAAAGACTTCGCTTGTCAGAATTTGGAAGTGAAGGTTACAAATGGTGACCCTGTGACTGTGGCACACGGCGATGTTGTAATCCTTAGCCAATTCCCAAGCACCTGAATCACAATCGGGTGACCATGGGGAGTGTGATGGAACGAACAGCTGGAGAATGAATGGAGGGAAGGAATCTTGATAATTACGCCACAGCTTTCCAGAGAGGCAAAACATTTCAGAGCAAAATAAGAAATTACACAGTCCTGAACTCATTGCAGGAGGGAGGAAAAGGTTCATGGTAGTCATACTCTAGAAGCTCTTAAAATATATTAGATTAATAATTAATAATTAATAATTCCCTCAACACTGTCAGACTTTCTACTAAATCTGCACTTCTATTCTACTAGTTTTTCTCATCATTCCTTTCACCCATTTCCTCCCATGTTGACTGTATGACTGTAACTTGTTGCTTGTATCCTAAGATTATTATTAATATTGCTTCCTCATTGCTTATTTGACCCCTATGACAATCATTAAGTGTTGTACCACATGATTCTTGACAAATGTATATTTTATTTTATGTACGCTGAGAGCATATGCACCAAGACAAATTCCTTGTGTGTCCAATCACACTTGGCCAATAAAAATTCTATTCTATTCTATTCTATTAAAAAGTTATACTTTTAATCTGTCAAGATTCTGTATATTAGATGTAAGCAAATAAAGAATTAGACTTAATCAGATTTCATTGTGTCATCTTTGGTTTTAGGTATGACAAGGAGACTGCAATGGTTGTAACCTAAGTTATAAGTGCCCTTCATTCCGCACCATCGTAACTTTGAATGGTTGCTGAACATGTGGATGTTAAATAAGGACTACCTGTACTTGGCACCAAAAGCATAGCAAGGAACAAGCACACCAAAAGCCAAACTGCCAAAATTCAACAACAAAACGGTGATGATTCAAAATAAATTAGACATTTTATTTATTTATTTATTCATTTATTCATTCATTCATTTATTCATTCAATTTTCATGCCGCCCTTCTCCTTAGACTCAGGGCAGCTTACAACATATTAGCAATAGCACTTTTTAACAGATCCAGCACATTGCCCCCACAATCCGGGTCCTCATTTAACCACCTCAGAAGTATCTGATGTTAAGTATGTTAAGTATCTGATAGGCATAATGTCCTTTATTGTAAATATCCTTTTGAAATTAACAGTGACCTGGAAATTTTAATTCCATTCAGTCTGCTGACATCACTGCATTATTCTAAGATCTCAGCATTTCTCAGGAATAGAGTTGCATATTCTAAAAATTATAGTATGGGCTCCAATTAAAGGAAACTTGCCCATCTTGCTCTGTGTGGATATTTAACAAATGTTAAATGGAATCCAATTAAATCTTAGCTGTTGGAACTGCTTCCATGAGCTAAGTGATGAGGTCAAAATTCTTTCTTCTATATGCCCTCAAAATCCACTCCACAGAATTGACTTAATTTCTACACTGGGGGAACAGGAAAATATGGGAGATCCTAAGCACAAATAAAAATCTCATTATATCTGCAAACTTTATCCTACATATGACTCTATGATATCCTGCCCTGAAATATTCTGAAACACTGAACAACAGAAGTGCAATGCAGCAGTAGAGATTAGGAATAGCAAACTGAATGCTCAACTGGCTGTGATATTTTTCAGAAACTACTACAGTCTGGCTGTGTCAACAAAACAAATTAAATACCTTTGATGAGCAGTAATCTAAAGTGCCTGAAGCATTAACAAAATACTTGAAATGAGAAGTTATTCTGACAGTACAGCAATACTACTATAAATAGAACAACAATTGTAATTGCTAGAATTGCCATTCTTAGATTGGTTTGCAAAGATGATGTACAGCATGTCACAGAAGTGAAGACACCCCCTCACATTTTGTAAATATTTATATTTATCTTTTCATGTGACAACACTGAAGAAAAGACACCTGGCTATAATGTAAAGTAGTGAATATATAGCTTGTATAACAGTGTAAATAAGTTGTCCCCTCAAAATAATGCAACACACAATCATTAATGTCTAAACTGTTAGCAACAAAAATACACCCACAAGTGATAATGTCCAAATGGGGTCCAAAGTGTCAATACTTTGTATGGCCACCATTATTTTCCAGTACTGCCTTAACCCTCTTGGGTATAGAGTTCACCAGAGCTTCACAGGCTGCCACTGGAGTCCTCTCCACTCCTCCATGACAATGTCATGAAACTAGTGAATGTTAAGAAACTTTGTGCACCTCCACCTTCTATTTCAGGATGCCCCACAGATGTTCAATAGCGTTTAGGTCTGGAGACATGCTTGGCCAGTCCATCACCTTTACTCTCAGCTTCTTTAGAAAGGTAGTGGTCATTTTGGAGGTGTGTTTGGGGTTGTTATCATGTTGGAATACTGCCCTGCGGCCCAGTCTACGAAGGAAGGGGAGGGAGTTGATTCCAGAGGGCTGGGGCCACCACAGAGAAGGCTCTTCCCCTGGGTCCCGCCAGCCGACATTTTTGGTTGACGATGTGTCTCCCTGGGAGTAACCACAGTTTGACAAGTGTATCAGAACTGATTGTGAGCTTTAAGGATATCAGGAAAAATGTTCTGCTTTAGTATGTCACAGTACATGTTGGCATTCGTGGTTCTCTCAATGAACTGTAGCTCCCCAGTCCAGCAGCACTTCTGCAGCCCCAGACCATGACATTCCCACCACCATGCTTGACTGTAAGCAAGATACACTTGTCTTAGTACTCCTCACCTGGTTGCCACCACACATGCTTGATACCATCTGAACCACATATGTTTATCTTGGTCTCATCTGACCACAGGACATGGTTCCAGAAATCCATTTCCTTAGTCTGCTTGCCTGCAGCAATCCATTTGTGGGCTTTCTTGTGCATCATCTTTAGAAAGGGCTTCCTTCTTGGATGGCAGCCCTGCAGACCAATTTGATACAGCGTGTGGCGTATGGTCTGAGCACTAACAGGCTGACCTCCACCCCCACCCCTTCAACCTCTGCAGCAATGCTGGCAGCACTCATACGTCTATTTCCCAAAGCTAACCTCTGGATATGATACTGAGCACGGGAACTCAACTTCTTTGGTCGAGGCCTGTTATGAGTAGAATCTGTTCTATTAAACCACTGTATAGTCTTGGCCACCGGGCTGCAGTTCAGTTTCAGGGTCTTAGCAATCTTCTTATAGCCTAGGCCAGTGATGGCGAACCTTTTTTTCCTCGGGTGCCAAAAGAGCATGTGCCTGCGCTATCCCACACACCCATAATTCAATGCCTGGGGAGGGTGAAAACAGCTTCCCCCACCCCTCGGAGGCCCTCTAGAGGCCGGAAACTACTGTTTCCCAACTTCTGGTGGGCCCAGTAGGCTCATGTTTCACCCTTCCCAGGCTCTAAAGGCTTCCCTGGAGCCAGGGAAGGACACAAATGCCACACCCCATCCCTCCAGAGGCTCTCTGGAAGCCAAAAACGCCCTCCCAGAGCCTCTGTATGAACCAAAAACCAGCTGGCCGGCACACACATGGACATTGGAGCTGAGCCACGGCAATGGGTTGCATGCCAGCAGATATGGCTCCACGTGCCACCTGTGGCACCCATGGCATAGGTTCGCCATCACTGGCCTAGGCCATCTTTATGAGAGCCACAATTTGTTTTTTTCAGATCCTCAGAGAGTTCATTGCCATAATGTGCCATGTTGAACTTCCCGTGACTAGTATGAGAGAGTGAGAGCGATAACATCAAATTTAACACACCTGCTCTCCCTTCACACTTGAGACCTTGTAACACTAATGAGTCACATGATATCAGGAAGAAAAACGGCTTCTGGGGCCCCATTTAGACATTATCACTTACAGGTGTTCTCACTTTTATTGCCAGCAGTTTAGACATTAATGGCTGTGTGTTGCATTATTTTGAAGGGACAGCACATTTACACTGTTATGCAAACTGTGGCTACTTCACATTGTAGCCAAGTGTCATTTCATCAGTGTTGTCACATATTAATATTTACATATGTTTACAAAATGTGAAGGGAGGTAGTCATTTCTGTGACATACTGCATCTACAAATGTCAACAGATTAGTTTCTCTAACACATTTTAGCAAGTAAATGTAATGTTATACGCTGTAGAAGTTTAATGTATATGCTGCAGAAGTTCTTTCAAATGCATTGCTTTTGAGAGACTACAATTACAAGGCAAAACCCCATAGGAAAACAATAAAAATGTGAAGTTTGGAAACAATTATTTTAGGATTTTAAGATTGATAAGTAGAGGGACTTCTCTGAAAAACCAGAGAATTTATTTATAATTATATAACAATTTGGAAAAAGTGTTGAATCTTATAATAAATGCATTTTTTCTATTGCTTAGTTAATGTTAAGTTTTATTTCACATTTATTTATTTTTATAAGTAACTGAAGTTGGCTAGCACATCTAATGATTCCTTCCGCCTCTTATTTGTCTCACAATAACCCTGTGAGGCAGGTAGAGAGTGTGACTGGCCTCCATCCAGGTAGGAAGAGGTAGGATTAGAACTCATGGTCCTCCTGGTTTCTAGCCTGGTACCTTAACTACTAGACTAAACAAAATCAGTCCTTAATTGTCTGAACATATATACAGTTTACAAGTCTTCTCCAAGTCTTTGTTACTGGAAGAAAGACTGACAAGTACTTCTTGAAATTGGTTTATCTCAATATGGAGAAACAGTCTACAAAATTTATTTCCCTATCGAGGTTTAATTTAATGCTACTGATTTTGCCATCTGAAATTACTGTGACAATTCATGAACAATCAGTTTATAAATGTTTGTCATTAATTTACTGAACGTATTACCTTCATATTCCTGGCAAAGTCATGTTTAATGTTTGGAATCCAAGGATGTCCATCTGCCAACTGTTGAGAGAACAAATTTCCTGTGAAGCCTTCTAAGTGTGCCAAAAATGTATACAGAAGATTTGGATGAGCTTACAGAGCAACTTTGGGAGTGTGATGCAGAAGGTATAATAGGAAAATGTGCCATTGTGATTTGAGAGTGAATAATAATGTTGATTGGAATCCAGAAATAGAAATGAATGAAAAAAGAATGCGTTCTAAAAAATGACTGATTTTTACATCTTGCTCTCTAAAGATGAAGTATGTTGATTATAATTAACATGAGTTCACCATCACACTGTGTCATTTATTTCTAAACCTTTTCTTTAATAGATATGTTTATGCACAGCCTCCATAAAATTCCTGTCTTTTCTAACTAAAAATAGAAAATACAGTGGAACCCCGACATAAGAGCTGCTCTACTTAAGAGCAACTCGAGATAAGAGCTGGGAGGGGAGAGATATTTTTGTTCTACTTACAAGCCCAAATTCGAGATACAAGCGCCAAGGAGCTGTCTCCTGAAGCCAAACGCTAACTTCCGCGTTCGGCTTCAGGAGACAGCTGCGAAGCGGCGCGCGTGTTTTAAAAGGTTGCAGCCGGCCTGGGGGGCTCGGGGGGGTGCTTGCAGCTTTCTTTCTTGCTCTTTTTCTTTCTCTCTTTTACCTTCCCTTCCTCTATTTCTTCTTTTCTTTCTCCTTCCCACCTTCTTCCCTCCCTCCCTCCCTTCACTCATTCCTCTCTTACTCTCCCCTTTCATAAGTTTCCTTGCTTCCTTCCTCTGTTCCTGTCCCTTCCCCCTTTCTTTCTTTCTTGCTTTCTTTCTTGCTCTTTTTCTTTCTCTCTTTTACCTTCCCTTCCTCTATTTCTTCTTTTCTTTCTCCTTGCCACCTTCTTCCCTCCCTCCCTCCCTTCACTCATTCCTCTCTTACTCTCCCCTTTCATAAGTTTCCTTGCTTCCTTCCTCTGTTCCTGTCCCTTCCCTCTTTCCTTCCTTCCTTCCCACCCTCCGTCCATTCATTCACCCATTCCTCTCTTGATCGCTTAAAGCCGGTCCCTGGTGCAAAAAGGGTTGGGGACCTCTGTCCTACAGGATTGGGTGGCAGAGAAGTTGAACATATGTAAATTTAAAAGTTTAAGAAAGTTTACAAGTTAAGTGAAAGAAACTTCATTATTCATTTATATGTACATGTACATTTCTTCATTAAAAACATGTCTTTCTGCATAATTTAGACTAACTTTGTGAGTTTTTTGAGGGCTGGAACCAATTAAAATTATTTACATTAATTCCTATGGGGAAAAGTCGTTCGAGATAAGAGCTGCTCGACTTAAGAGCCCAGGTCCGGAACGAATTAAACTCGTATCTCGAGGTACCACTGTAACTAGAAAAATGTTGTTTTAGATAACTTAAAGTTTAAAGACAAAATAATATACTATCATGTTTTTATAACTCAGCATTACTGTATTTGTCACTAGTGAAACCATCCTTACTTTAATAAACAGATGTTTTGAATGACATACATTTTTTAAGAACATACAATTTCATAAGCACCACTTTAAAATGTATGTTGGAGAAATTAGCTAATGCTAGGATCAGTAAAAAATGTTTTCTAACATATTCCCATTAGAATGCTAAGATCAGCCCAATGTTATTTACTCAGAAGAAAAGAAAGGTATCACAGTTCCAGAATTATTTTCATTTCTCTCATACTTTTAGAATGCATTTAAAACAATTGGTGGGTTTTCTTTCCAGACTATTTCAATGAAATATTACTAAAAAAAGATAATTAATTTGCAAATCTACCTAAAAAATTATAAGAGATGCAGTCAATTTGACACTTCTATTTTGTAAATGAAATGAATCTTTTTCAACTTAATTTACTCAAGTCTTTATTCTAGTAAGCTATCTCACTAACTTTTGTGAGTGACTGACCTTCTTTATATGAAATATATGATATCATCATTGCACAGATAATTATTTAGCCTTTCTCCCCATTTAAACATATAGTTCCATTACATTGCTATTTAAATTTTCCGTGTCTTCTTGCAAACCCATATCTTTTATTATCAATTATACATCTTTGAAATAGAAATGAGATTAGTTATAACAATGGCCTTAGCATTAATACAGCATTTGAATAAATATACTACCTAAAGAATGGGAAATATCCAACATGCTAATGAACATCTCTTACATATTTGTAACTTTAAAATAATTGTATTACCTAAAAGAAAGAAGAGCATTTACAGTTTTGTTTGAGCAATTAACTAAAGTGGTGTCCGGAAGTCCATGTGCTATAATTGCTTACTAGCCAGATGTTTTCTAGGCAGGGATCCAGGGACAGCATGCTGTAATACCTTTTATCCTATGATTTGTGCTTCTCATCCAGAGCATTCCCTTTCAATGTCGCAACATTCAACCTGAGAATTCTACATTGTTTCTAACACTACTGACTCTGCAATTCTATGGTTAATGTTTAGTTTACTCATACACAATGTATAAATTAACATTATATTTAGTAAGCCTAGATAGATAGATAGATAGATAGATAGATAGATAGATAGATAGATAGATAGATAGATAGATAGGCAGGCAGGCAGGCAGGCAGGCAGGCAGGCAGGCAGGCAGGCAGGCAGGCAGGCAGGCAGGCAGGCAGGCAGGCAGGCAGGCAGGCAGGCAGGCAGGCAGGCAGGCAGGCAGGCAGGCAGGCAGGCAGATAGACAGACAGAGACAGATTCCAGTAAACTCATCTAAAATGCCTGCATAAAATTAACTTGATAGTTTATTTCACCTCTTCTTCACCTATTTATAAATCAGATAGATCAAAGTGAATTCAAAATAAAACATGTATCAGCTACTACCATACTTCAATAGAAATTGTTTCTAAATTTATCCTGAACTTTTTGTCAACAAATTTGCTGCTGCCCACATTCACGCTATTCAATTTATAATAAGGTTACAAATACTCTATTACCTTCAGGCTTTCCTTAACAGTTCCAAGTGGGTAAATAGCTTTACACTGGAGGTATTTATGAATCAGTGGATTTTGGGACACTTTTTAAAAGCATTATCACAGAATAATTTTACAAAACTTAATTGTTGTTTCATTTCTTTATACAAGTTTTACAGTCATGTTCATATAGACATATTTGGATAAGAGTCCTCAACAAGAACTCACATTTTAATGTTTCTTAATTAAAAGTAACATATTTTCAAAACATTCATATTTCTCTGGTTTCCTGTTAGCCTTAACATACTCATTTTGGATAGTGCACACAGTTCAGATAATCATATTTTTATTTGCTATTGTGCCTTACACATTTAGAACATCAAAATACCTGGACTATCTTTCAGAAAAGTTCCTCACGGATTGAACGTTAAAAGTATACAGAATATTTCTGCAAATTGAAAATATCTCACATTTGCAATATACTGTTCTTGCCGGTTCAAACTTGATATTGCTCTTATCTAAATTTGAAACAGATGTTTTCAACCCAGTATGAGAATGGCTCAAGCTTAGGAGTCATACTGAACTTGAAAAAAAATGTTTAAACTCAAATCCTTAACAATTCAAAATCTTTTACATAACCTTGTTGCAGTAGGGGTTCATAATGTGTAATCAAATCAAGGATGATTTTTTCAAGTAGGCTGAGTCCTAGTTGCTGAAGAAATTCCCCTTTTCAAGAAGTACCACAGCTTTTTATAAAGCAACAGTGATTTGTAAGGCCAAGAGAACAATTAAATCTGTATCTCTTTCAACATGAACACCAAAAGCCTATAGAACTTTTCCAAGTAAGGAGTTTTAAATCTAAGGGTCCATCTACACGTAACAATGGCATAAATATGCCCCAGCAACCTCTTTCTTCTGAAAGAACCTCAAGTTATTACAACACTTCCAACTCATCCTAAACCAAAACTACAGCCATCCTTAGCTATACACAGCTCAACTTAGGAGCTATGTTAAACAGAATTTTCCCTTTTAAGTAAGCAAAAAACCACAAAGTTTTGTCATGGGGGAACCTGAACAACTTTGCAGCATATGTGATTGATATGGAAAATCAAGTGTTTCCCATGGGATAAAATAATTCTACTGGCCACTTTACACTGGGGCTGGTGTGCCCTTCCTCTCCTATTTCTTTGGGCAGTAGTAGAATTTAGGCCTTTCAAATTGGGCTCTGTTTTTAATACTTATTAGGTCTCATAATCTGCAGCTCAAAGATCTGGACAGGCACTGACCAGAGGTGGTAGAGGTGAGTTGTCTGTTTTGTGAGGTTCAAAAGAGAGAGGCAGTGAAAGTTCCATCTGCTGCTTCACAGCTCATCTCTGTGTCTGTCAGCTGTCATTTGGGATTCGTTCTGAACCTGGGTTGAGTACTCTTCTAGAATAGTGTTACTGTATACCCATATTCAACACAAACCCTGTCAGTAACAAGGCTCATTTCAGAAACATTTACCAGTATTCCGGAAGAGAACAATGTTTCAGAATAGTACTGTAACTGTTATTCTAGAATAGCCCTATTCCAGAGGAATGCAGTCAGGTAAAACCAGAGCAAAGTTCTTACAAATGTATAAACCAAGCAGGTGTTTTTTTCTTTTTTTAAAAAAAATTGTAAATCACCAAGAGGCATGCAAGTGTGATGGGTGCTATGGAAATTGGATAAATGAAAAGTAAAGAAATAAAGCAGTCTAGCCATCTGTTAAAATCCACATGCACTCCAGTTCCACCTCAGATGAAGGAAAGTGACTGGTGGTACTTTCTCACTGATGGGTGACAATTGTTATCAGGGAAGGGAAAGGGAAAGAAGAGGGAAGGAAGCCAGCAACCCATGCCCTGTTTTCTGCAAATAAGGGCAGTATTCTGGCACTATGACAAGGAGCAGATTATCGGTGAGGGGAGCCAACCTAGGCTAATATATGGTAGTTCTCAAAGCTCAAGCCCTGGTGAATGGATCGCTGTTTTAACTCACCGAGGAAGACAAGTCATTTGTTGCCCGCGGACTTTTCAAAGGCACAGATAGTTTTCTGCAGCTCTCCTAAAATCTTGACCTACTTAGAAAACCTGAGAAAACGGCTCTTCCACAACCTCACATCTGTCTGCAACAGCGACACTGAACCGAAGGAGATCCTGAGGGGAAGAGGATGGAAATTGTTGTGCCCGCACGCAGAGAACCCGCACTCCATTTCACCCAATTGGCAAGCCCTGGCTCAAACATGTGAGACTATAAGCAATGAAGGGAAGTGGCTTACACATACATTCATTCATACATACATACATATATACATACATGATGTTTCTCCATCGTGTTCGAAGAGGACCTTGACATCTAATGTGTTGTTGGCTGTACACAATGTGCAAGTAGCAGATAATGCATACACACACCCACACACAGATAGACAAAAACAAAACAAAACTAAACACAGTACAGTAGTTTGTTTCCAACCAAAGATGTCCCTCTTCAGTAAACCTGCTGCTGCCTCCTCCGAGATGCCCAAAACAACGCCACCCAAACGCGCGGTCAGCAGCCTGGATTGGAAAAGCTCTCGCCGCTTCGGCAAACCTGCTGCTGTTGCTGCCGCTTCGGAGACGCTGCTGCCCGGGCTTCTTCGAAGGCTCAAACGCTCGCTCCGTCCGCGGGCTGCCTTAACGCACGGGCCCGATGGGCGCTTGCCCGCGGGACCCCACCAGCATAAGGGGTCCCATTCCAACATATTAAACATATAAATATATGTTTAATTTATTAAACCTCCCTCCCTCCCCCCCTTTTTTTTAATGCCACAGGGCAAGCGGTACCCACCCCACTCTCGCCCGCCCATTGAGCGACTCCAGGACCGCTCAAACTTCGCGGCCGAGCCGAGAGACTTTTCTTGTTGTTTTAAAACCATCCTCGCCGCGTCCAAAGGGGTTTCCGCTTTGACACCCGGTCCCGAACCCGGCGAGCGAACCATCCCACCCGAAGCTTCTTACCTCGGCCGAGACGCGGCAGGCGGGCGGCTTTGGAAGGAAGTGCACCGGAGGGAGGAAGGCGGGGGAGCACCTTCTTCCATGGGCGGCCGTGCGTTCGGCTGAGCGCGCGCTTTTCTCCCCCAGCCCTCCCTCTTTCGGTCAAGCTGCTGCTGCTGCTGCTGCTGCTGCTGCTGCTGCTGCTGCTGCTTCTGTCAGGTGGCGGCGGAGCGCGCGGATGCCTCTTCCGAATAGCCGGCCGAGCGGCGGCAGACAACCCTGGCGGACCAGAGCGGCTCGGCCGGAGACATAGCCGCCGCGCGCATGCGCCCGGCGTGGCCCTAAACGACCTTTTTAAGGTAGCCAGGTGAAGCGCGCCCGCGAGGGCGGCCGCTTGGCCGTTTCTTTTTGGCGCGCTTCAGACTCTTGCACGAAAGGAGTCTCCATATTTTGTTTATTTTTTTATTTTATTTATTCGAGTTTGTATGCCGCCCAAGGGACTCTGGGCGGCTCACAACCAAGGAATAAACATAGATGTAACATTCTTCTCTAGAAACACTGATATACTAAACAGAGCATACAAAACGTTCGTCTGACCAATTCTTGAATACAGCTCACCTGTAGGGAACCCACACTGTATAACAGACATTAATACAATTGAAGGAGTCCGGAAATACTTCACAAGAAGAGCCCTCCACTCCTCACACAAATTACTTTACTCCTCCAGACTTCAATTACTACGTTTAGAAAATTTACAGCTATGCTTCCTCTGAACTGATTTAACTGTTGTTCATAAAATCATACATCACAATGTACTCCCTGTTAGCAACTACTTCACCTTTAACAACAACAACACAAGAGCACGCAATAAATACAAACTAAATGTAAATAGCTCCAAATTAGACTGCAGAAAATATGATTTCAGCAATAGAGTGGTCAACGCATGGAATTCACCACTGGACTGTTGTTTCTTTCCCCAATCCCAAAATCTTCAACCTTACACTATCTACAATAGACCTCTCCCCTTTTTAAAGAGGTCTGTAAGGGATGTGCATAAGTGCATCTTCATGCCTACCGTCCCTGTCCTACTGTCTTTTTTATCCTTTCTATCTCTACTTTATACTTATGTTAAAACATTCTACAATACTATACTTATATGACAAATAAATAAATAACCCTCTTAAAACATTCTAAAATAATTTAAAACCAACAATTAAAAAACAATTGAAACAGTTAAAAACCATACATGTCATTATCCATAGATGGAGGGCCGCCCCACGCTCGGTCTTTAGCCTTGAATTTCCACAAGTGGCCTAAGTGATGACTTTGCAACTGGATGACAGTTCATTCCCGTAACTTTTTCTTAAGCCATTGTTGTAAAGGCTGAAGAAGCTGCGGTCCCCCCATCTTGCAAATCCATCCATTGGCAAGCCTTGAAGTGATGCATTTGCTTCAGTCAACAAAGAGAGAGGCCCATTTTGGGAAGCAGCTACTTCCCTCCCATTAGAAAATCCAAACCAGGCAATCTTCAGATTTGGGCACTCTTTTATAGAAAAATCAAATGTCAGTTTTTCAGATGACACCCAATGCTGAGTGAGCAACTCTTTCTGAATCCTCACCAGTATCATGTCAAGGGGAAATAGATTTATATACAGATTATTATATTTAAAGATTATTAAAGCAATAGCAAAGAAATGTATGTTGATATCTGTGATCTACTTTTATTAAATCAAGCTACGCTGAACAGATTTGTATATTCAGTGCGATTTGGGAAAGGCCTGGAGGTAACGTTCAAGATTTACATATTTTTGTTTCTACTACCACTACATATGGCTTGGAAAAACTCCTGAACAAAATGCCTAAGAGCAGTTGCCACTCAATATAGACATTTTATTGGGACATTCTGTATTCAGTTCATACAGAGTTGCAGTAATGAAATGTACTGTAAAGCACTTCAGATTTTGAACACATCTTGTCTAAGTAAGTACTCAGGAAGTTTTTGGGCAAGTGCAATAGATGAAATTGGCAAGACTAAAAAACAAAAAAAAGTGTATTTACCATCAGGTTAACTAAAGGCCTGCTCCAATGGTGGTTTTTTTCAGGAAATAACTTGCCTTTGAGCTTCTAAATAAAGCAAGATTGAACTCTAATGCGGTTAATTTTTAATTGAATTGGGCCCTATGTTTGCACTGTTTCATATCACTTTCACTAATGTTAGGATCCTTCAGAGAAAGCCTAAATGAACAAAAAGCCTGTTAAACAATTTCAAATTATTAACAGTAATAGAAGAAAGTTTAACATAATGTTAAAAGAAAAAGTAAATGATGGGGCAGATATTTCAAAGATTATTCAGAATAAGGAAGAGTAAGAAAATGTGTACTGTTTTCACTATTAACATTTCTCATGGCAAAATTAGATAATTTAAGATAAAACAAGCATTATCAATATTTTCTAATGCTTCTAATAATGTGATTCAAAATGATATCTGAGAAAAATGTTTAAGGCTAACAATTTTTTTACATGCATCCTACTCCTGAATACCACTTATTTTACAAGCCACTAGACTAGATAATATCTTGAAACTTCTGTGAAGTCTATGTCAGCTTAATTATCCGAATCATAATAGTAATAGTACTACTAGTAGAATTCAGAAAATATTTCACTTTTAGTTATATTACAATAAAAGCATTTTAAAATATCACATAATATAGCATTTTGTTTATATTTTCTGTAACATAATGAAAAGTTGAAAGCAGGAAGAGAGGGCACAGATACTGTAAATGTTGAGAGGAAAATATAATTCATGTAGTATATTGAATGACACTAATATAATTAGTGTAGTATACTGTACCTCACTGCAATGGCTTCTGTGAAATTCTGCTAATGGCTATGCTGATTGGCAAGTCTGACAATGAAGTCCCAACCCATTCTGGTGGGCTTCACTAGAGAGGGGGAAATGGTTTTTAAGACACAGTACAACTCTACTTTGATCCTAACCATTGCTACACAAATTGTTTGTATGATATGCAAACATATAGCTTCACTCTGCCTCTGTGAGATTTGGACTCCCCTCTTCCAAATACAGCCTACATTATTGCTTATGCCAGTGATGGTGAACCTCCGGCATGGATGCCACAGGTGGCACGCAAAGCCATATCTGAGGACACATAAGATGTTGCCCTATGTCAACTCCAGCATGCATGTGTGTGCTGGTCAGCTGATTTTCAGCCTTCTTTTCTGCCACCTTTTCTCTCTCCAGGTTTCAGGAAAGCCTCTTGAAGCCTGGGGATGGTGAAAAAAAGGCCCAGCGGGCCTACTGGAAGTCTGGAGGCTTCAGAGAGGCCTGTGCACATGTGTGTGGGGAGCAGTGTGGGAGTTGTGCACATGCACGGGAGGACAGCATTACATTATGGGTATGGGCACACATGTGCATGCTATTGTGCACGTCTCAAGTTATCTTCAATGTATAACTGCAATTGACCCCCAAATTTTCATTGCTGAGCAAGACAGCTGTAAAAATCCCATTTTTACCATGGTTGTTAAGCTAACCATTCATATGTTAAGTGAATCTGGCTTCTCCCATTGACTTTGTTTGTCAGAAGCTCTCCAGGAAGATTGCATATGACAATCCCAGAACTCTAGAACACTGAACTATTTTTAAATGCATGCAATTTACTAAGCATTCGAATTTTGATCACATGACTCTGAAGTTACCCCAGTGGTTTCATAAGAACTGGCGATAAGTCACTTTTTTTAGTGCTGTTAACGTTGATGGTCACTAAATGAATGATTGTGAGTCGAGGACTACCTATATATAACCAGGACCTATATATAGCCAGGACCTTCTCATCTTTGAATATAATCAAATTCAACTGCCATGGGCAAAGGGCTTTTTTCTGGATGATTAACAATGGCTTAACATTCCTTTCTTATTCTCTTGTTATTTTGGATAACTTTGTATGAATTTGTTGCACATCAATAATTATTAAATAATTATTGCCACATGTCAATAATTGTTTTGCTATCAATGTTGTTATAGGCTGTTTTGAATATTAGAACTTCTTTTGAAAAGAAGCATATAAATATTTTAAAGAAATAAGTGCTATTTATACTTTTTTACTTTCAAGGAATTGTTCAAGATATTTCAAAGTCCATGAAATTAAAAATTTATTTGCTTTCTGCCTAAAGTAAGATTTTTTTTCAACTTCAAATATTGTAGTTATTTTTTTATACATACAAAAGAGCAAAGATCTTTGAGGATGGTAATTAGTTTTGCAATTATCCTTTTAAGTTAAATCAGGAGACTGTTAAATAAGACACTGAGTAGAACACAATTAAGTTGAATTGGAATTAAACTAGCCAAATATTTAAACTGTCTAGATGTGCTTCTAAGTGGCAGAAAAACACTATGCTTTTTGTTGTTGTTGATAACTCTAAAACAAAAAAGGTACTTTAGCACTGATTGGATAACACCTACATTGCACTTCAATCTGTGCTCTTGGAAAACTACTTTTATTTAATAGCAGGAACCATCTATTCACATGCTGTTACAGTTCCATTAATAACAAGACATGAAAGTCCCTCTTGTTTAACAGTTAATGTGAAAATGGTTGATCTTTGATTTGTCCTCAATGAAACACAGTGATTACAACCATGTTTCCCCTGCACCTAAATATTCTGAATGCAGACATAAAAGAGATAAGAAAGCATTTAGTTATAAAGGATGCTGACAACCTTGCCCAAATCACAATCTCTTATGCACTTTACCCACTAACAGTTTATATCATTTTATTAACTTGACCAATGAAATTGGGCTCATTTTGGGCTCAGCCCATGATGTAAGTTGCCTTCCATTGTCATTTTGATTATTGGAATAAGACTGATTTCCCAATTACAGTAATCTGACCCTGCCCTATCACAGTTTTAAGGTGTGTAACATTTAGAATGTTTTGACATCCATTACCACAGAGAAGAGAGTAAGTGTATTTTACACATATGTTGGGCAGTTGGGACATTCTTTCCGTCCATTCAGAAGTGGATTCCTCATGGTGCTATAGAACTGGTAGCAAACTGCTGGTGACATCACGGAACCAATTCTGTTGGTACCGGTCCATGGATGCTGCCATCTTTTTTTTTGAAAAAAAATTGGGGAGGGGGATTTTTTACTGATTTTTTTTCTTCTGTACAGAAGTCGAGTTTCTGGCACTCAACATGTGCCACCAACTTTTTTTCCTTGTAGTTTTTGAGAATTTTTGACACTGCACATGAAGCTTGTGCATCATTATAACGCAGCCACACAGTGCAGGAGGAAGCGAACCAGCGGCGGGGTAAGTTAGAACCCACCCTTGCATCCGTTCATGGGCCAGCCAGCCCAACTTGCAATTATTTCTCCTCAAAATTTGTCCTCTCAGTTACTCCTGATCTCTGATTTCCCTTTATATGGGCATCTCCCTACTTCCTATTTCTTAATTAGGTTCTGCTCCAAGCTTCCAACAATGAGCAGGGAAGAGCACAGCTCTACTAATTTTATTTGGGAAACTAGAGAAGCCATGGTTGTGCAAACTGCAATACATCTTAACACAACGTAACTCTGCAACACAATGTCATGGTGGATACAGTTGCCAGAGTGATCATCAGTGCAGTATTGTAAGAATAAGGAAAGATGTGGAACTGAGTGATGATGGAGAATCCATTTGCTAGAACAGAGATGCAAACAGCACACTTGTATTTTGGCCCCTCAGTCATCAGCACAGCATCTAGAATTACCAAAGCCAGAACGAGGTATGCAAATGGGCCTTTCATCATCACCAATAGTGGCACAAGTAGTAGTAAATGGCTGCTAGGACTGCAGCTGTATAATATGGATCCTGTGGCAGTTGTAGCGTTCATGCATAATTCTCAAAAGTGATACAAATGACATAATCCATTTTATATTTTTTTAAATCTACATAAGACCTCACAGTTGCAGAAACAACAGGGAAAAAATTAATTCTTCCAAAGGTGACAGAAGAAGCAACACACACAGCTGGCAAAACCTGGGTGTCTTTTGTGGTTTAAATTGACTTTAAGAGCAGAACAAGACTAGCACACTCGAGAGAGTGCTATTCCTATTTTTTAAACATGGATCTACCACTTTTCCAGAAAAGTGTTGGATCCATGTTTGAAAAATAAGAATAGCACTCTAAGAGTATTGAACATGTTTCTAGGAGGACCTGGTGTAAAATTTGACAACTAGTTGGAAAGCTCTGGACAGGCATTAAGTACTGAAGCCTCCACAAAAGTCTGATGTGTAATCTCTCTTTCCAAATGGCCGTTCTGGGCAGGGTTTCCTTCTGTTCTGAAAATAGCTTTTGGCTTTGGAGGCAAGCATTCTTTATCTTTTCTTAAACTACACCAGATCCAGAACTGAGGCAAACAGGCCTCATCAGTTCATCCAACTACAAAAATGGATTGCTGCTCTCACAATAGCAGAATTCCACTTACATCCTTCACCTATCATATATATTTTTCTTTTAATGATCCTGCAGTCCCTTAATTCAGGGTAGAGTTGGAGCAACTGGATAGAGCTGAGGGTTTACCGCCTTAGTGACTCCTACATAGAGTTCGCAGATTTTTTTTTCCTTTGTGGCAAGAGAGAAACATCTGCCGCTACCTAGGATTGAATTCTCAACCTTCCCAGTGGGAGGTGAGCGATCTTTACTACCAGGCCACGAATTCTCCATCTATCATATGCTCCCCAAAATTTGCTCTAGAGAATTTTCATGTCTTCAAATTTTATCTGGTGGCTGGATAGATAGGAAGAATTGTGAATATTTATAGCTGTAGTTTTAATTCCACTACAGTATACAGTGATACCTCATCTTACAAACGTCTCGTCATACAAACTTTTTGAGATACAAACCCGGGGTTTAAGATTTTTTTGCCTCTTCTTACAAACTATTTTCACCTTACAAACCCACCGCCGCCGCTGGGATGCCCCGCCTCCGGACTTCCGTTGCCAGCGAAGCACCTGTTTTTGAGCTGCTGGGATTGCCATGAATCCCCATCTCTGGACCTTGTGTTTTTGCAATGCTGCGATTTCACTGAGGCTCCCCTCACTGGGAAACCCCACCTCTGGACTTTGTGTTTTTGCGATGCTGAAATTTCACTGAGGCTCCCCTCACTGGGAAACCCCACCTCTGGACTTCCGTTGCCAGTGAAGCACCTGTTCTTGCACTGCTGGGATTCCCCTTCTGGGATTCCCCTGCAGCATCGCAAAAACACAGAAGTCCAGAGGTGGGGTTTCCTATGGAGGGGAGTCTCAGGGGAATCCCAGCAGCGCAAAAACGGGCGCTTCGGCTGGCAAAAGGAGTGAATTTTGGGCTTGCATGCATTAATCGCTTTTCCATTGATTCCTATGGGAAACATTGTTTCATCTTACAAACTTTTCACCTTAAGAACCTTGTCCCGGAACCAATTAAGTTTGTAAGACAAGGTATCACTGTATAAGATTGGGCAGAACACTCAATTTATAGGATACCTGAGTCTTTCAGTGATGTCCACATTAGCAAATGGTAAATGATATTGGGGGGAAATAATGAATAGCCCTTCCCATTTTATCTTGTAGATTTAACTGATTGAGCCTTTGAGCCAGAGAAGTAATAAAGGTGAGCGTATAAGCCAGATGTGTTCTTCCAACCACTGAATACCAATCATACTTTCAATTTATCTGGGATTCATGGATAAAGATTTCCATAGCATCAGCAGGCTTAGCAGTCCCCATTTTAGAAATTAGGTCTTGAAGAAGTGAGAAATTGATTTTGAAAGTCCCAACTGGAGTTAAAATTGGCATTCATCTTGTTCTTCAAAAGGCAATTTCATAACAATTTTATAAATTAACAGTGACTGTGCAGCTGTCTTTGAGAAATGGTCAATTCAGCTAGGGCAGAACTTCAAGGACTTTTCTTTTTCTATGTGCCTGTTCTATTTGTGTGGTGTGTGTGTATATATGTGTGAGTAGGTATATATATATATAAATCCTAAGCATTGCATTTATGGAAATAAGATTTGCTATAAATAGTATAGAACCAGATCATTTAGATTATACAGGCAAGCAGAATAAAGTAACCTCTAGTTATAATTTTCTGTCCTTTATATGCAAACCAATAATTTTCTTCTGCCACATTTATAATCAAGAAAGAGAGATTTGAAAATGTGGCATACACTGCCACGGGTATATTGAAGGCTAAGACCCCTCTTGAAATTTGTATTCACCTGCAAATTATCTTACTATAATATTATTCTTGAACAAGATATAAAAATAGAGTAATGTAAGAGAATGTCTCCAAAAGTATACTGTTCAAAAAGCCAATTCTATAAAGCATTAAAACAGAACTATATACATATCAATGTCTGATTCTTAGATGCAAGCTAAGGGTTTACAAAATTGCTGCTTTAACACAATTCTTCTTGGTTCCTTGACTAGTAAGAGTAGGCCTGATGGCGCAGTGGTTAGAATGCAGTATTGCAGGATAACTTTTCCCACAGCTAGGAGTTCAATCCTGTCAGGGCTCAAGGTTGACTCAGCCTTCCATCGTTCTGAGGTTAGTAAAATGAGGATCCAGATTGTTGGGGAAAATATGCTGACATTGTAAACTGCTCAGAGACTGAAGTAAAACACTATGAACAGTATACAAGTCTAAGTGCTATTGCTGCCAGGCATGGGGAAATTGACACCTCCCCTAACTACTGTTTTATGTCTGGTTTGATTGGGTTGTGTGATTATTTTATTAATAAGGGTTTTTAAATTCTGTTTTAGACATTGGATGTGTACATTGTTTTATTGTTGTGAGCCACCCCGAGTTCTCGGAGGGGGGCAGCATACAAATCTAATAAATATAAATATATATGTATATATTGCCAGTAATTGCTTCATTTAGTTAACCTGAACTCTCATATTATAGGAATCTATATCAGATTCCCTTGACATAATATAGAATACCAATATCCTACATTCTTAAATATGAAGAGTATCTACACAATACTCTTTTGAGATATAAATGAAATTGGGGTACACCACAGGCCATAAATGTCCACTATTTGTTTTTATCCAGATATACTTATATATTTGTACACTGTAAGAGTACCGGTAATTTCCCATTCACATAATACAAAATATATTAAAAAATACTTCTCCGTTTCTGTTCTTTGCTTACATCATACAGAAGCAAAAATAACCATACTAATCCATTAGGCAAAATAATCAAAATCCATAGTTGGGCCTTTTTAGAGCTGTGTTTAGATGAGGATATGAAGAAATGTTTAATTCTATTTGAATATTTCATTGGAGAAAAAAAAAACCCAGAGAGAATAAAGGCACATCAATCTAAATAACAGTTTACAGTAAACAGATGGTTTACAGTCAGGTGCAAGGTTATATTCACTTGGCCAGACTAAACCCACTTCCAGGCATCCTATTTAGAGTATTTATATTAACCGCAGCTGACATACAGTTGAACATAGCTGATTTATAGCATTTGGGCATAGTCACTCATATTGAAATAGTTGGTGGGAGGTAAATTCAACCTTTGATACGCAAGAAAATGCTAAATTAATTGGCCAATTTTTAATTTTGTAATGGAAAGTTGGTTTCCATATTCATTTTTAAAAGATTAAATATACTGAGTCATAAATGGACCACAAATGGTTATAAAATATCACAGAGTACAGTAGTAAAATATTTTTATGAGAAACAATTTTGTTTCTCCTCAAGGTCTATGGAGATTCTCAATCATCTAAGTCATGGTTGCCCCAAAGGTGCTTTTTCAAAAGATAACTGGACTTTCTTGTTTTTCTCTGAAAATGTTTCGCTTCTCAACCAAAGTAAGCTTCTTCAGCACTAAGCTTCTCTCAGAACTGAAGAAGCTTCTTGGATGAAAAGCGAACCATTTTCAAAGAAAAACAAGAAAGCTTGTTTCTCCTACAGCTATTGTAGACATTTTTAAAAAAATATGTTGTGTTATAAGATAATATACTTTGGGTTTGAATTCTGTTTGACTTGAGGCTTTTAACCCAAAAACTTTGATACAGCGCATTATAAAAGCTGTAGTTCGCTAAATAAACTATGTTTAGTAGCATGTCCTGCTGAGTTTTCTCAATTTGTAGCAGGCATAAATCCATTCAATCAAGTACTGTATATGAAAGTAGTAGCCACTTCATCTATTCTGTCAACAAAGCTGTGACTGGGTTCTTGTCTGACAATAGACAAGAAATGCTTTAATCTGTCGTGATTAAAGACAACTGCTATAGGAGTGGAGCAGAACAACTGCTACAACAAATGTAGACTTGCAGATATAAAAAAAGAAAGGCAGTGATAAATAACTGCATTAACTAACAAAAGCTTATCTGAGGTAAAAATCCTACCACCCTTTTAATTCAATGAATATAATTAGATTCAGAAAGAAGAACACTAATATACTCAGGGTTAATGCACTGAGAAACCTCTATTTTTTTTTTTTAAAGAAAGCATTTAAAATACGGCTTTGCAAAATGAGTTAAACATAATGGAGACCGAATATTGGAAATTCTTAAGCAAAAACCTGCAGTTGTTTATAAAGCACTTTATTCCTGGAAATATTTTGCTTTGGAGGTCTTCAGGGACAAGAAAGTTCTGCATTTCAAATGGAAAGTTAACAGTTCCAGAAGAAGTTTCCTTAATGTGGATTGCCAGAGTTGCAGAGACAAGTTGGGAGATGCGCAAGTTGCAAACCAGGAAAAAATGTGTTCCTCTGAGTTGCAACTCCATTAGCTCACGAACAGCAGGGAAATCCCTTATTAGTCATTTATAAAGTACAGAATTTTTTTAAAAAAATATACTCTTAATTTTAATAAATACTAAAGGAATAATAATAATCCTAATAATTTTGAATTTAAAAATATTAGAGAAAAATCCAATCAATTTTTTTTTAAAAAAGGGCAGAGAAAATAGGAAATATTTTTAATGCAGTGACAAATACATTACACGTTTGGACTGTTTCTTCAAGACTCCTGCAAAATATTTTTTTTTAAATACTTTCCAAAATACCGTATTTTTCAGAGTATAAGACGCACTGGAATAGAAGATGCATCTTAGTTTTTGGGGAGGAAAATAGGGAAAAGAATCTGCTTACCAGGTATTCATCTGGCTAGCGTCCTTAGTTTGGTCAGCTTCAGCACATTATTTTATCCCCTGGTTAAAGGCTTAAAAAAAATTATTCTGAGAGACTAACAATGAAAGAGCTTGCAAGCCAGTAAGAGCTGGGAACATCATTAGCACCTGGAAAGAAACAGTCTCAGCAAGTAGAGCAATGGAAAAAAACTCCAAAGACTTAAGGCTTGGAAAACATTCTTCTCTCCAGAGAGTAACAATGAAAGAGCTTGCAAACTGGTAAAAGCTGGGAACATTTGTATCTTGAATTGACTTGTGTGACATTTGTTCCAGTTTCACAAAGACAGCTGAGTCAGTTTGTGGCAACAAAATCAAGAAGCTCTGAAATAGTGCACAAATGGCTGGAACCTACATGTTTCTTTGTTGTGATTGTGTGTGCAATATAAAATGTGTTTTGATTTGAGACTATTTGAAATTTGAGCCACATTTAAAAGGGTTGGAATAGTGCTTTGATATTTTACAAGAGAAAAATATTAATATGTATGTTCTGAACTTTTGCCCAACAAATTTGATAAATAAATAAATGAAATAAACAAACAGACTTCCATACAGAGTGAGATATGGGAGAAATTCCTATTTCCCCACTCATCTTTCATATTTGTTTCACAGCTTTTTTCCCCCCAGCTCTGCACTTGTTTTCAATAAATGACATTGCCCTTGTCTTGGGGAGATTCCACACCTGGAAAGTGAATCTGCAAGTATCCCACTTGGGAATAAAGGAAAAGGGAAAAATTCCCAACTTTTTCCATACAGATCTTTGTTCATGACACAATTCAGTGGCTTTAAAAAAATGAAAACAATTCAAAAGCTAAGAAAGAAAAGGGAACAAAAATTTTAGGAGTACAAATGTGTATGTACAGTTGATATAGTTTTATAGTCATCTATTTCAAATGTAGCTTTTTGTTCGATTATCCTCAGTATTTAAATTACCGTACATAGCCAGCATTCTAGGAGTCTAATAAAGTGATCTACAGCTCAAAAACATCTGTCTTGTAATAAAAAATGGAAGAGATGCTACCAAATCCCTATAGATCAGGGATGTCAAACTAAATTTCATTTAGGGCCACATTAGGGTTGTGTGTGGCCAGGTGTGTGTGGCCATGGCCAGCTTGACATCACTCATGTCGGAGGCACCTGTGGTAGTTCGGACTCTGACAGTAAAAATGGAGTGGGGAGGGCGTATTTGGCCTCCCCAGGCTCCATTTTTTTGGGCTGATTACCTCCTACAGCACTCTGCCAGCAAAAAGAACCACTGCACATGGCCCTCCTAAGCTGTTTTTTGCTGGCAGAGGCATTAAGGGCCGGTCATTGAGTTTCCAAGTTGGCTCTGCATGCCAGATCTAAGCAGGGTGGCTCTGCTGGCCTTGAGTTTAATACCCCTGCTATAGACTAACCAGGGTGTACTCCTATAGTGCCCTAAATTATATAGTTCATCCATATGTTCCTTTACTAATGAGTATTCATGGAAATTATTAAAGAGTGGCATTATTTATATGGCTAATTGAAAGCAGGTTTTGAACTGCTTTTATATATTTTGATTTCATAAGCATTTTAAAACAATTTGTGATACAGAGATTTGATGACAATCCAGCTCACATCAGACCCTGGATGGCAATAATTTAAAAATACCAAATATAGTTCTTACCAGAATTCTATATCTTTCAGCAGAAGTGGGGAAAAACATACTCTACCTAGATTTTTAGAGAAATAATTTTTATTATTAAATCATCAAGGTAATATCCATCAATCATGTTAGGAATTTTTATTCAGTTTCAGCTTTTATGTCTTTTTTCAGTTAACAAAGAGGAAGTTTTAACATATTGATTTTTTGAGCTTTAGATTTTCAAATTCTAAACAAGCATAGCTTCTGTTTAGAATTTACAATTAAATTTTGTAAATTTATATTTTATAAATTTATATTTTACAGCCACAAAAACCAACTTATTTCTGTTGTTATTCACAACTGCTTTCCATCTAGAGCATTGGCTCTCAACCTTTCTAATGCCGCGACCCCTTAATACAGTTCCTCATATTGTGGTGACCCCCAACCATAAGTCTAGTGCCAATTCTCCCAACAGAGCTTTAAGCTGATTGGCAGGAAGGTCAGAGGGACACCCCCACTGTAAAGCCTGATTGGTCGGATTGTAAAACTATGTTCCAAGGCGCCAGAATAGAAGCTTTAGTTCCTAACACAATGAGAAAGTTGTCTTCTCCCATAGTCTTAGGCGACCCCTGTGAAACGGTCGTTTGACCCCCAAAGGGGTCCCAACTCCCAGGTTGAGAACCACTGATCTAGAGTATATGATTAATCATCCTTATCCACTTATTACAGGGGTGTCAAACTCAATTTAACTGAGGGCTGTATCAGGGCTGTGGTTGACTTTTGGGGTGGGTGTGGTTGACTGGGTGCGTATGACCAGCTTGATGCCACTAACCAAACTGCTGCCATTGTCACCTCTTTGCATTGGGTACACCAGGCCAAAGCCATGCTGGCCCAATGTTTCCTTTTCGCATTGAGTAGACCAGACTGAAGTGATGCGGGCAGCCCCTTACATTTTCCAGGATGGCCTTGTGGGCCTGATCCAACCACATTGCAGGCTGGCCCCGGCCCACAGGCCTTGTGTTTGACACCCTTGACATATTATCATGTCAGTTGGGTCAAAAAGTCAAGGAATGTGTTTATTCAGGGATGGGCTTATCTCAAGTATATATGGCATTGAATGTGACTAATAAGCAATGAAAGGTATTGGTAAAGCTTTCATTTCCAAACACAGATCTATCGTTCATTGTTGAATTTAAAAGGCTGCCCTTTTAGTTTGTAATTCACACACAAAACCCCCCACACATGTTATTTCTGAAATGAAATTTTAATATATCCTGAAATCTAAAATTCAAAAATGAAAAGGAAGGAATGTTTAGCACTTCCAGAGAACACAAAATTCAAAGAATAAATATTTACAGCGTACTAATATCCCATTGAAAGCAATGTTTAACTGTTTTATTGGGCTTTGATTCCTCTTGGATTCAAAATATTTTAAGCAGCAGCTCAGCGGAAAGCTCCAACAATTAACAGTGATTCGAAGAGTCATTACTATTTGGAAGTATTTTGTACAAAGTGTTTCTCTTTAAAAAATGTATAGCAAGTTGTAAAAAGACAGTTCAAATGGCAAGGCGGTATTGAAAACTCTTTGATTCATTTGTGCCTGGATGGGGAAGCATTTCTATGCCTTCTCCTGCTTTCGTCTTTCCTTATCTCTTTGAACTGGTTTGAATATTGGTTGTTTTCCTCAAACTCTCTGGGGCTGGGATAATGATGAGGCCTCTCTCTGGACTTAGATCTGTCCTTCTTCTCTCTGTGGAGCTTGCTGTCCCTTTTATGGTGCCTGTCCCTCTCTTCGTCTCTCTCTTCATCTGAAAAAGAAGTTCTTCCTTCTTTTCTCCTTTTAGAATGGCTGGATTTGCTGTCTAAAAGTACATTTTTTTCTCGGTTCCTCTCTCTTCCACTCTGGGAATTATTTCTATCACTGGAATAATCTCTATCATAAGATGCTTTGTCTTTTCTACTGGAGCTTTTCTCAGCATTCATCTCTGAGTTTCTTGCAGCACCGTTTCCCCTCTCGGGCCACCTCCATTCTTTTTCCTTTTCAAGTTTCTTCTTATTATTCCCTTGTTTTCTCTGGGTACCTTTATCCAAATTTTTCTTCTTTTGAGACTTTTTCTTATCTGAAAGAAAAAAGAAACCCAAGGGTTTCACTTTAAGATTAAATTTTAATTTGTCAAACCACGTTGTTTGTATTCAAAAGTCTGTAAGAAAAGTCTGATTAGAAAATAATACCGGAGAGAGATTTGTGATATCTCTGCGCCCTAATCTGAAATGTTTTTTGCTAGGAGGCCATATAAGCATTTCATGGCATGAATTATTATCAGAAGCTTTTCTGTTTACTTCCCTGGAAATATACACCATCTGCATTTCTCTCAGAAATGCCAACTTTCATTTCATTATTATTGATTTTGAAATTTGACATTTGTGTGTGTAAAATTCGCATATTAGGAAATATGACCAATGGACCACAACATCTATAAGACCACTCAATTCAATTAAAACCCTGCCATTTTAGTACCATCTGCATTTTGATTTTCTTCCAAGATGCAGGTATGCAACAAAACCAAACAAACCACTGTTTAACATGAACAGCAAATAATCCTGTCATACGTTCAAATTTTTGTTTTGTTTCCAATCTCTGGCCCATCTACATAGTTAAGACAACTATTTAATGCAAGTGGCCTTTTACCCAAGCAAATTTACATATAAAACATTTCCATGGTATAGGGTGCTATAAATCTATTGGGTTTTTTCCTGAAAAAGATTAACACTGTTACACTATAAACAATGTTTTATAGGAAAGCTAGAAAGCCTACCAGACAATTTGACATTCTCATTCAGTGAGAAAAGCATGTATATTAAAGGAATAGTAAATGCATGGAGCTCTTTTTTAATACTAATACTAATTTTAATATTAATACAGGCATGCAAGTTCTAAACTGAGTTTAGAATTGGGACCAGGATTGTCACTGCTAAGTGAGGGGTGCAACTTTATGTAACCATATCACTTAGCACCAATGATCCCATGATGGACGAATTGTTAACTGGGAAGAGCAAGAGTCCCACATAAGAAGGGCAGAGTACCCTGGAGCAGTGATGGTGAACCTATGGCACGGGTGCAACAGGTGGCACCTGGGGCCATATCTGCTGGCACGTGAGTTTTTGGCTTCCAGAGAGGCTCTGGAGGACATTTCTGGCTTCCAGAGAGCCTCCGGGATGATAGGAGAGGGCATTTTTACCCTCCCCCAGGAAGCCTTTGGAGCCTGGGGTGGGCGAAACACAAGCCCACTGGCCCCACCAGAAGTTGGGAAACAGGCCATTTCCAGCCTCCAGAGAGCCTCCGGGGGATCGGGGAAACCGTTTTCGCCCTCCCCAGGCATTGCTGGCATGCATGATAGCGTGCGGCCATGGTCTTTTGGCACCTGGGGAAAAAAGGTTCGCCATCAGTGCCCTGGGGGGTGCAAGAGGTGGAGGGTGCAAGAAGAGGTCCTGGGAGGCCTGGTGCAGGTCATGCTAGAATAGAGACTGGGGGAAAGACCTGTGGTGTTGTGCACCTGTTTATGCCATCCTTCCTGACATGTGCCACTTACAACCCGCTCATACTCCCGCTCCAACCTGCACTGTGCCCTCCCTTACAACCACACACGGTCCCTGACCCGTGCTGCTTGTGCAACCCTTCATATCCTCATGTGCACTCACTGACCCGTGCAATGTCTCATGCATCTCCTCCCTGACCCTGGCCATCCCTCACATACATCTTCACTGACCCTGAATCACATCATTACTCTTGCGTGCTCCCTCACACCTCGGCACTCTTCACAACCCTTGCCTTTTTGCATACTCTCTCATACCCTCCCTGACCTGCATTGCACTTTTTGTGCATCTCCCATACCTTCCCTGACCAGTGCTATGCCTCATTTATCCCCTCACACCTCTCTGACACACATGCGTCTCACACATCCCACACACAGCCCCCCGATTTGCACCCATCATGCCTCTCCTTGCACCATCATACACTATATCAGACTGCACTTACTTGCCGACTGACTTGGGACTTGCAACTGCCCGATGGCTTCCTCACAGTTTGGTCAGTTTGGAAACTAACAGGCAATTGCCTAATGTTAGAGATTTGGTTAACAAGAGGAACAGGGATTGCCATTGTAAATTGGTTAACAAGAGGAACAGGGATTGCCATTGTAAATCGAGGACTATCTGTACTTTTGCCCTTAACCTCATCCATATATAACTAATTCACTAGAAAGGCTTTTTCAGTGCAGAAACTCATGCTGGGCTATCAGCTGCTCCCACGATTAACTGCAGATATGCTCCAGGTAATTGAATGTGCTAAAGACCTTGAGAGATGAAGCAAAGAAATGCTGCCTAGGGAATGATCAGATAAGAGACTGCATAGCCTGCAGTTGAATAGTAGGCAAGACAAGAGTTTCAAAAGGGATCCTCCCTAGTTTCTCAGATGATAAAAGAAATTGGGGGGGGGGGGAGAGGAGGGGGAAGTAGTATTTTCAAACTTGCAAGAGTCTATCAATGTAGTTTTACAACAAAATAAAACTAGCTCATCTAGTCATGATTCTATCTGGTTTATCAGGCAAGGTTGACACTGAAATGGTTTATCAGCAAAGCAACAAACTCATATATATACAGTATATATATACACACACACTCTTACACACACATAATTCACATAATGAATTTGTTACTTTGCTAATATGCATACACTACACATATATACATATACTGAATTTGTAACTTTGCTGATATACACTGCTCAAAAAAATTAAGGAACACTCAAAGAACACATCCTAGATCTGAATGAATGAAATATTCTCATTGAATTCTTTGTTCTGTATGTGCTGACAACATGTGAAATTTATTGTCAATCAGTGTTGCTTCCTAAGTGGACAGTTTGATTTCACAGAAGTTTGGTTTACTTGGAGTTATATTCTGTTGTTTAAGTGTTCCCTTTACTTTTTTGAGCAGTATATATATTTAGGTTTTAAAAAATAGTAAATATAAAATAGAAATGTTCAAATACCATACTATCAGGTAATAAATCACAGCAAAACAGGATAATATGTAGTGAAATGTAAAACAGGCTGCGTTGCACTGGACTTCATTACATTAATCTAAGAATAACTATTAATATTTTATACAGAGCCACATATATATGCCAACCCCCCCCCCCCGCATATCATATCTTTAATGAATAAGAGAGGCAAATAAAATAAATAAAGCTTTTCTTTATTTTTATTGCCCTAAGGGGCATTGTGTATAAGGTACTTAACAGATTCTTATCTCAACAGAAAACACCTTAAAATGAGGAATGTATTTCTTTTACATAATCTCCAAGTACATTATTACTTTTGTGGGTGTGACGGAGTGTTTCTAAAGATGATAAAAAGAAGTGAATTTCAGATGCAAGAAGTCTGCAATTTTGGGAATAAAATCAAGAGAATGGATCATTTTTGCTCCAGCTAACTATTTTTAAAAAGTATTGTAAGGTTGTAATTCCAAAAATAGTTACCGATAGTCCTCAGGTTACAATGGGAATTGGGATCAGAATTGCCTCACTAAGCAGTGTGGTCATAGACCACAATGTCACATGTCACATTGCTTAGTGATGGAAGTCCCAGTTGCAGTCACTAACATGGATCTTCACAGGTTGTTAGACAAAAATCTTATGTGACTACAACTTCCAACTGGCTTTCCCATTGACTCTGCTTGTGGGAAGCCAACAAGAATATTGGAAGACATGATCCTTGCGAAGACATTAAAATGGCTGGAAGTCAGAGAATCACTCTTAAGTACCACTTGTTTAGTACCATAGTTTCAACAGCTGCTGAAAAAGTGGTTGAAAATCAAGGATCACTTGTATTTTTGGTTGGTCAACTCAAATGAATGGACTCAATGACTTACTGTAAATATCAGTGGATTCTACTAAATGGGCAAATTACCTACTTCATATTATCACTGTCACATCAGTCTTCACATTCCACTCCCACTTTTGTGAGGTTTGTTACTTTTTTTTAAAGGAATATTTTTTCCCAAGACGTTTTGCTTCTATATGTATTTTGTACTTTAAAATTAAAAACCTGACATGTGAAAACTCAAAATCCTTTAACCGAGGTGAAGATGATAGAACAGGCTTCAAAGTGGTAGTCTGGCTAATCTCATTCCATAGTTCCAGAATATTAAACCATTTTATGGCATAACATATCTACCTAAACCCGTCTTGATGTTTCTTTAAAAATTTATATGCACCATCCAATTTATTACTCTGCAATGGTTGCACATTTTAGACATCTAAAATTTCCTCCAAGCAAAAAAACAACAACACAAAACGGCAGTCTGCCCGAACAGATGACCCATCACTAAAGGAAACTGATGGACTGAAGGCAGAACTTTACCTGAGTCACTGCTGTCTGTACTGTCAGAAGTGGATTCACTCCCACTAGAGGATCCTGAAGTCTCACTGCTGCTGGAGTCATCCTCTGAATCAGATGTACCTGATTCTGAAGATGAATCAGATGACTCCACATCTTGCTTCTGCGTCATTATTATTTTAGGCGCATTTTTCAGGTGTTCCCGGAGTTCGTCACTATTTAAACAAATTTAATAAGACAGAAAATACATAAAAATAACTGAAGTGTTTGTATTCTGTTGTACTCTGCAGAGTTGTACTCTGCATTCTAGATGTAGCCTTATTTTAAAAATCTCAATGAATTGATAAGGATTTATTTTACTAATCACTGTCAACTCAATCCCATCCAGAATTAAATTTTGTGTTGAGATTGTGGAGTCAATGACAACATGTAAATTGGCTTGGGTGATATCTTCTTCTTGGGCTCATGTCTGGTGAGAATGCATCTCTATGCTGGTAACATAGAATTAGCAGTGTGGTTCCTCCCTTCCCCCCCCCCCCCTCCCCATTTATAAAATAGGGCTTATAAATCTAATAAATGAAAAATCTAATAATTTAAAATTTGAGGATTCCAATGCTTTGTCTTTAAATTTTAGAGCAACATTAGTACTGGCTCAAAATAAAACCTGCAGAAAATTACAATTCCTCCCTGCTCCTAGTATGATATTGAGCACTGAAAAAAAAACCACGATACACATAAGCAGCCTTCAATGATTAAAAAGTTGCCCACATTAGTAAGAGTGTTAGCAGAACCAACACATGAAGACAAACATGTCAGATTTGGCAGCAATATGATCTCACAGAGTTGGGCACAGATGGGCTTCAAATTATAGGCCTGCCTTCTGCATTTGTCTCCCATGGAAAGCCTGGGGACATGAGAGGCAAAGTTTGAATATATTTTCACATCCAAAATCTATTTAGATAACATCTGATTCTACTATGCGACAGAGTCACGGGAGCTATTTAAATATGCATGTCCATACATAATTTTTTTTAAAAAAAAATTCTTACGTCAGTCCTCCAAGGCCAATTGAAGTGAAGAAATTGATTGCAAATCTAGTATTTCTTGGATTATCGCGTGGTAATAATCCTTCAAAGAATGGTAGCAGTGTTCTGTTAAAAACCAAACATAGCAATCATTCCTAAGACTGAGAATTTCAAATGCTGTACACAAACATATTTTGATCCCACCTTAGAAATATTTAAAACAATCAGTTTAATTTACACAAGATTTGCAACTTTGGAAATCTGTATCTTACCAAATTCAAAATCCTTCACTGGGCAGACGGTATGGGAAAGTAATCTTTTTCAATCAATGTACAGTCTACAGGGAGCATATATTCCGAAAGAATACAAATATATTTTTTAAAAAGTCGGGTACATAAAGTTCTGAGGCAACTAGTGACAGAAAGCATGGCCCTAGGAAGCAGAGGTACCACATGTCCCTATGTGGGGCCACGCAAAAATTGCATTGCCATCCAATCAGTTTAATGGTGATGAATGGAGATGACAGATATGGCCTGAAACAGAATAGGAGAGTAGAGGGGAAAAGTGGGGACAACCTTCTCTCTTCAATGTATGAATGGGGGGAAGAGTCAGAAGAGAAGCAAAACTCACTTTTTTTTAACTGTTTGGAATCTATATTACACAGGTTGAGTTACTTTTACTACTACAATATTGCATCATAGCAGGTGACATCATTTACTTTTACTATAGCTTGATGTTTCTCAACTTCAGAAACGTTACGATGTGTGGACTTCAACTACCCAAAATTCCCCCAGCCAGCATGTTGGCTGTGGGAATTCTGTAAACTGAAGTCCATATAAAGTCCATATCAAGCCCTACATGGCTTAGGACCAGATTACACACGGGACGATCTTCTGCCTCATATATCGCTGCGGCCGGTTAGGTCCCACAGAGTCAGTCTTCTTCAGGTTCCGTCAGCCAGGCAATGTTGTCTTGGAGGGGGGGGGGCGAGGGGAAGAGCCTTCTCTGTGCTGTCCCCCTTTGGAACAAACTCCCTTCGGACATATGTACTGCCCCCTCCCTCCTGGCCTTTCGCAAAGCCTTGAAGACTCATCTTTGCCGGCGACCATGGGGGGCTGTGAGTGTTGAGAGCTAACCCCGGCCAATGTTATGAGTGGCTAGATCCAGTTGGATGAATGTGGATGATT